>NC_133327.1:216305802-216659597 GCF_042186555.1 Aquarana catesbeiana
TAGGTGGGGGGGGGGGGTGGGGGTTGTGAAATCTAGATAATTGCTCATTAGCAGCACACTATTTGGAGTGAGTTTAGGTGGGGGGGGTGGGGTTGTGAAATCTAGATAATTGCTCATTAGCAGCACACTATTTGGAGTGAGTTTAGGTGGGGGGGGGGGGGTGTGAAATCTAGATAATTGCTCATTAGCAGCAAACTATTTGGAGTGAGTTTAGGTGGGGGGGGGGGTGGGGTTGTGAAATCTAGATAATTGCTCATTAGCAGCACACTATTTGGAGTGAGTTTAGGTGGGGGGGGGGGTGGGGTTGTGAAATCTACATAATTGCTCATTAGCAGCACACTATTTGGAGTGAGTTTAGGTGGGGGGGGGGGGTGAAATCTAGATAATTGCTCATTAGCAGCAAACTATTTGGAGTGAGTTTAGGTGGGGGGGGGGGGGGGTTGTGAAATCTAGATAATTGCTCATTAGCAGCAAACTATTTGGAGTGAGTTTAGGTGGGGGTGGGGTGGGGTTGTGAAATCTAGATAATTGCTCATTAGCAGCACACTATTTGGAGTGAGTTTAGGTGGGGGGGGGGGGGGTTGTGAAATCTAGATAATTGCTCATTAGCAGCACACTATTTGGAGTGAGTTTAGGTGGGGGGGGGGGGGGGGTTTTGTGAAATCTAGATAATTGCTCATTAGCAGCACACTAAATACACTCAAACAAAATACATTCCAAATGAGTAGACTAGGTGGATATGTTCCCATCACTTCATGCTGGGAAGGTTATTGAAGGAAAATATACATGCATGACAAAAAATAACAGGAAAAAAATCCAGCATGTGTGAGGATAAAAAGGGGACATTCACACTATATTGCAATGATGGTAAGTAGTGTTTGAAGCAAGAAATACATTATATTATCAAAGATTACATAAAAGAACATGTGATGCTAATAAAAGAAAAATATCTTACCTTAATATAGTCCTTCTGCAGGACCTGTATGATGGCAGAACAGGTCTCTGGGATAATGATCCCCAGAGCCTGGGGGGAGATGCCTGTCGAGAACTTAAGGTCCTGCAGGCTTCTCCCTGTGGCCAAATACCGCAAGGTAGCGACCAGCCTCTGCTCCGGAGTGATGGCTTGCCTCATGCAGGTATCCTGCCTGCTGATATAGGGGGTCAGCAAAGCCAACAAACGGTCAAAAACGGGGTCCGTCATCCGGAGAAAGTTCCTGAAATCCTCAGGATTATTCTCACGGATCTCACGGAGCAAAGGCATGTGACAGAACTGGTCACGCTGAAGCAACCAATTCTTGGTCCATGAACTCCTCCTCGCCCTGTTCATGGACTGGTCTTGGGCTGAAGAATAAACTACAGCACCAAGCACATACAATGCACGAGCTCGACAACGAGTACGTACAGGTAACATGGCTTCAAAACGGTCGGCTGGTCAGAACGCACTAAACAGAACGCACTGAAGAACAGCAAGGCCTGTGAAGAACGACCTGAAAATCAGGAACGAGCGGCCAATAAAACAAAGATTTCTCAATGCCAACTGACCAAACGCACTGAAAAGCAGATACAAACCTCACAAGCACAGACTGAACAACAGTTAAAACGAACTGAAAAATACGAGTCTCACAAGCGCGAATCGTCTCTCACCAAACTTCTACTAACACGAGATAAACACGAGATTAGCAGAAGGAGCCCAAAGGGTGTCGTACGGGCTATTGAACTTCCGTTTTATAGTCTCGTCGGACTTGGTGTACGTCACCGCGTACTAGGCTGTCGTACTTTTGTGTGGTCGTGTGTGTGTAAGTCCGTTCGTAAGAAAGTCTGCCGCAAGTCCGCCGAAGGTACGTCGGAAGTCTGTCGGACAGGCTGTCGGACTTTTGTAGACGAAAAGTCCGACCGTGTGTACGCGGCATTAAAGTTCTGACAAAAGTTTTAGACATAAAGTTACACTGGCAGAATTGCTAAAATGATTCACAGTTTTTAGTAAGCAGTAAGATAATTGAAATTCAGATAAGGACAGTTTGCCAAGCAATTTGCGTGCGGTTTTCTGCATTTCTTTATTTGTTTAATATTTTATATTGTTTTATTTACTGTTTGCTTTGCTTTTAAATGTTTTTAAGTGTATTGATTTGCTTCATATTTGTATAGGATTTACAGGAGTGATTGAAACTTTTTAATAACGCAGTTGTGTACTCTCCATGATACTTTGGTTTATTTGCGCTAACAATTTTTTTAGGGCAAGCTATAAGGGGTCTACCCCCTTTTTCTCTGCCCAGTCAGTACTGATACACAAAAGTTTAACAAAGCTACAAAGACAACATTTTATGAATGTATAGAAGTAGGCAGTGGAATGGGAGAGGAGACAAGTCACAGAGGTTATTTTATTAAAACTGGAGAGTGAAAAAACTGGTGCAGCTCGGCATAGAAACCAATCAGCTTCCAGGTTTCTTTTTTTTTGTCAAAGCCTAAGGGTCGGTTCACACTACAATGACTTGGGATCCGACTTGTCAGCCCTCAAGTCGCCCCAAGTCACTTGACATTGGGAATTGCATTATAGTCAATGAAAGCCGTCTTAATGTACACTACTGATGTCGCTACGACTTCAGAAAAGGTTCCTGTACTACTTCAAGGCGACTTCTTGGAGACCTGTACCCATAGAATTCAATGGAGGTCGCCTCCGAATCGGATCCTCATCTATAGTGAAGGGACTTTACAGGAAAAAGAAGATTATGAGGGGGAACTCCACGCCAAATTTTAAATAAAAAAACGGCATGGGTTCCCCCTTCGGGAGCATACCAGGCCCTTAGGTCTGGTATGGATTTTAAGGGGAACCCCCTACGCCGAAAAAACGGTGTGGGGGTCCCCCCAAAATCCATACCAGACGGCTGGTCAGGAAAGGGGGTGGGGACGAGGGAGCGCCCCTCCCTCCTGAACCGTACCAGGCCGCATGCCCTCAACATGGGGGGGTGGGTGCTCTGGGGAAGGGGGGTTGATGAGGACAAGGGCCTCTTCTCGACAACCCTGGCCGTTGGTTGTCGGGGTCTGCGGGCGGGGGGCTTATCAGAATCTGGGAGCCCCCTTTAATAAGGGGGCCCCCGGATCCCGGCCCCCCATCCTATATTTTGGCAGTTGCTGGGTAATCTTTTGTTGTGGGACAGTTGTAACAATGATGTGATGCTTGTTCTGCTATGTACTACCCAAAAGCACCTCAAAACTTTTTTATTGGACTGTATATCGTTCAAAGCTATACACGTTATAATTGATACTGTATATAGACAGTAGCTGGAGGCTATAGTAGCTGGAGTTATTTTTTATAATATACTTTAAACAGTTCAGGGAACACAAAAGGAGCTCTGCTGCACAGCGTTTTTGAAGACTTACCTGTGACAAGGCTTTGTGGGGGCAAAAATGCAGCACATAATATATCATCTTGGTGTTGCACCCCTCCTTTCCATTCTGAAGGCTGAACAAGGTATTGTGATAATGTGTTCAGGCGAAAAACTGTGATCATCCTCAAAAGAAACAAAAAAAAAATTGAAATACTATTTTCAGTCCTCATGATGATGTATGCAGTATATTACACTGGCTTCTAAAATACCACAAAGTTCTGTGACTATTTAAAGCAGTGGTTTCCAAATTGTGGACCTTTTCTACTCCCAATGGCTACAGTCTGGCCCCTCAAAAGTCTGAAGGAGACCTCTGATTTAAAGCGTATCTATGGTCAAAATGTAAAATCATATTTTCATTTCCACATTGTATTTCAATTATTTCTAGCCTACTCCTATTAATTTGAATGATCTTGAAGTTTGTAAACTTACTTTTTGAAAATCCTCACACATTTACTTCTTTGAATTCTGTGACATGAATTTCCTATGTCCTCTGAGTAGGCAGTGCTGCGTCACAAAATTCACAGAGCCTGCCTTCTGAACTACAGAGTTTCTGAGAGGAGTTTCAAGAGGCAGAGTCAGTACAGGAATTACTGCTTGCAGGCAGCAAAGTACCATGGGATATGTAGTCCTTAGAGGTTGAAAGTAAACAGCAGAGTTGAAAATTTTTTTTTTAACCAAACTTCAGCTTTAAAAAGATGGCAGCCCATTTCAGCTGTAGTCACATTGGTAAAAATTAGAATCCTGGTTGATTGCTATAAGTTACTACACACTGTGCTGCTTTATTGGATGAAACCCTTGTGTGTTCAAGTGATATGCTGTGCAAACTGGATGTCAATGTGCACATAGACATTTTATTTATGTAAGTAAGTATGTAAGTTTATGTATGTAAGCAAGACTTTCTCACCACTTCAAGACTTTCTCAGCACTTACTGTATGTGTTTAATGAGGTCATTGCATCAAGGTTGACACACATAGGCTACACTTTTTATGTATCCATAACTGCAGTGATCTGTAAATAAGGACTGCATAATGGGGTTGATTTACTAAAGGCAAATAGACTGTTTACATTACAAGGGAAGATTCACTTTGAAAGGGAATTTTTCCCAGAGCTTAGCAAACGAGGTGAAGTTCTACTGACCTCAATCATAAACAAGCAAAAAATGCTGTTTTTATTGCTTTTCCTTGCACATGATTGGGTATTCTTTACAAAGTGAAATTTCACCACATTTACTAAGCCCTGAAGCTAATTCCCTTGCAAAGTGCAACTTCCCTTGAAAAGCCTGCTTGCCTTTAGAAAATCAACCCCACTGTGTCATTTATATGGTCCGCAATAACTTTGATGCAGTCTATGTTCCCAGGCCACATGAGTGTGAATATGTTTTGAAACTTCTCCTGAACTATTTAACTTGACAGATAGTAACTGACGTTTAAAAACATCCATTTTGCATGACACGTTTAGTCGCATTTAGCTGCGTTTGCGTTTAGAAGCGTTTTTTTTTTTCAAATAGTCAAAAATGTATCTCTATTAAAAATGCCTGTAAACAAAATGTGGCTAAACACGAGTTACCGCGTTTACACGCGTTTACAAGCTGTTACAGGCATTTGTGGTTTTATCCACCCTGAACGCATTTTTTTGCTTTCCAAAAAATGCTTATAAACTCAACTGCTTAGAAACTACTATAAACGACCCTGTGTACATGTACTGATAAGATAGCATAGAGGAGAGTTCAGGGGCAGCTGAAAAAAATGCCCAACTGCTCCTAAATGTCTGTTTACCAGCAGCAGTGTACATGAAGCCTTAGTCTGTATGATTTAATATTGAGTTGGCCCTCCCTTTGCAGCTAACAGCTTCAACTCTTCTGGAAAGGCTGTCCACAAGGTTTAGGAGTGTGTCTATGAAAATGTTTGACCATTACTCCAGAAGAGCATTTGTGAGGTCAAGCACTGATGTTGGGCGAGAAGGCCTGGCTCTATGTCTCCACACGTATGCCCTGTACACACGATAGGATTTTCCGATGGAAAATGTTTGATAGGACCCTGTTGTCGGAAATTCCGACCGTGTGTAGGCTCCATCACACATTTTCCATAGGAATTTCCGACGCACAATGTTTGAGAGCTTGCTATAAAATTTTCCGACAACAAAATCCGTTGTCGGAAATTCTGATCGTGTGTACACAAATCCCACGCACAAAGTGCCACGCATGCTCAGAATAAATTAAGAGACGAAAGCTATTGGCTACTGCCCTGTTTATAGTCCCGACATACGTGTTTTACGTCACCGTGTTCAGAATGATCAGATTTTCCGACAACTTTGTGTGACCGTGTGTATGCAAGACAAGTTTGAGCCAACATCCATCGGAAAAAATCCATGGATTTTGTTGTCGGAATGTCCGATCAATGTCCGATCATGTGTACAGGGCATAATTCATCCCAAAGATGTTCTATCGGGTAGAGGTCAGGGCACGGTGCAAGCCAGTCAAGTTCCTCCACCCCAAACTCGCTCATCCATGTCTTTATGGACCTTGCTTTATGGAATCGTCCAAATCCTTTGGTGGAATAGGGGCTGTGGTGTGGGGTTGTTTTCAGGGGTTGGGCTTGGCCCCTTAGTTCCAGTGAAGGGAACTCTTAAGGTGTCAGCATACCAAGACATTTTGGGCAATTTCATGCTCCTAACTTTGGGGGAACAGTTTAGGGATGACCCCTTCTTGTTCCAACATGAATGCGCACCGATGCACAAAGCAAGGTCCATAAGAACATGGATGAGGGAGTTTTTTGTAGTGGAGGAACTTGACTGGCCTGCACAGAGGCCTGACCTCAACCCGATAGAACATCTTTGGGATGAGTTAGAATGGAGACTGTGAGCCAGGCCTTCTCGTCCAAAATCAGTGCCTGACCTCACAAATACGCTTCTAGAAGAATGGTCAAACATTCTAATAGACACACTCCTAAACCTTGTGGACAGCCTGCCCAGAAGAGTTGAAGATGTTATAGCTGCAAAGTGTGGTCCAACTCAGTATTGAACCCTACGGACTAAGACTGGGATGCCATTAAAGTTCATGTGTCATGTGCATGTAAAGGCAGGTGTCCCAATACTTTTGATAATATAGTATAATTTAAAATGAAAAATCTAGCACTGTGTCTCCTCCTTTTCTCTACAGCAATAATGGTCTCTAACCACAGAGGCACTGGTACATTGCTTAACACTCTTAAGCCAACTATTTCTCCATTTTTAAAGCTGCTCAGAGCATCAGCTACACCATTGTTTGAAGTGATTTCTTACAGCACTGACCTTGCTAAAGGTCAGTGAAAATAAATCTTAACATTAAAATTGATCATGGCATGGTCTCTACAAAAGTCAGAAAGTTTTAAGCCTAAGGGCCCATGCGCACAGCACCAAAAAATATGGATTTTTTATCAGTAAACCTTCTTTTTTTTACAGCTCCAAAGGCAAATGTATTGTTCTCTATGGGCCTAAGAACACAGCTGCATAAAGATCAGTAATTCTGCACAGTAATCTGTGTCTGAGGTCCTGCGTGTAGACTGTATTTTTTACTGTACACATTTAAATGTTTGTGCTAGCGTTGACATTAGTACTCAGTTGGAGTTCAAGAGCTGCCTGTGTTCTAGCAATGGAGGACACTAGGTGGCAATAGCCACCTGCATCCTAGCAATATCCATCTGCATCCAAGTAATTGAGGATACTAGGTGGCAATAGCTACCTGCATCCTGGGAATGGAGGGCACTAGGCAGCAATAGCTGCCTTCATCCCAGCAACTGAGAAAGCTAGGTGGCTATAGCTGCCTACATCCTAGCAACTGCGGAAGCTAGGCAATAGCTGCCTTCATCCTAGCAATGGAGGATGCTAGGCAGAAATTGCCATCTGCATCCTAGCAATGACTGACACAAAGTGACCCACCTGCATCCTGATAATTAATAGGCTGCATTAACATTGTACACCTGTACACATTTAAAGAAGAAGTAAACCCTGATGGGTTTACTTCCTCTTTGTTTCCCTGCAAAGGTAAAGCATAATGGGCTACTATGCATCGCATAGTGGTGACGCCACTAACGGCATGATCTCCGTTAGAAATGGCACGCTCAGTGCGCCTGCATGCCGTTGTCTACGGTGCATGCAACGTAGACATCGGTACCTGTCTTTTGGAAATATCTCCTAAACCGTGTAGGTTTAGGAGATATTTCTTGCACCTACAGGTACTGTAAGCCTTAATCTAGGCTTACCTGTAGGTAAAAGTGGTCTGTAAGGGTTTACAACCACTTTAACATTGCACAAATATTACATGCATACAGCATACAGAGCCCCATTTGCAGTCTATTATTAATGCTGCTGCTAGACTAATACATCTTTGTAACTGATCCGTAACTGCTGTTCCTCTCTGCCAATCCCTTCACTGGCTTCCCTACCCCAACGTATAATGTTCAAAATACTAATCACAACATACAAGGCCATCCACAACATCGCCCCAAGCTACACCACCAACCTCATCTGTAGATATCGCCCAAATTGTCCTCTCTGCTCCTCCCAAGACCTCCCGCTCTCTAGTTCCCTTGTTACCTCCTCCCATGATTGCCTTCAGGACTTCACCAGAGTCTCTTCCATTCTCTGAAACTCCCTGCACTAGTATGTCTGGTTGGCCCCTACCCTGTCCACCTTTAGGAGATCCCTGAAAACTCACTTATTCAGGGAAGCCTACCCCACCTCCACCTAAGAACTGTACTTGAGTCACCTCCATCAGATCATCCCCCGCAGCTATTACCTTTTGTACCACCACTCCCTCCCTTTAGATTGTAAGCTCCATGAGCAGGGCACTCCATATGTTTCTGTATTGAATGGTATTGTAATTGTACTGTCCCCTCTCTACATTGTAAAGGGCTGCAAAAAAATGTTGGCGCTACAGTATATAAATCCTGTATAATAATAATGTATAATAATTTATGCAGGATCTTGTTATCAGCTTCTGCCAGCAAGGTCCTGCAAACTAGTTGTGCTATTTTTATAGGACCATGTACTGTATATGTACACTAATACAGTATATCTTGTTAATATATTTTGCAGCATTAACTTGAAAGAACCTAGATACCATGGTACTTACCTCTCCCATCCAACAACTAGTAATGTTCTCTTCAGTATCAATATCTGAGAAATTTCTGCTGCCTGATCTCTTCCAGCATTTAGCTTATGGTGACAATGACCATTGAAATCCCATATCTTGAAAAAAGCACAGCAAAATGACCAGCTCTTAGTTGCCTGTCTAATTTACAGTTTTAAAAACAATTAAAATAATTGAACAAATGCTATATTCAGTTTGAATCTGTATAGTAATAATAAATTATGCCCTGTGTTTTCATAGCTTTATCAATAGCATGATCACAGCATCTCCTATAGTAAGAAAACAGATGTACTATAATATTGATTAAAATAGATGGATGGATGATATACTGAACAGACAGAGAGGCAGAATGTGAAAGAAGCCAAAGTTGCAAACATTGGTCAACATTCTGACTTCTCAAGTTGTAAAAGGTTGTTTGATGCAATACATTTATTTATCAATGCACTGGCAAACAAAGAACAAAGTGCACTAGTTAGATGTATCTCTTGGAAGGCATTCTGCTTGGCATGGGGAGTTGGCACAGTAAAGGAGAAGTTCTCTTAGTGCCACTGAGACAGGAAGGCTGTACAGCGGAGCTGTTGAAGTTTAGGTAACTGTATCCTGTAACAATTTCTGCTCTCAAAAATGAGTCAGGCTTACATCTATAGCTGGGAACTCTGCCAACAATAAGCTGATAGTAGTAAGGAATGAGGTTTGGGTTTGCCACTACCATGGCTATACGGCAAATCTCTAAGATTCATGAATCACACATTTTGGCCAAAAACTTTAAAGCTTGTCTCCAGGACAGCTATCACTATAGTTCCGAAAGTTCTGACGCTGGACCTTCTTCTTGGTCTCAGCTCTTTCAGCACCAGAGTCGATGCAACTGCATTGCCTGCCCCTACCCTCCTCCTGCCCAATCACAGAAGTCTTTGTTTTATGTGAACTCATTCACAAAATACAAAGGCTTCTGGTAATGGGCAGCAATGGTGAGGGGCAGGCAGAGCTGCTGTGTGTGCTCCTCTCTTCTCAAAGCCATGAAAGTCGCTTCTATGAGTGCCATAAACCTGACAGATGTAAATAAAAGAAATAAGCATAGGAGGTGGCATGCATCTTGTTGGACCTACCTCATAGTATGCCTGGAAATTTTAGAAAGTGGCTGAATTCCTGGAATTCAGCATTAAAGGTTAGCCACAAGAAACAGGGAACAGCCTATAATGCAGTGCATAGCCTTTGTTCCTGGTTAGCTGAGTCACAAGAGCCGATAATTTAAAGAAATGGATAATACTGCCCTCTTTCAACATTGTATAAAAGGAGAGCTCGGGAGCAAGCCCACACAAGTGCCCTCATGGAAGGCTGATTTCTATGGGGGCACTCAATGGGAGGGAGATGCTCCGGCAGGGGTAGGGTGTCCACCTTTTCTTCAAGCAAAACCCGAACACTTTAGCGGGCTGGGACACCTTTGGGTGCCCCAAGGAGAGTAGTAATGCGGTACACATAGCATGCTGTAGCAAACAGTGGGTGTGGCCAAATTGCACTTGCTGACATCATCTACTTGCTCCCAGTGATGCCAAACCTACCTCCAGACAGCCGCCCACAGTGTGACTATCTTGGTTACTTGGGGAGCCACAGCCTAGTCTGAATAATGTGTCCGGTTTTCAGTCTGCCTGAAACCCGGACTATCCGGGTGAAACCCGAACAGATGGCAGGGGATCCCAGAGGAGGAGGATCAGGGCTGCTTTGTGCAAAATCATTGCACAAATCAGGTAAGCATGATGTGTGTTATTTTATTACAAAATGTAAATAAAGCTTTACAATCACTTTAAAAATTATGCTACCAAAATAAGTATGTGCTGTAAATTGCCTCCTGTTTTATTCCTGCTGGAGGCTGCCATTTTGTTGAAGCCCAGAGCAGTCACTTCTTTTTTGGAAACTTTCCCCCTATCCTTGGCTTTAAATACTTTATGTAAATTTAAATATGTACCAACCTTGATTGTATGTCTTTACAGTGCTAAAGTTCACAGGCTGCCCATGAGGGAGAAAGGAGAGATTATCAGGGAGATAAGATGAGACACTATCCTTGTAAATTTTTGGCCCCTTTCACACGGGGCAGATTCAATTCTGATCAGCAGGTGATCAGCTCACAGATCCCCTTCTGATCATAGCAGAGTGGGCAGATGACACATCAAGTCAAGTCAATCCATGTCTGTGGACACAGACAGAGCCCGCTTTGCTCTATGGGTGGCTGAGCACAAAAACACTCTGCTGTCTGTTTACGCTCGACTACCCTCCGATCCGATCTGTCCAAACAGAAGAAGACGGATCCCTTCCATTTTTTTAGTGGACTGGATCACACCTGGAGATGGGCAGGTGTAAACAAACACAAATCTGTTTGCACTTCCCGTCCATAGGGATGCATGGACCAACCTATCAGGTCCGCCTGAAATACTGGTAAGGATTCTAAAAGGTTGTGCTTGGCCACAAATTACAAAGATGTAAGATACTGCTGCATGCAAAAACTTTGAATACTGAGGAAATATTGAATAGATATAGCCATATAATGGTTCACTGTTTCTATTAATTTATCATAAGTGATCTATTACAATTGTGAAAATGAACTATATCAGAAATTGAAATAAAACATCATATTGAATATCAAACCATTATTGGTTCACAAAAAATGGTGATAATCTATGATTTATCTAAAGTGCTGTGTGCAATAATCAAAGGTGCTTATATGCTGTGCTATATATGCCATTAATTAAACAAAAGTTCCAGAGTTCATATGATTAAAATTGTGCTCTCATGAATACAATTAATTAAACGTGTTCCAGAGTTTATATAAAAAAATGCTCCAACAGTTAACATAATCTCCTTGCATAAAGTTGATACGTGGTTCCAAATTCCCCACATGTGAGAAGAGGAAAAAAGTGTACTTTTTTCAAAATAAATGGATTAAAAGTGCTTGTGCATCACCACCGCGCTCCAAAACAAAAGATTGTCCGCTTACCAGACAAATAGATCAATTCAATAAATAATCAATAGATCCCACATAGGGGATCGTGTGCGAATAAACAAGATCACATCTGAAGGGGTGGTTGTCAGGATGGATCCAAGCTCATGTCACTCACAGTGTGTTATAATAAAAGCAATGGAGAGGGCTCATAGTGCATTAACATATATAACATCAATTTATTAAAAAACAAAATGCACTTACAAAACAGTAACTTGTATGAGGCAGACAAACATCAGTAGTGCACAGCTGTCTGCAGAACGGTCCATACATGTTGATGTCACGCTACTGGCTGCTACCCGACGCATAAACGGACAAGTTTTGGAGCACAGTGGTGATGTACAAGCACTTTTGATTACCGTATTTATCGGCATATAACACGCACAGGCGTATAACACGCACATTCATTTTAAGAGGGAAGTTTCAGGAAAAAAACGTAAATTTTAAATAAGAAACTTTGAAGCAAAATAAGGGTCAGTGCCCATCTGCAGCCTCACCATTGCCATCAATGCAGCCTGATCAATGCCCATCTGCAGCCTCAAGTGCCATCAATGCAGTGCCATCAATGCAGCAGCCTCACCAGTGCCATCAATGCAGAAGCCTCACTATTGCCATCAATGCAACAGCCTCACCATTGCCTTCAATGCAGCCTGATCAATGCCCATCTGCAGCCTCAAGTGCCATCAATGCAGTGCCATCAATGCAGCAGCCTCACCAGTGCCATCAATGCAGCAGCCTCACCAGTGCCATCAATGCAGCAGCCTCACCATTGCCTTCAATGCAGCAGCTTCACCAGTGCCATCAATGCAGCAGCCTCACCATTGCCTTCAATGCAGCAGCCTCACCATTGCCTTCAATGCAGCAGCCTCACCATTGCCTTCAATGCTGCAGCTGCACCATTGCCATCAATGCAGCCTGATCGATGCCCATCTGCAGCCTAGAGGGGACAGGGTGGGGGACGAGTGCCAACAGAATAGATACAGTGAGAATCTCCTATGATAGACAGAACAGTGGTCCAATGGCGGCCCAGGAGACGGGACTTCCTATTACAGAGGCCGCCAAGTAAACAGGAGATTTTCACTGTATGTAATCTGACGGCGCTTGTCCCGCCCCCCTCCCTGTCCCCTCTGAGGTAGCTAAAATTGAAGTATTGGCGTATAACACGCACACGCTATTTGCACCTGATTTTCAGGGTGAAAAAGTGCGTGTTATACGCCAATAAATACAGTAATTTATTTTGCACAAGGACACTTTTTTCCCTCTTCTTACATGTGGGGAATTTGGAACCACATATCAACTTTAAGCAAGGTGATTATGTGAACTGTTGGAGCATTTTTTATATAAACTCTGGAACACATGTTTAATTAATTGTATTCGTGGGAGCATAATTTTAACCATAAGAACTCTGGAACTTTCGTTCATTAATTGTATATATAGCACAACATGTAAGCACCGCCTGAAAAAGTGACAGACGGACAGGCGGACTTGATCAGATGGTGCATGTGAAAGTGGCCTAACTCTTTTGTGATCTCTGGTAGCAGAGTTTGTCCTGTCACCTCTCCTGGTTTTCTTTTCTCTCACCCTAATATGTGAGTCTGTGTCATTCCTGTTGCTTTCTCTCTCTTTCAGCAACAGTAAATCTTAAAGCTGTCAGCTGATCAGCCTCTGATGGCTCTGATTTTAAGCACAGTGCAGAGAATAGAAAGCAACTGAGCATGTGCAGAGCAGGGTGAGATATTACATTACTGGATATTAAACAGTATAGGTACTTCTTTTTAATGCGTTAAGCTATACATGCAAAATGGGCCAGCCTGAAGTGATCTAGCATGACTTAATTTTCCATTATAATATGTCATTTATATTTTGCTAAAATTCTACACTGATGTAATAAATGATATTACCAAGAAGTGACCCCTGGAGCTGTCAGAAGTATCCCAGGGGTATAGGCACTACTGACTGACAGCTTGTGTGCTGAAACATGGCAAAGGTCATGAAACATGCATGGTAATGGAATTCATATGAGGGAAACTAAGTAAGATAAAAACACTGACAGATAGACAGACAGACAGATAGAGAGATAATGTAAGTAGATAGAATATATTAATACAATTTATTAAGGAAAGAACTATACAAAAATCACATTTATGTGAAAAATGCAACATTTTTCTTTTAAAAAATATTTCAGCTGGAGAAAAATGTCATCTGCTTCCATAAGCATAAAAAGTGATTTACGTT
Organism: Aquarana catesbeiana; assembly: GCF_042186555.1. Taxonomy (NCBI): domain Eukaryota; kingdom Metazoa; phylum Chordata; class Amphibia; order Anura; family Ranidae; genus Aquarana; species Aquarana catesbeiana. Next base: position 216,319,545 of record NC_133327.1, read on the forward strand.
GCCATTGCCCATGCTGAGAAACCTTTTATTATATTGGCATGTTTTGGTGTGGCTATTATTCAAAGATCTATTTTCCTTCTGAGCTTTTTACTTGCAAAGATTCTTTCTTTGTATGTGTAAATTACATTTAGAAGGGCATCCGTGAAGCAGATTTTAGTAGTTGTTTACTTGTACACACCAGCTTTGCGGAATGTGACTTCAGGTCCTTCCATAACAATAAGCTACAAGGTGCCCAGGGTGACTGTATTCCACTTATATATTATATCCCAATAGTCCCATTGGAGGAGAGGCTTGCCTTTTAGGAAGGGAGGAATATATGAAGGAATATTTCTGTTGGTGGGGATATATACAGATTATTTTCCAATAAAAATATCTTGCTATAAAAAGTAATAAATAAAAGTATGAAAAGGCATCTGTAGGCTATATAGACATACCAATGTTGTAATGTGCTTTAAAATGAGTTTATAAAAAATCAAATAACACATAATATTGGCACTGCCCATAGGTCCCAGGTTAATGTTTTCCTAATTGATACAAAATGAAGAGTCATAGCTACAAGTGGATTTGCTGGTACATGAAATAACTACATTTTTCTTTGCATGCGTTTTATACATGAACCTTACAGCTCAATTGAAAGCAGCTTACATATTTTTTGAGCTGACAGTTTACAATTAGTGCACTTATTTTTTTTTTGCCGATAAATTTTTGTCTTAGATAAAATGGTAAAGGCTTGGTACTCCGCATAGGTTCCAGCTGTCTGTGTTCCCAATGAGGTGATTTTCTCACTCAGTCCTCGTTATCTGTGACAATGACACCAGCAAAAAAATGAGAGCAATGGATGTCAGTGGGCTACATCAACAAAAAAACCTGACAGAATAAAACAAAAGGGTTTTCTTGTCATGGACGCATAAGGTAACATTGAGCTGCTTCTACAGGCAAAACTCCTGTAGCAATGTTTTTGTAAGCCCTGTGTGCATGGACCCTAAAAAATGAAAAAGTGCTCTATGTCCTACTCACTCTTCAGTGTTATCTCAAAAAAGGAAATTACCATAAAGAGCATCTTCCTCTTATGGAGAAGATGAAAGGGGGAGGTGTTCTTTAGTCTTAACACATTTCCTGTCCTATGGAAACAAAGCTGCTCCTCCACAAATATAGTACAGTGAGTGATTGTTTAACTGAGGACAGGAAGTGTGTCTCCACCTCAAACTCGCTCATCTATGTCTTTATGGACCTTGCTTTGTGCACTGGTACAAATCATTAGGTGGAGGGGGATTATGGTGTGGGGTTGTTTTTCAGGGGTTGGGATTGGCCCCTTAGCTCCAGTGAAGGGAACTCCTAAGGCATCAGCATACCAAGACATTTTGTGGAAACAGTTTGGGGATGGACCCTTCCTGTTCCAACATGACTGTGCACCAGTGCACAAAACAAGGTCCATAAAGACATGGATGACCGAGTTTTGACTTCAACCTGATAGAACACCTTTGGGATGAATTAGAGTGGAGACTGCGAGCCAGGCCTTCTTGTCCAACATCAGTGCCTGACCTCACAAATGCGCTTCTGGAAGAATGGTTAAAAATTCCCATAGACATACTCCTAAAGCTTATGGTCAGCCTTCCCAGAAAAGTTGAAGCTGTTATAGCTGTAAAGGATGGGCCAACTCAATATTGAACCCTAAGGACTAAGACTGGGATGCCATTAAAATTCATGTGCGTTTAAAGGCAGGCGTCCCAATACTTTAGATAATATACTGTATAAGGATTGGTAAAGTGCAATATATTAAATTTTTTGTTGATCATTGCAAGAACTTGGGCAGGTCAAAGATGATACAATTTTCTTTCCCGCAACCACGGGTCTTTCCGAGGGAGCCATTGTGTTATCTCGGCGGGGAGTACAGGGAGCTGTCCCTGCTAGGAGAACACAGTGATTATTGCTAGCAGCTATAGCTGGCAATAATCACATCCTAAAAATCCGACTTGCTGGTTGTACCCAAGTTGATCGATGGATCAACTTGGGTACAATCACCCTGCCCATACATGGTTTGAATCTCGTCCGGTCCCTACTGAATCGGCTGAGATCCGAATTGTCTATGGCTGGCTTACAGTGGATATAAAAAGTCTACACACCCCTGTTAAAATGTCAGGTTTCTGTGAGAAAAAATGAGACAAAGATAAATCGTTTCAGAACTTTTTCCACCTTTAATGAGACCTATAAAACTGTACAACTCAATTGAAAAACAAACTGAAATCTTTTAGGAAGGGTAAGTAAAAAAAAAAAAAAAAATAATGTGGTTGCATAAGTGTGTACACCCTCTTATAACTGGGGATGTAGCTGTGTTCAGAATTAGGCAATCACATTCTCACTCATGTTAAATAGGAGTCAGTACACACCTGCCATCATTTAACGTGTCTCTAATTAACCCCAAATAAAGTTCAGCTGTTCTAGTAGGTCTTTCCTGACATTTTCTTAGTCGCATCCTATAGCAAAAGCCATGGTCCGCAGAGAACTTCCAAAGGACCAGAGGGATCTCATTGTTAAAAGGTATCAGACAGGAGAAGGGTACAAAACAATTCCAAGGCATTAGATATACCATGGAACACAGTGAAGACAGTCATCATCAAGTGGAGAATATATGGCACAACAGTGACATTACGAAGAACCGAATGTCTCTCCAAAATTGATGAAAAGACGAGAAGAAAACTGGTCAGGGAGGCTGGCAAGAGGCCTACAGCAACATTAAAGGAGCTGCAGGAATATCTGGCAAGTACTGGCTGTGTGGTACATGTGACAACAATCTCCCATATTCTTCATATGTCTGGGCTATGGGGTAGAGTGGCAAGACAGAGGCCTTATCTTATGAAGAAGAACAGTAGATGCCCTCACAATCTGACTGATTTGGAGTGTTTTTGCAAAGAAGAGTGGACAAATATTGCCAAGTCAAGATTTGCCATGCTGATAGACTCATACCCAAAAAGACTGAGTGCTGTAATAAAATCAAAAGGTGCTTCAACAAAATATTAGTTTAAGGGTGTGCACACTTATGCAACCATATTATTTTAGTTTAGTTAGTTTTACTTCCCTCCACCGAAAAGATTTCAGTTTGTTTTTAATGGTGTTTATTTATGTATGTAATTATGTATCTTTGTCTCATTTTTTTACATCACAGAAACCTGACATTTTAATACTACTTTTTTATATCCACTGTAGGTACAGTGCCTTGAAAACGTATTCATAACCCTTGACATTTTCCACATTTTGTCATGTTACAACAAAAAACGTAAATGTATTTTATTGGGATTTTATGTGCTAGACAAACACAAAGTGGCACATAATTTCTAAAGTGGAAGGAAAATGATAAATGGTTTTCAATATCTTTTACAAATAAATATCTGACAAGTGTGGCATGCATTTGTATTCAACCCCCTTTACTCTGATACTCCTAACTAAAATCTAGTGGAACCAATTGCCTTCAGAAGTCACCTAATTAGTAAATAGTCCACCTGTGTGTAATTGAATCTCAGTATTAATACAGCTGTTCTGTGAAGCCCTCAGGGGTTTGTTTGAGAATCTTAGTGAACAAACAGCATCAAGAAGGCCAAGGAACACACCAGACAAGTTAGGGATAAAGTTGTGGGGAAGTTTAAAGCACGGTTAGGTTATAAAAAAAATCACAAGCTTTGAACATCTCACGGAGCACTGTTCAATACATCATTCAAAAATGGAGCGTATGACACAACTGTAAACCTACCAAGACATGGCCGTCCACCTAAACTGACAGGCTGGGCAAGGAGAGCATTAATCGGAGAAGCAGCCAAGAGGCCCATGGTAACTCAGAGATCCACAGCTCAGGTGGGAGAATCTGTCAACAGGAGAACTATTAGTCATCCACTTCACAAATCTGGCATTTATAGAAGAGTGGCAAGAAGAAAGCTATCGTTGAAAGAAAGCCATAAGAAGTCCCGTTTGCGGTTTGTGAGAAGCCATGTGGGGGACACAGCAAACATGTGGAAGAAGGTGCTCTGGTAAGATGAGACCAAAATTGAACTTTCTGGCTTAAGAGCAAATGTGTGGTGGAAAACTAACACTGCATATCACCCTGAACACACCATCCCCACCGTGAAACATGGTGCTAACAGCATCATGTTGTAGGAATGCTTTTCATCAGCAGGGACACAGAAGCTGGTCAGAGTTGATGAGAAGATAGATGGAGCCAAATACAGAGCAATCTTAGAAGAAAACCTGTCTGCAAAAGACTTGAGACTAGAGCGGAGGTTCACCTTCCATGAATACAACAACCCTAAACATACAGCCAGAGCTACAATGAAATGGTTTAGATCAAAGCATATTCACGTGTTAGAAAGGCCCAGCCAAAAATCCAGACCCAAATCCAATTGAGAATCTGTGGGAAGACTTGAAAATTGCTCTCCATCCAATCTGACAGAGCTTGAGTTATTTTGCAAAGAAGAATGTCACTTTCTATATGTGGAAAGCTAGTAGAGACATACCCAAAAAGACTTGCAGCTGTAATTACAGCAAAAGGTGGTTCTACAAAGTTTTTACTCAGGGGGGCTGAATACAAATGCACGCCACACTTTTTACATATTTATTTGGAAAACATTTGGAAAACCATTTATCATTATCCTTCCACTTCACAATTATGTGGAACTATTTGTTGGTCTATTACATAAAATCCCAATAAAATACATTTACATTTTTGGTTGTAACATGACAAAATGTGGTATGAATACTTTTTCAAAACACTTAGATATGCAAGTGAGGAGGGGGAGGGTTGGTTAGATAAGCTCCTCATGCTGAATTCTCTATAATATTAGATACATTGCAACTACAACAGAGAGCATGTGACCTCCTAAAATTGGTAGGAATAGAGTAACAAACTTGTCCATAAAGTCTAACTCTACGGCATCTACCAAAAAACAGAAATATCAGTTTGGGGTGGATAAAGGCATCTATAAGTCAGCCCCAAGAAACCATTGCTTACAAAAAGGAATATGTTGGTGTCTTCTCTGCACATTGAAGAATCTACCTGGAACGTTCAGCCCTTCTTTATGTAGTGATCCCTCTCTCTTCAGTGCCAAGGGACAAGGGGATGTGAGTGAGTATGGTTAAGGTCTACATGAAGTGGTTGGGGAACGTACATGAATGGAAGGGGTCTGACAAACCTAGGTTTATTTGGGGTAAGGAATCAGCTACCTTTCACACGTTAAGCACTATCTAATCAGTTAGGACTGCGTCCTGCAAAAAGAAATGCATCTCACGATGAGAAGGGGTATTTGGGACATGAAGGAAAGAAGAATTAAAAGCTAACTTCACCTTTTCCAGAAAAAAAGTTAAGGGGCTCTAGTAGGTTTTTAAACACTTTGCAGGTCCATAAAATGTTCATTCATTTAATGTTGTACCTGTAGGTCATTTGGCCCCACACCATGCCTTGTTAAATGGCCAGCAACAAGGCAGGATGTGAGGATCGCTAACTGGGCCAGGTTTTTTGGCCAGGCTTCTGGGGGAGCAAATGGTAAAATAAAAAAAAATAACATTTTACAAAGCTGCAGTTTTTTATATCTATAGGGGTGCCTTGACTTCATTAGCTATTTTCTGGAAAAAGTGAACTTAGCCTTTAAGTGATGACAGGGCACTGTACTCCATGTGTGGCCAGCTTTAAATATAAAGAAAACTTAGTCTCAGCTTTCTCTGGAAAGCTAAACAGACCCTGTATAATGTGCAATAGGGAGTAAAGCTGTAAGAACGCCTGCTTCCTGCATTTCCCTGGATACTAGTAAAAATGAAAATATAGGGGTGTACTGGCCTAGTGTGTTACCCAAGAATGTGCATTTGGAACCTCAGTGTAAACTCCATCTTTATTTTTACCTGTCACACATATACAGGTACAGTTAGATACAGGCACCCGGTACCTAAGATGACATACAGAAACACAGTAAAAATCTAAACATTGCAAAGGGTCAGTTCCTGTTAGGACTGCAGCAACCACTTCCAGGAAATTCTTTTAACCACTTCTGGACCGCCCTCTGCACATATACTGCAGCAGGACTGCCCGGCTGTCGGTACGTGCATTAGATACAGTAGGCACTAGTAAAAACAATAAAAAAAAGTTCCTAAATCTTTCCCCTATTTTTTAGACTCTGAGGGCCAGTTCACAGCACATGCAGTCCAGTGCATTTTTGTTCTGCATCAAAAACACATGGAAAGTAGGTTATATGGTTTCCAATGGCATAGTTCACACCAGTGCAGTCAGTTCCAGGGCTTTTCAGTTCCAGAAAAAAAGTATGCTGCATTTTTCCTGCACTGGACTGTGCAGGAAAGAAAAGGGGAAGAAAGGGGATTTACATGATTTTGAGCTCAGGTTCACACTGACAGCGGGAATGAAATTGTGCGAGTTCAGCTGAACTCACACAATTTCATTCCCACATATCAGTCCTGACTTCAGGTGATTCCAGAGACATCTGTGTGGGTTGCTGCACAGATGTCTATGGAAATCGCACCCTGAAGTCACCAAATGTAGTACAGAAACTACTTTTGAGAATCGGTGCGGCACCGTAAATGCGGCATAGCCCCGATTCGGACGGTGCTATTGCCGGCAATTGCCGCCGATTTGACATGTCAAATCGCATGCCAAATCGCTCCAATGTGAACCAAGGCTGAACGTGGCATGGTCTGAGTATTTCAAAAACTGCTGATCTACTGGGACTTTCATGCACAACCACAGAGAATGGTGTAAAAAAGAGAATACATCCAGTGAGCAGCAGTTGTGTGGACAAAAATGCCTTGGTGATGTCAGAGGAGAATGGGTAATAACTGTTCGTTACAACCAAGGTATACAGAATACCATCTCTGAACAGACAACACATCGAACCTTGAAGAAAATGGGCTACAGCAGCAGAAGACCACAGCGGGTGCCGACCCTGTCAGCTAAGAACAGGAAACTGAGGCTACAATTCGCACAGGCTCACCAAAATTGGACAATAGAAGACTGAAAAAACGTTGCCTGGTATGATGAGTCTCGATTTCAACTGCGACATTCAGATGGTAGGGTCAAAATTTGGTGTTAACAACATGAAAGCATAGATTCATCCTGCCCTTATCAATGGTTCAGGCTGGTAGTGGCAGTGTAATGGTGTGGGGGGGTATTTTCTTGGCACACTTTGGACCCCTTAGTACCAATTGAGCATCGTTTAAACGCCACGGCCTACCTGAGTATTGTTACTGACCATGTCCATCCCTTTATGACTACAGTGTATCCATCTTCTGATGGCTCTTTCCAGCAGGATAATGCACCATGTCATGACGCACCAATCATCTCACCACTGGTTACTTGAACATGACAATGAGATCACTGTACTCCAATGGCCTCCACAGTCATCAGAATCCAATAGAGCACCTTTAGGATGTGGTTGAACGGCAGATTCGCATCATGAATGTTCAGCCGACAAATCTGAAGCAACTGTATTATGCTATCATGTCACTATGGATCAAAATCTCTGAGGAATGTTTCCAACACCTTGTTTAATCTATGCTACGAAGAATTAAGGCAGTTCTGAAGACAAAAGGGGTCCAACCCGGTACTAGGAAGGTGTATCTAATAAAGTGACCGCTGAGTGTATGTGCTAAAAACCCCCTAATTTTGCTATTGTGATTGTTCCACAGAGACGTGATCCTAAAGGGGCTGGCACCCACTGTGGTAGGAGAATCGAAGGAAGGAAAAATGGGATGCATTTGAACAGTGCTATTTTTGTAATATGTGGTCAAAGTTAATGTTCACCTTCAAAAGTAAATGTTTACTTTGCAAAGTGAATGATAGAAAATAGGATGCATCTGTGTTAATACTGAATCATGTGCAAAAGAAATGAGAGAATCGGGATATTTGCTAGCAGTCGGTTAGTTGATTGAAATTGAGAAAGCTGCCTTTTATTTACTAAGCACACTAAACATTCACCTTGCTAAGTGAATGGTCCCTCTATCTTTGTGTGCATCGTGGTTTGCTTTCCTATAGTTAAAAAAAAAATTGAGCAGAGAATTAAAAAGAGTTGAATAAAGGGCTAAAAATCTTAAGGTGTGCTGGTACATTGTATGTTAGTGCACTTTTATTAAAACAAAAAAAAAAACTGTACCTCACTCTCTTCTATAATTGCACATTGGAAGCGATTGAAAACAATAGAAGCTGCCTATAGAGTCATATCCATAAAAATGCTTAAAATACAACTAGTGTTTAGTTATTTTTAGGTATGTCAAGTGAATGGGAACACATAACAAATATGTGCACCAATCAGCCATACCTTTATGACCAGCCACCTTATATTGAGTAGACCCCCTTTTGCCGCTGAAACAGCCCTGGCCCAACTTGGCATGGATGCAACTAGACCTCTGAAGGTATGCTGTAATATCTGGAACCAATCCATCAGTAGCAGATCCTTTAAGTCCTGTAAGTTGGGGGGTGGGGCCTCCTTGGATCAAACTTGTTTTTCTAGCACAGCCCAAAGATGCTTAAAGGAGAATTAGGAGGTCATGTCAACAGCTCAGACCCGTTGTTGTGTTCCTCAGACCATTCTTGAACCATTTTGAAAGAGAACACTGTCCTCGGGGAATATGGTTTCCATGAAAGAGTATACTTGGTCAGCAACAATGTTTAGATAAGTGGTACACATCAAGTAACATCCACATAGATGGCAGATCCAAGGTTTTTGAAGTAGAACATTGCCCAAAGCATCACACTGCCTCGGCTGGCTTGCATTCTTCCCATACTGTATCCTGGTGCCATTTCTTTCCCAGGTAAGAGACACACATGCACCCGGCCATCCATATCATATAAAGAAAGTGGGATTTATCAGACCAGGTCACTTTCTTCCATTTCCCCGTGGTCAACTTCTGATGCTCACATGCCCATTGTAGGTGCTTTTGGCTGTGGACTTGGGTCAGCATGGGCACCACCCTGGCTGGCCTGTGGCTATGCAGCCCCATACACAACAAACTGCAATGTACATAGTTTTTTCTGCTTTTGATACATCAACTTCATGGACAACATTTACTGGCTGCCTAATATATCCCTCCGTCTTTTCAGATGCCATTTTAACAAGATAATCAATGTTATTCACTTCACCTGTCAGTGGTCATAAAGGTATGGCTGGTCGGTGTAGTCAGGGATTCTCAAATTGAACTTCAAAAGTGAAAATACACTTGAACATTCTCTACTCCTTTAGTAAATAAACTCCATTGTGTGTTAGCACTTAACAATTCTTGTGTGACAGAAGTAATGCTCAGGCTGGTTGGGATCCCATTACAGTGCACTGAACTGTATAGAGGACTCTCTAGTTTCACAGGTGCCTGCCAAATAAAACAATCAAGCCTGCAGACACGTGATAAGAACACTAGCTGCTGTCATATGCTGAAAAAAATCTTTTTTTTCTGAATTTGGATAAGACTTGGCTGATCCTTTCCAATTTGTTAGATGAAACTGCCATAGCACCGTCATTTGTACACTGTACAGCTAACACTTTATGGGGCACTGCAAGCAAAAAAAGACTATATAATGCAAAGTTGAGGCTGGATCCCAAGCAGAGGGCAGATGGAGGAAAATATTGTTTTGTTTTGTTTCCCTGAAAGCACCTAGCAGTAAAGCTCGTCATACATTAAAAGAATTTTGTTCAAAAACTTTCATTTTAGGAATGTTTGTTCAATTATGGAATTGTTAGTGAGGTCAAATTGTCATTCATTTCAACTAAGGTAACGAGAAAATTTGAAGCACCATGACGGAAAATTTTCTCAAAAGAACACATTTTTAACAGTGAATGTGGTCTTGGTTTGGGAAACTACATTCATTTCAAAATCAAATGATAAAAGCAAACACAATTTTACAACACTTTTGATCAACAGTCATGAAGTCATTTACTTGTATTATAAAACAGTTGTATGTCTATGAGTGATCTTCCCAGACAGCCTCTGGGCAAACAATGGGGTTCATTTATTAAAACCGGAGAGTGCAAAATCTGGTGCAGCTGTGCATGCCAGACAATCAACTTCTGGCTATACACTACTAGAATTTTGATAAAAAATTTATGTTAAGAACATTTGGTCGGTTTTATAATTGTTGGTTTCTATGCAGGGCTGCACTAGATTTTGCACTCTAAAATAAATCAACCCCAATGTTAGGGGAAAAATTCAGTTATCGGAAATAGTATTAAATATATATATATTAAAAAAATAATACAATCGACAATAAAAATAGACTCTCACATGAGATGAGGATTGTACCTTGACTTCTCATCTTTGGGTCAATTACACCAATAACATTTCTAATATGATTTCTATCTCCATAGTCTAAAGCTGGCCATACACTAGTAGAATTTTGATAAAAAAATGTATGTTAAGAACGTTTGGTCGGTTTTATAATTGTTAGTGGGGTCAAATTGATATTTGTTTTTAACAGCAGTTATGAGAAAATTTAAAGGCGCAGAATGGAAAATTTCTACAAGTGAGTGTGGTTTTTGTTCAGGAAAGTCCATTCATTTCCAAACCGAACGTTAAAAGCAAATGGTTTTTGAAGTACTTTCGAAAGACATTCGTCATGTCATCAATTATACAGGATAAACATTTTTGTACGGTTACAAATCTACCAGGGTATGGCCAGCTTAACCCTTTACAACAGCCTTTCCCACTCAAGTGTGTCCAGAAAATTGGTTATTAATATTTTTTGATTTCATCACTCCTTCTCATTGTAATGCTGTTTACGATATAAACTTGTGGGTTTTAGAACCAGTCTCAAAAATGTATGGAGCCTGAAGGAGGAATCTACGGCATCCCAAAAGCTTGCATCTTTTTAAATTTAAGTCAGCCAATAAAGGGTATCACTTAGGCCGGGTACACATGGGCCAAATATTGTCCGAAATCAGCCATGACAGTAGAAACCGGCTGACTTTCGGCCCATGTGTACAGCTGCTTATCCAACAAACTGGTCTGCACTCGCAGCCATTGGTGAGTGCAGACCATGTGTTTTGGAGGGGGGGGTGGTTACCCTGTCAGAACACAATAGCACAGCGGGGAGATCAATCTATTATTATCGCTTGTGTTAGTATAGTGATCTGTCATTTATTTATTTTTTATTCAGCCTGCTAGGTTGAACGAAAAAAAGCTTATAGTGTGTACATTCATTGGAGCCAGGAGGAGACATGCAGGGACTTTTAGACCCTGCAAGTATCGTTAAAGAGAACCTGTCACCTACAAATCATCACATAGGAGACTTTTTGTCCCCTATGTTATGAAAAAAATAAAACATTTTTGCAAAAAAAAAAATAAAGTTACACCTAAGCACATAAAAGTCCCCAGCCCCACATATATGCATCTTCGAATGTAAACGCACGATTTGGGGTAGCCTACACGTAAAAACACAGATTGCGATACACATTACATATTGCCATGCACGCCGGAGTGAGAGCAATAATTCTAGCCTAAAACCTCGTACACACGAGCAGACTTTTCGGCGGACAATTTGACCCTGTGCGGGCTTCATCGGACCTGCAGCGGACTTTTTCGGTCGAAAATTTGACGGACTTTAGATTTGGAACATGTTTCAAATCTTTACGTCAGAACTCCGCCGGACCCAGTTCCTATCGAAAAGTCCGCTCATCTGTATGCTAGTCCGATGGACGAAGACCGACGCTAGGGCAGCTATTGGCTACTGGCTATCAACTTCCTTATTTTAGTCTGGTCGTACGTCATCACGTTCGAATCCGTCGGACTTTGGTGTGATCTTGTGTAGGCAAGTCCGTTTGTTCGGAAAGTCCGGCGAAAGTCCGGCGAAAGTCCGGCGAAAGTCCGTCGGATAGACCGTTGGACCAGTCCGGTCGAAAAGTCCACTTGTGTGTGCGCGGAATAAGACCTCCTCCAAAACACTAAACTGATGACCTATAGAGGGCTTTTAAAGTGTTGCCTATAGAAAATATAGGGTACTTAGGTTTGTCACCATTTCACAGGCGTACACAAATTTAAGGTTTGACATGTTGGGTGTCTATATACTTGTGCAACCTCATCTTTTATATTTTACCGAAAATGTGGGTAGTTTATCGCGCTTGTTTGCCCTAAAATTTCACTTTAATGTGTTTTGGATCTTTGCGGTAATATCAAGTGACGTAGAAATTGGAACTACCACAATTTTATTCTCTAGGGTGTCTGCTTTCAGAAAATGTATAATGTTTGGGGGTTTATCTTCAGGCCTAAAATTATTTTTTAAACATGTGTGCAAAAAATGCAAAAGCAGTTCTGTCAGCGAAAGGGTTAAACTCCAAACTTTCTGTGTGGGTTTAGTAGATGGAAAGTAATTGGGTGAGATATTTGTTTGCCCCCTATGGAAACCCTGGTTATATGCATACCAGGTTTAATCTGACCCTTTGTAGCAGATATTTAGACCATAAGAATGTGTCACTGTCACAGACATTTTTTATTGATAAACATATTAAAATATAATAATTGCTTTAAACCCTCTAATTGATCGATATTCAGCCCTTGTATTGTATTGGCCCACCAAGGTTATTTTAGACCAAACCTTATGGGCCTTTTTGTGCCAGGAATTGACTATCCCTGGCTATTGTTGACAGCTGAGATATAATTTAGACAGGATGTTAAACTGACTTATATGATCATCACCTCTGCATGTGTTATGGGGTTTTCGAAGCATGATCCACAAGTTCATCACTGGTGCCAAACATCTGAATCTTTAGGATCTGGCATGTGTCCCATTTCTGCTCTTGAATGAGAAATGGGCCCGGGTAGCCATTATGACATGTTTGTGGACTTTTAATCATGCTATGTATAAATTTGTTTTACAGCTATCACTGGCTAACAGCATGGGTAAACCCAGTGAACAAACAGAGATCTGTAACATTTTGTAAATCACGTTTTCCTCACCTTTACTGTTCCATCAGTGCTCCCTGTTAGCAGCCTGGTTTCACTTGCATCTAAAGCCATAGTGCTAATCTCTGCATTTCCATGACAGCCTGCAAACTGTTTGATTTTCCGTCCTGTGTCTATCATCCAGAAAGTAATCATTGATCCTGTGTCTGAACTGATTACCTGAGAAGTGGTGGAAAAATGATATTTCACTAGAATAATAATATGGGTAGCATATTAAGATTTAAAATGCAAGCCATTACCACATTTTCAAAGACATTGGGGTTAATTTACTAAAGGCACTTGCTCCAGAGCTTAGTAAATACGGTAAAGCTTCACTTTGCAAAGAATGCTCAAGGAAAATGAAATAAAAACATTTTTGCTTGCACATGATTGGGTGATAGAAATCAGCAGAGCTTCCCCTCATTTCAGAGCTTCTCCTCAGATCTAGAGCAATTGCAGTTGAAGTGCACTTGCAATGCACAGTATATTTGCCTTCAGTAAATCAACCTCCCCGTCTCTGTTTAGTACTCAGCCTACTTTTACAACTGCTAAATTATATCTATGTAGACAGATTCTGTGGAATATACAGTCTAAACACGTTCTGATATGTGACAAACTGTCAAAATAGACACTTTCCAACATAACTCCACCCTCCTTTTTGACAAGTTCCATTCACACAGTCACATCGCCCTTTCAGTAGGTGGTGCTTTCCAGCAGAAAATGCTGTTATAGGTCTGTATGTCATTGTCTATCAACCACCCTGTACAGTGCTCTAGGTGGGTGCCTCTTCTGCCTCTGCCTTGGTCTAGCCCTGTGCCAATACCTGTCAGTCTTTGTTTGCCCCTCCAGTCTGTGTAAGGCAAACTGTCAATCTGTGCCTCCATATTTGTCTCCATATTTTTCTATCTATCTATCCGATCTGCCAATATTTGTTTTGTTAGTGATTGCCAGTCCTTGTCTGTCTGACAACTGTGCCCTTGTTTTGTCCCCTTGTCACATGTTCCCCGGAGGAATCCTTAAGCAACCATGCCAACACACTTTGGGGTTGATTTTCTAAAACTGGAGAGTGCAAAACCTGGTGCTGCTCTGCATAAACACCAATCAGCTTACTGATTTTAACTTGTCAAAGCTTAATTGAACAAGCTGAAGTTAGAAGCGGATTGGTTACCATGCACAGGTGCACCAGATTTTGAACTCACCAGTTTTAGTAAATCAAACCCATTGTGCAGATCCGGTCCACCGTTGTCACTATCAGAAACCTGATCCAGAGAAAAGATGTGCAGGTCATGTTGGGGTGAGTGCATGTAGACAGGAAGTGGCTGAAAAAGGCTGGAGGAAATCACTGCACATCAATGCAAGTCACAGCAAAAGAGGGTGAAAAAAGGGGAAAACAATTTATGTAAAAAAAAAAATTTTAAATTGTTTGCACTATCCGGAGCTTGGCAAATGAAAAGTTATGCTTTTAAGGTTTAGATGTGCTTTCAAAACAAACACAAGCCATACATGTCTATTTTGCATGCAAGCTGTGTTTAAGTAGAGCACACTTAGCACAATAGACAAGCCTTTCTCCTTCAATCTTAGTGAAATTATATAGATAGTTTACACTGTAGATGATCATTGAAAGCAGTAGGATGTCTTTTGGGAAAGGTTTTTTAGCTCAGCGGCATGGTTTTTAACAATGGATTATCCTGTTTGTATTGTATTCTCACAATGTCCACTGAGGAATCATGCTAATTAAAGAATTATGTTACCAAAAAAAACATAAAATGAATATATACTGAAAAAAATAACATAAGAATTTCTTTTTCGTTATATTGATCACCAATTTTCAGCTGGCCATAGAGCAATATTAAACCCAAAAACTGCTGTAGATACTGTTAAAGTGTATATAAACCCAATAACTAAAATGTAATATATTGCAATTTACCAGTCCTTAGATGTGATGGCTATACTCTATTAGTTTCCTTTTTGGGGGCTTTTTTTCCCTTTATTTTCATCTAGTGGTCAGGCAAGTAACACCTTGTCTGTCTTAAGCCGGCCATACATGGATTGAAATTTGTCCGTCTCAACAAGGACCGCCCGAGATTTGATTCATGTATGGACAGGCTGATTGTACCCAATCCACTTGAGTACAACCAGCCTGTTGGACTTTTTACATGCGATTACTACCAGTGGCTATAGTTGTCAACAGCAATCATTGTGTACTTTTGGCTGGGAAGACCAACTGCGCCCCTGTGATGGAAGGAAAGACTTTTGAATCATCTATGGGTTGCTTTAGGGTGTCTCCACTCTGGATGGAGGAGCAACAGAGACCCCCTTAGGACAGAAGCATTGTCAATCTGGTGAGAGGGTAGTGTTAGACTAGCAGATTTAGATGGACTTGACTAACAAATTAAAGCTGAGCTCCAGCAGTTACAGCAACAGATTTTTTTCCTTTTGGGATAAAGGTTTTACATAAATTAATAAAATCTGACTATTGTATACAGTGTATAGTGATAATCAGCGCCAAAATAAACCTCCTGTACCACAAGTGCAATGTGCATAAAAACTATTACTAAATTCCCACAGCTGCTGTAACACTCTCAGTGATTCACCACACCAAAATATACAATTGATCTCTTTTAGTGTTCAACCTGTGAATCATTCAATTAACCACTTCCATACCAGGCTATTGTCATATGATGTCTGCAGGAACACTCTGTCCCTCCGGGCGGGCGTCATATGACGTCCTTGGCTTCCTGCCAACATGATGCGCATGCCCGGCGGCCGCAATGTCCACCGGGCACACGCGATCGCTCGTGACAGAGCAGGAACGTGGATCTGTGTGTGTAAACACACAGATCCACGTCCTGTCAGGATAGAGGAGACAGATCATGTGTTCCTAGTATATATGAACACTGATCGGTCTCCTCCCCTAGTCAGTCCCATCCCCCCACAGTTAGAATACACAGTCAGGGAACACATTTAACCCCTTGATCGCCCCTAGTGTTAACCCCTTCCCTGCCAGTGACACAGTAATCAGTGGCTATTTATAGCACTGATCGCTGTATAAATGTCAATGGTTTCAAAAAAGTGTCAAAAGTGTCCAATCTGTCCACTGCAAAGTCGCACTCATGATAAAAATGATAGATCACCACCATTACTAGTAAAAAAAAAAAATAATAATAAAAATGCCATAAATCAATAACCTATTTTGTAGACGCTATAACTTTTGCGCAAACCAATCAATATACACTTATTGCGATTTTTTTTTTACCAAAAATATGAAGAAGAATACATATCGACCTAAACCGAGGAAAAAAATTGTTTTTTGAAAAATAAATTTGGGATATTTATTATAGCAAAAAGTAAAAATATTGTGTTTTTTTTTTTCAAAACTGTCGCTCTTTTTTTGTTTATAGCGCAAAAAATAACAACCGCAGAGGTGATCAAATACCACCAAAAGAAAGCTCTATTTGTGTCAAAAAAAAAGATCAAAATTTAATTTGGGTACAGTGTTACATGACCACGCAATTGTCATTCAAAATGTTACAGCACTGAAAGCTGAACAAAAAAAACAAAAAAACTGAAAAGCCCCGTATTGAAGTGTTTAATAAATGAATAAAAATAAAACACCCCTTACAATACTATCATATATGTGTAAATGATTCAGTGAATTCGCAACCAGTCCACATATATATAAAAAAGTTGATATTCATGTGTTGTAAAACTTCAATATTGATATAAAGCCAGTTCATAAGTGACAGTAAGTATTAACATCCCCCGCTGTGCTCATCCGTCCTCACTAGGATCTATTATATGTGCACACCGTCACCAGCTAAATTGCCTGCTCACCTCACAGATGAGTTAAAGACTCAGATAATGGTCTCTCCTTTACTCCTCCACGCCAAAACAGCTGATCCTCCTATGCTCTCCCAGCTGTACACCCGCCCTGGTAACTTCAAATGGATTGAGATCAGGAATCTCACTCCTTCACTCCCCACCTACAGCTCAGCTCTGCTTCTCTCAGTTCCGTTGTCAACATGCAATCGCAAATACAGAGTCCATAGTGCTCTCTGCTTGCTAATTTTATTAAAACAGCCTCAAAATTAGGCACACTTACAAGATATATTCTTTAAAACAGCATATATATATAGATAGATAGATAGATAGATAGATAGATAGATAGATAGATAGATAGATAGATAGATAGATAGATACGTCCGCTCGCTCAACACTGGCATACACTTACGGTGGCTGCGTGACATCACAGGCTTGGCTCCTTTCCTCTAGACGTAACCACCCACTCAGATGAACAGGTAATACATTCTTTAATTTTATGAACCCTTCCTGTGGCTGTAGCTATAAAATCCTTCCTCTTTTTAACATTACTTCCTTTAGTGGTTTTACATGCTAAGCACCTCCCACATGCATAAAAGCCTGTTAGGAAAGGTGTCAATGTTCCCATCTTCCCACTGGGAGGGTCCAAATCCTCAGGGGCTAGGATGTTTTTTAAACTCAGTGCCTTTTTTTAATACAAAAGTGGGGTAGGAGGGGAGAACACCCCATAAAACCCTATCCCTCAATAGTATATTCCAATGCTTCTTAATTATATTTTCTACCTTATTCTTTTGGATATTATATCCTAACACTATATTCATCTCCTTCCTTACTTCCTACTTTTTCTTTTGTTAACAGTAAGTCTTTCCTTTCCATATTTTTAACTATTTCCAACTGCTTATTAACAAAGGCACTATCATAACCTTTCTGCAAAAATTTCTTCTCAAATTGTGCCGTTTGTTCTATAAATTCTTCCTTCTTGGTACAGTTCTTCCTCAGTCGTACAAACTGCCCCCTGGGTATATTCAATAACCAGGGTTTATGATGACAGCTCTCGATTGCTATATATCCATTTCTGTCTGTAGGCTTACAGTAATTTTTGGTATATATCTCCCCTTCCTGCACATACATCTCTACATCTAGGAACCTGTTCATGAAGGATAAGAGACTAGCTTCATCTCCTCTCTATACCATAAACAGGTCATCTATGAACCTATTGTAACAGACCAACTTATTTGGTCTATCCGCAAAGACCACCTGAAACTCCCAGTGAGCCAAAAATAAATTGGCTACACTGGGAGCAAAACGGGCCCCCATAGCAACCCCGGTCTTCTGTAGGTAATAACTACCATCATACCAAAAATTGTTATGAAGTAACCCAAACTCCAGACATTGCAAAAGATATCTACGTTGTTTCTTTTCTATGGAGGAATTTCTTAATGCCCATTTTACTGATTTCTTAGCATCCGTAGGTTCAATTATGGTGTACAGGGAACTTACATCCGCTGTCACCAGAAAGAATGGGGAACCATCTATTTTTATGCTTTCCAAAATCCGCAGTAAATGTTTGGTGTCCTTTAATCACTTGCCGACCGCTGCATGCCGATATACGTCGGCACAATGGCAGCAGTGGGCAAATGGGCGTACCATTGTATTGACGAAACGTGCGTCGGGAGGAGTTGATGTGCTGACGTCACTGCGTACTAGTGTTCTAGTGGACAGGCGTCCATGTACAGCCGGCCAGCTATTTACTGCCATCTATTTTTTTAACATTGTAAGTGCAATTTTTAAAAATCCATATTAAATCTGTTCAGATGGTATTATGCTGAGCCTTTCTTTTCTGGGTTCTGTATGACCGCCTTTCGGAGTTTCTCGACTTAGGAGAGCCTCCTGAGTCACCAATAATATCCGGTGGAGTGTGGATCCCCCGAGACACTTGCCTGTCTCTAGGATACGAGCCCGGGATTGGAGATACCTGGTTTACCTTTGGATAAAGGCCCTGACCAGGTTGTAGGTCACAAGCTCCATTAGCTTGCTATTAGGTAAGCTTGCATTTCATATGGTGGTCACATTTTTGATGCGGTGGTGGATTGGTCATGGAATTACTATTTCATTATTCTCTGAACACTTTTTCATCTTTTTTTGAACACTTGATTTATGAATTTGAACTGTTGTCACAGAGGGAGGAATCAATTTATACCTTCCCATCCAAGGACTTTTTACTTCCACGATTCACTTATATGATTGTTTTTTTATTCAAATTTTTATACAAATATATTTTTATATCTAATTAATGTATGTATATATATATTTTTTTTTCTTTTTAATCCTTTTCAGCATTTGGTTTGATCAATTGATCTCATTATTGGTTTGAGCAATTCATTATCATTATTTATTTTTTTGTGTTATTACACCTTTTAGGTATATGTTTAGTATTTAGCACCAGTGGTATTTATTTATCACTTATTCCTTATCCCTAGCACTGCTACATTTCTTTTTATTTACTATTTGTGTATATCTCACCTCTAGCAGCTGCTTTCTTATTTCATTTGAATTTTGGTATAGCGCAGTATTTCACTTTTTTATTTAAAGCAGGATCTGGAGCCAGAAGGAATGTCAGCCAAGCAAGTCTATAACAGGAACACAGGAGAGCATCTCTAGAGATGTGACCAAGGCGAAGGCAGAGATCATCTGGACTGGACAGCTTAAGTAGGCAGGACTGACAAGCAGGATATCATCAACAGGTGAGTCACTGTGGAGAGATAGGAGCTGGCAATTAGCCGACAGCTGAACGGCCAGCTCAGAGAAGGAAGGGCTGAGCGAAGTCCTGACATGATGTTAATACTTACTGTCACATATGAACTGGCCTTATATCAATATTGAAGTTTTACAACACATGAATATCAATATATATATATATATATATATATATATATATATATATATATATATGGACTGGTTGTGAATTCACTTTTGAATCATTTACACATTTATGATAGTAATGTAAGGGATGTTTTATTTCTATTAATTTATAAATTGAATGATTCACAGGTTGAACAGCGCTGTACTACTGTACTATAAGAGATCAATTGACAATTGTATGCACCCATGTTAGTGTTAAATGGTTTGTTTCCACCAGCTGTCACTTTTGCTAACAACTTGGTCTGTTAAAGGAAGTAAAAAAATAACAGACTTACTGGCAGCATCAACAGGTGAAAATAAAGCAAAGAAGCCTAAAAACAAAAACTAATGCAGCCACCACACTTAATTACTCGTATACCAAGATACGTTTATAAATGTGATGGTAGACAAGCGGTTAAATCAAGTTGGCTTTAAGAGCCAGTGAAGGGCTTTCCAATAAAAGTGATTTGGCGGCTCTAGATATCAACATAAAGAGTACTTGTCAGCTACCCTTGCTATTACATAGCTTGTCAGTCTCCTTAAGATATCAATAAAGATACAAAACAAAATAAAAACATTGCATAAAATAAATAAAAATAATTGAAAAAAAAATGAAAGCACCCCCGTCACCCCTGCACACACCCTATATAAAAAGCTCAGTGTAGGGGGAGCATGTATATGTAAACATCTATTGTGACACACTTGCAAGATATCGTGGGGTATTGTCGGAGTGAGAGCAATAATTCTAGGCCCATAGTTCATAGTTACCACTAAACTGATAACCTGTAAAGGTTTTTAAAGTGTCGCTTATGGAGAATTTTGGGTATCATCGTTTTTTGCGATTCCACAGGTGTGCACAATTTTAAGCCTTGGAAGCTGATATAAAGTCAAATGCATGTGTTCATTGCATCTAGAATCATTTTAATTGTTTTTGTTACTGTATAATTGCATTCATCAAAATTGAGCTTCACAGAGGTACATTTTTTTGCAATATTTCCTGTTCAAGAATGTTCTAGCATTTAACCGTCTGAAACAATAGTACACTAAGATATGTGGAAATAATGAGCTTGATGATCCCAATCAGTAGCACAGTGGGTAATAATGATGACTGTGCTATAGAGGTCAGGTTCCACCAACTAAACCAATGATGTGCTATTGATCTGAGCGAATTCTATAACTGAATCTGTCTGTATTATTCAGCATCTGCTTTCATTACATTCCTCCTCCATGACACACACACCTCACTGTATTACACAAATCTGTGACTTGCATTTAAAGCTTACCTGTTTAAAAGTCGAATTGTACAGCACGCAGGTTACTGGTTTCTCGTGGCTTGTCACTCTTTTGCTAGCCTCACTCTTCATTTCTAGAACTGCCAACTGATTGTTGAATGACAAAAAGAGACGTCCGTGGGGCTCATAGAAATAGAAGGTTAGTTGAAATTCCAGAGTTTTGGGGAAGATCCCAGCTAAACGTTGTATGCACACTTGATGATGAACATCCCATATCCTCAACACCTGCAAAAGGATTCACAATACAGCTGGTAATATTGTATTTTCAAGGCTATTACTGTATCTTATGTATCCTCTATAGTAAATGTGCGGCAGAAATAAAAGGATTCATTTATACCCAATGATAATAAAGCAAGAATCAAGTTGTGACATAATAGTTTTCTTCCATATATGTTTATTGAAACAGTTATACTGAAGAATGATAAAAGAAAAGACAGTATGACAGTTTTTTTGCAATATTTTTGACGGGTTAAATTAAAGATAATGATGAACTGGAATTACCAATTTACAAATGATAGAAATAAAGGCGTGTAATAAGAATTCTAAGCAATAAGGGGAGAAAGAAAAGTGAAATAAAAAATGTATTTGGATATACACTAGATAAACGTTTTATATATGAAACGTTTTGGAAATGCGTAATGTTGACAATGTTGTAGAGCTATGCAATATAGTTCTGAGAACAGGATACAGTGAAAACATTATAGAATTACAGGAAAATCATTGGGGACATGGGTTGGGCAGGGATTCTCTGAACTTGTGCTGTGTTTTGGAAAACTAATGCCCTGTACACACGGTCTGATTTTCCGACGGAAAATGTGTGATAGGACCTTGTTGACGGAAATTCCGACCGTGTGTAGGCTCCATCACACATTTTCCATCTGAATTTCTGACACACAAAGTTTGAGAACTTGCTATAAAATTTTCCGACAACAAAACCCGTTGTCGGAAATTCCGATCGTGTGTACACAAATCCGACGCATAAAGTGCCACGCATGCTCAGAATAAATTAAGAGACGAAAGCTATTGGCTACTGCCCTGTTTATAGTCCCGACGTACGTGGTTTACATCACCGCGTTCAGAACGATCAGATTTTCCGACAACTTTGTGGGACCGTGTGTATGCAAGACAAGTTTGAGCCAACATCCGTCGGAAAAAATCCATGGATTTTGTTGTTGGAATGTCCGATCAATGTCCGATCATGTGTACAGGGCATAATAGTAGAGAATAAAACTGAGAAGCAGGCATGGTTTTCTGAAGGCAAGGGAGTCAAGTGTCTTGGTTTTGGGGAATTTGAAATGTTAAAGTTTTTTTTCAGTTTGGATAGAGCTGTGCCATAGCCAAAACAGGAAGTGAAAGGAAATCCATCCAAAGTAAGAGATTTCCTGGTTGTCTCCAGGGTCACCAGAACTAGTGTTCCCTATTGGAAGATTTCCCCTCTGCTACTGTTCTGGGGACAACCCAAAATTTGGGATTTCTATCTTCACTTTTAATGATAACGATAAACAGGACAAGTAGAGAGGGGGAATATCCCTAATGGGGACACAGACAGCAATAAAAATCTAACAGGTGTTCCAATCCCTTTCTTCTCTGTTCAAATGTAATTGATTAACTTAAGTTTAGGTAGAGTTTGTTGAACAGATTTGATCAATTCTGTTGTATCAAATTAGTACAAAGACTTGGCAGTATTTGAAAAATTGTCAAGGTTGACTTTGGCATTCTGTTGGATACCTGTAATACTGTATGAGTCATACACAGAATGACCTCACACCAAAAGTTAATAATTACAGGGTAAGACCATAAAAGATGGCAAAGGTGAGTTTTAAATTGTTGATATTTGGGATAATAAATCCAGCATTAAGTTTCCAAATTTAATGTTGAAAGCAAAGTAGTTTAATATTTATAATATTTTGAAGAACATTTTTAGCCAGGGTTCCTTTATTATTTCCTTTCTGATGTGTGCCCTGCTTTTTTCTAACATCTTCTGAAGATTTGTCTAGGAAGGAGGACCTTTTTTTTTGATATAGGGAAACTTAAGAGTATCTTAAGAGATTTTGAAAAAAAAAAATCTAACCATGGAATTCAATACTTCATTCGTCTGGGGCTAAGAAATCGTGAGTTTTACTGAAAAGTAACAATTTTGTTTAGGACAGAAGTTGGTGAAATATTAGGATGGGATAGCATATTTAACCTGTAGAAAGGAGAAGAACATAAGCTTACCACCTTTGTATAATGCATGTTTAGATATGATAGTTTTATATTAAAAGAATTTAGTTTGAGGTGAGCATGACATGCAAATATCACTTACATGTGAGCCCTACTTTTGTGAGCCACTGTTCTTATATGCTGCACACTTCTATATAGGGGCCTCAAAGAAAACATGAACAGTTGGTGCATTGTGAGATTTTATCTTGGAGGGGGCAGAGATATACGTCTATTTTAAGAACAAAATATCTATTCATTGGACTTGATGTTTTGAAGGAGCCAATCCATATAACGATAGCTAGATAGATAGATAGATAGATAGATAGATAGATAGATAGATAGATAGATAGATAGATAGATAACTACATTCATAATTAAGTGTTTTTTATGATGGATGTGGGCATTTATAAAAAAAAAAAGTGATTCTAGCTGACCAAAGCAAAACTAAGATACTCTTCCATGCATCTAGTGCATTATGGGAAAATGAAAGAAAAATTATGATTAATGGTCAAAGAAGACAAGAACAGTTCATCCTCCTTAAAATGATTGTGCCAGCAAATTATAAAAACACTCTAAGGAGACTGCTACTATTATCGGAAAAGATGTGTATATCACTCATTAGTGCCTGATTTTATACCATTAGCATATCTCTTTACTCCTATTTGGCAGTCATTGGTTTGACAGCCTGCATATCTTGCTAGGAGGAAAAAAACATTACAACGTGAAACAGATTGAAGGGAAAAGCCACAGATGGCCTTGCTCTCTGTGGATGGAAGAAGCACATAGGATAGCAATGAGCTATTTTAAGGTCAGAATACATAAATCCTGTTCATTCTGTGTTTAGAGCTCAATTGCAGTATTTCAGCAATCTGCATGATATGCTAAGGAGAAAAATCTACTTAAAGTTTCTGTTTATCTAGATGCAGCGCTCACCCCATAAGGGGGGCGCTGGAAATAACCCAGGTCTCCCTTACCTGTTCAGAAGCTGTCAGGCCCGGTATCAGTTCCATAGCACACCAACAAAACTTAAGCTCAGTCTAGGGGTGTCTTTTTGAGGATTTATTGCAGTAGTTGAACTCTGGTGGGTAGAGGGATGAGGGGGCAGGATACTCCAAAACACACTTGGGCATAGAGGACAGATTCCCAAGCAAAGTTTTGTTCCAACAGTATTTAGTCCTTCAATAGCAGTATTGCTGGTAGTTAAGTATTGCTGGAGGTAGAGCGGACAGTCAGCTAGTCTGAGACTCTGTAAGAGCAGTTACAGTCCTTGTAGCAACTGCTGGCATCTACCTCTCAAAGCACAGGCACACCTGGAGCTCTAGGCAAAAGATCCTATTCACAATGTCTACAGACAACTCCCCAACCAGCTTCCCCGGGGCACTCTTTAGTGAAAGGGTCTATTTCTAGCCAAGCTTCCTAAGGTAGTGTCCTTCAGCAAATTTTAATTTACCTAGGCTCTTTGAGGCCCTTAGCCAAGCATACGCTGAGGCCTAACAGCCACAGATCTTCAATAACAGAGGCTGCCTCATAGGGTCAAAAGCCACCTCAGAGAAGAGAGAGCGCTGAACAGGCCCTCCCAAACGTTTATATTCTCCCTAGCCACACCTTCTGGGCAGACAGAAGCAATCAACCCCCTGGTTTAGGGAGACCTGACCAGACCTGAACTTGCTGCTCAGATAGGTACAACAGAGCCAAAAATGAAATGTATCCAGCCTAGGGCAGAGCGCTACACAGAAATCCCATATGCTCCTTATTAGCTCCAGGCATCTGATGAACCTTTTATTAATAAAAATTGTTAAAATTGTGCTTTTAGCCTGACACAGCCCCTTTAAGAAACTTTCAGAACTGTTGCCCAGGGCATTGGGTCTGCAGAGCAATTAAAAGAGTAAAAAGCAACACCAGGATCCTACAGTATTAGTCTAAGGATAAGCATACCTTATCTTTAGAGAAACTGAAAAGCTGCTTGCGACTGGAGATGAATTTGACGGTCATCACACTGGCCATATTGCCTTGTAGAATCCCATTGGGTTTGGAGATGACATACGGATTCCACAAACAAATCTTATTATCAATTCCAGCAGTTGCTGGCAGGAAAAAAAAAAAGCATAATAAAATTAAGAATAACAATTTTTTTTTACCATTCATTTAAGTGATATGCATATTTAGTCATTTTGTTTTGTAAAAATATACGTGACTGTTAATATATTCTCCTATTTTAAGAATTAATTTAGTGAATATCATGTCACTGATAACTATGGTATTATTGGTTGTATTATGCTAGCTCGTGGTCTTATTTACTAGGGCAGTAAAGAAAGATCACCATCAAAACACATCAAATGTTCTCTGAATTTTGTATATCTTGCCTGGCTAGTGGGAGATGGCATGTGTTTGCAGTTTGCATGCTGTTTTCATTCTTGTTGAATTTCCTGTTTTGCTCCCAGATTCCAAAGACATACTTATTATTCAATTGTCTGTATTGCATCCAGTAGGGACATTCACTTGAGAGTCTCATGGCTGATTTGATGATCACATGATTGGAAACCACTCTCATTGGTTTACAGTTATCAGTGGTGACCCCAGTTGCCTGTGACGGCTGAGACTGGGGACATATTTATTTTATTAATTTAACCCCTAGCATGGGATCTTTAATAAACAGACTGTGGGCAGGAAGTTAATGTACATAAGTGGGGACTGCATTTTTTTGATTGAAAACAACATGTTATACACTAGTTGTCTTCTTTAAAGTACAATACAGATTCTGCAGGCATTTTTCACAGCATTTGTCTTACTATAACCATGAACTTGGCACAAAGTACTGTAACTGGACGATAACATTCCCATGAATTTTAATAGAAAATAAAATGTGGCCAAACTGCTTCTGTGGAAATAGTCTCTGGGACTTCAATAATATGTGAACACAGCTTTTTGTAATGCACTGTATAGTATGCTCATGTCTTTAAGGCAACATAAAGGACCTTTACTTTCCACAGAAAGAAAATAACATTGTTATATAATACAGTCAGGTATTGGAGCGAATGACCACACACTGTTCAACAAATTATTTGTTTAGTAGTAGCGGTTCACAGACAATTTAACTTAGAAACTCAGCACAGATATAGTAGATTTCATATGTGCCAATTTCAGCCTCATCCACAGAATAAATTGTCAAACTGTGGTACTTAAAGTGAACCTTTACTCTAATGTGAAAAAAAACTAAATGTTTTACAGTCTTGCCAAAGTGGATAAAAAAGTAATGAGTATGTGTAATGGAAGTACTTCTCTGGCGCTTGAGTGAAATCCAATGTAAGTTGTCATCTGATCTGTAGGCAAGGACCACTCGATGTGATCTCTTATTGTCCTCTTCACCAGTGTTCACATGACTAAGTGCCTAGGCTTTTTGAAATGTAATCAGTACTGAAAGAAGCCTGATTCAGAACTTTCTGGAGGAAAGGCACATTGTAGCCACTGGAACCAGAGCCCTCCCATTCCCTTGTTCATGCTGCCAGATCACACCAGTGGGACGAGAAGCATTCATCCCTTCTCTGTATTCCACATGTTTCTTCACCTCCCTCAAGATGCTAAGATGCTTCTGTTGTCTGACAACTGATTAAGCTTCCTGGGCATCTCAAAATAAAGAAGAAATTGTAATTTGGTGAAAGATACTTGGATGTTCTACCAAAAATGTCACACTTAAAATGTTTTTTAAATGCTATAATAGCCTGGCAATGCCATTTTTAAAATGAATTCTTTATTTTTCAAAGATATATAAGAACAAAAACGGGTCAAACTGACATCAAGTAAATACAAGTTTCGGTTAATAGGTACAACACATGCTTATTCATATGATTAAACATAACTATTTTATACCAAGGAAATATGATGGTATTTAGAGCAGAATCACTATTTCAAAAATAGTAGGCAAAGGTTCAATAAGTTGAAAATAAAATAGTTCAATAAGTTTCTCGAACTGTATTTTAGGCTAGTCACGCATAATTATCAGTAACTAAGAGTAGGACATAAAAAGAAATGAGAAGAAAGAGTAAGTTCCTATACAGTAACCAGGATGTCCAAGTTTTAAAATGTTTGTGAGATTTGTTCTTAATAAATGCCATAAGTTGTTCTATTAATTGAATTTCAGAAACTCTTGCATGCCAATGTGCTAAGATTGGTGGGTCTGTTTTCTTCCAGAGAGCAGGTATGCAAGCCTTCACCGCATTTAGGAGGTGTTTGAGAAGTAAGCTTCTATAACATTTGAATGATATTTGCATACAGGCATACCCCACTTTTAAGTACACAATGGGGTTTATTTACTAAAGCTGGAAAGTGCAAAATCAGGCTCACTTCTGCATAAAAACCAATGAGCTTCCAGGTTTTATTACCAAAGCTTAATTGAACAAGCTGGGGTTAGAAGCTCATTGGTTTCCATGCAGAATTGAGCCTGATTTTGCACTTTCCAGCTTTAGTAAATAAACCCCATTGTGTACTTAAAAGTGGGATATGCCTGTATTGTGCAATAGGTAGGCAGCTGGCATATTCTGAAGAAACCAGCCTGTCAAATGTTTAATGGAAGTCTTGACACCAGACCAGAAGTCGGCTAACACTGTGCAGTCCCAGAAAATATGTAGGAGAGATCCCTCCATTTTGCAGCCTCCCCAGAATATAGGGGACACCTGGGAATTGATTTAATGTAAATAGTTTCATACCATCTTGCAAGTATTTTATACCCATTTCTTGATAAATTATTATCTAATAACGCTTTTTTTGAGCAAAAAAAGAATTTTGTCTTTTTGGGTTTGGGAGAATGTTTTGCGTAGATCTTTCTAACACTTAAATAAGAAATTAGGTTCTTATTGATGTTCTCCAGAAATTAACATGGAATATGATTGTGATAATGCATGTCTAATAGGGACACCTTCTTTACAAAGTTTCTCAAATGGCACAAGTGCTGAAATAGTTTGATATGTAGGAGGTAATGATCTTAGGAATGATCCGAGTCATGAGCAACGGATATAATCTAGATCAGGGCTAAAAGATGCTTTAATTCTTGCATTAGTCATTGATTTATTCTGATAGGAAAAGTGGCACAGTCAAAATATACCTTTGACAGACAAGGTATTAAGTTAAAAGCCTGAAGAATAAAGCGGAAATTGGGGTGAGCCAATAATAGGCAGAAGTAGGCTAGGTTGCGTGGAAAGATAGGTTGTCTTCAAAATAGTTTTAATGACTTTAATGGTGGAAGTGGTATCAAATTCAAACCCTCAAGGGGTAGGGAAAGTAAAGCTTTTAGGTCTAGCCAGGGTTATCTTAGGTCTAGCCAGGGTTTACGATTTTTTGTACACCAGTCTAATGCCCCGTACACACGGTCGGACATTGATCGGACATTCCGACAACAAAATCCTAGGATTTTTTCCGACGGATGTTGGCTCAAACTTGTCTTGCATACACACAGTCAAACAAAGTTGTCGGAAAATCCGGTCATTCTGAACGCGGTGACGTAAAACACGTACGTCGGGACTATAAACGGGGCAGTAGCCAATAGCTTTCATCTCTTTATTTATTGTGAGCATGCGTGGCACTTTGTGCGTCGGATTAGTGTACACACGATCGGAATTTCCGACAACGGATTTTGTTGTCGGAAAATTTTATAGCCTGCTCTCAAACTTTGTGTGTCGGAAAATCAGATGGAAAATGTGTGATGGAACCTACACACAGTCAGAATTTCCGACAACAAGGTCCTATCACACATTTTCCGTCGGAAAATCCGACCGTGTGTATGGGGCATAAGAGTCTCATAGATGAACAGCAGCATGATATTTGACTGGATCAGGAAACACAATACTGCCCCGTACACACGGTCGGACATTGATCGGACATTCCGACAACAAAATCCTAGGATTTTTTCCGACGGATGTTGGCTCAAACTTGTCTTGCATACACACAGTCACACAAAATTGTCGGAAAATCCGATCATTCTGAACGCGGTTGTAGTGATCGAATATATATTAATATATACTGGTTGATATGATGTAGAGTGGGTATGATAATGAATTAGTAAGTACTCTTCCGCAGCAACCCAATTCTTCCAGAGAGATGCACTTTATTGACTTCCAACACAGAACAAAGTCTAAAGTCCACAGATGACAAAGAAATCCGACAGAG
Organism: Aquarana catesbeiana; assembly: GCF_042186555.1. NCBI lineage: Eukaryota > Metazoa > Chordata > Amphibia > Anura > Ranidae > Aquarana > Aquarana catesbeiana. The sequence goes on from NC_133327.1 coordinate 216,348,827, forward strand.
GAGATATAATTCAGAACCCCATATTCCTAGGCCTGTGTGTCCCCAGCCATACACAGACAAGCCTCACCTCCCATACACAGACGAGCCTCACTTCCCATACAGACAAGCCTCACTTACCAAACCTATAGACTGAATGCCATGTTATATTCACCAGGCATTGAATGGCTGAGCAATTTGATTGGCCGTTTCAATTTAGGACTTGAACAGCCGTGAACCACCCCAATTTGCACTCCCGCATATCAACATCAACAAGTCCCCTTTAGATATATGTAATTAGATTAGATTAACATACCACCTGAATACCCTTTGAAATGTTCAAATAGACTTGCATAAGATTAACACATCAAAGAGTCTTCAGCTGTTAAAATTCAGTTGGACAAATCAACCATTCGGTCAACATTGACTGCATGTGTACATACACACAACAATGTCCCACATAAATCGGTGAACATTACAACATATTACAACAGCGGTGACGTAAAACACGTACGTCTGGACTATAAACGGGGCAGTAGCCAATAGCTTTCATCTCTTTATTTATTCTGAGCATGCGTGGCACTTTGTGCGTCGGATTTGTGTACACACGATCAGAAATTCTGACAATGGATTTTCGACAACAAGGTCCTATCACACATTTTCCGTTGGAAAATCCAACCGTGTGTATGGGGCATTACACCTCTCAATTTGGGAAGTTAAGGTAGATCTATTTATTCTAGCCTTTTTCCTCCCCATAAATTATTTTAAAAACTGGGTTTGCAGATCTTGCAGATAGTTCTATGGAAGGTTAGCTGAATTTAAAATAACTGAAGGCCATTTTAACAATTTTGCCTGCAGAAATCCCTTACATTGAGAAATCTACCAAATACCATACAAGGGAGTTCAGTAAAGTGTGTACATGGTAATAGTATCACTCACTTCTGACACATTCGACTAGCATGAAGTTTGGTGCTCAGGGTTGTATTGACTAACCTTCACTAAAAAGGTAAGTAGAATAGTAAAGAACAAAAATCAGCATATAGGTGACTCAAGGAAACAAAGCATGGCTGAAGGAGAAGTGTAAAAAAATATCCATTTGAACAATTATTTCTGTTCAGTCTTCACAGAAAAATGACAAGCCGTGGAATCATATTGGTTCTAGTAATTATGGTTAATTTTCAGGATTTCTAGAGACACAGGTAGTAGAGATACTGACTCAGTTAAAAAAGAAAATGACGTATGGCCAAAGCTCTTTTGGCCATACTTCTCATGTGGGTCACAGGAGTGCACTTACTTTGCTCTCCTGTGTCCCAGAATCAGCTGACCGTGGGTTAAAGCTCGCTGTTGCCTGACATCACAGAGCTTCTCCAGACTTTTTCCTGAAAGCTGCCGCTATGTTTTTGTATGGATTGTTCAGAGCCTAGTACTTACTAACTTATTAATTCTGGGAAGTCCACCTGAGCACTTTATTTGTGTTTTATGACTGTTGTTACACTGTGTTGTACTAAGCAATCAGTGGTCATGTGTTTTTGAGCTTAGAGGCAGTGGGGACAGCTTGCAGCATCAGATCGAGGCTGCAGCAAGTAGTTAAGTATGTATGTTTCTTTTTTTTTTATATTCCCCTTTAAGGCTTAATAAAGAAATGGGCTCTGATGGTAGATAGAAATTCTAAATATAGGTGTTTGACCATTAACTGATCCTTTTAATCAACCTCTTTTAACAGGAAAAGTTCCCCATTGGCAGACAGCTAATATTTTCCTATCCACAAGAAAGTTTGCAAGGTAGCAGCTGGCAATTACAGGCCAGTGAGTTTAACAACTGTTGTAGTCAAGTTAATGGAATCACTCCTAAAAAGAAGGATCATTGATTACTTAAAAACATACAATTAGCTGGACCCAATGCAGCATGGCTTTACTGAAGGCAGGTCATGTCACACTAAGTGAATTTTATTGAGTATATCACTTATGTTTTGGACCATGGTGGTGCTGTGGACATGATCTTATCTTGATTTCAGCAAGGAATTTGACATGGTTCCACAAAATTATTAAAATCTTGTACAAGCTAGGACTTAACTCTTGGGTGGTTCAGTGGATATGCAGGTGGCTAAAGGATTGATTGCAGTTGATTGATTGATTGAAGGAGTGTGGTTGTAATTGGGATTCATTTGGAACAGAGAGCAGTCACTAGTAGTGTACCACAAGGCTCTGTGCTAGGTCTTGTTCTATTTAATCTATTTGTAAGTGATATAACTAAAGGTTTGGTGGGTGAAGTATATATTTTTGCTGATGACACAAAGGTATGCAATAGGGTTGAGGGTTGACATCCCTTGAGGTGCGATGATTTGACATTGCTGGAAGATTAGTCAAAGTGGGGGAAACTTCAGTTCAATGTTTCTAAATGTAAAGTAATGCACCTAAGGAAAAACAATTTGTTGATAGAGTACAGTATTGGGTGTACCGTGTTGCCCAGCACTACAGAGGAAAAAGATTTGGAGGTAATTATTTCAGATGACTGCAAAGTGAGCAAACAGTGTGTCCATGCAGTGGGGAAAGTGAATACAATTATAGGATGCATCACTATAGGGATCACCAGAAGGAGCCCCTGATTCCCCTATATCAGTGGCATATATTACAGGGGGCGGGGGGACAGTCCGCCCCGAGTGCCACACATTGGGGGAGGGTGTCAGGCTGGCTATCAGAGGCAGGACAAGTCAGTGGCAGGTGCAAGAGGTGCTCTCTGCTCTGTAGCTGTGCTGGCTCTTTGTGTTCGTTCGAGTCAGCTGCTCTGTCATTGAGCTCACATTGAGCGCTATACTGCCACCTCTGCCTGCTTCATATATGTGTGCTCCTCGTGTTACTGCCTGTACTGTATTTTCACAGGGACATGTGAAATCAAGACCTGGGACAAGGAAGATCACCTTACAAGTGGAGGCTATGAGTACAAGTGAAGGGAGGAGGCTGTTTGTGTACAGGGGGGGGGCAGAGCTGTGTGTGTTTACAGATGTGTGTGTGGGGGGGGGGCTAGGGGAGCAGCTGAGTGTGTACAGGTGTGGGGGGGGCAGCTGTGTGTACAGGTGTGAGGGGGGGCAGCTGTGTGTACAGGTGTGAGGGGGGGCAGCTGAGTGTGTACAGGTGTGGGGGGACAGCTGAGTGTGTACAGGTGTGGGGGGGCAGCTGAGTGTGTACAGGTGTGGGGGGACAGCTGAGTGTGTACAGGTGTGATGGGGGGCAGCTGAGTGTGTACAGGTGTGGGGGGGGCAGCTGAGTGTGTACAGGTGTGGGGGGACAGCTGAGTGTGTACAGGTGTGGGGGGGGCAGCTGAGTGTGTACAGGTGTGGGGGGACAGCTGAGTGTGTACAGGTGTGATGGGGGGCAGCTGAGTGTGTACAGGTGTGATGGGGGGCAGCTGAGTGTGTACAGGTGTGGGGGGACAGCTGAGTGTGTACAGGTGTGGGGGGACAGCTGAGTGTGTACAGGTGTGATGGGGGGCAGCTGAGTGTGTACAGGTGTGGGGGGACAGCTGAGTGTGTACAGGTGTGATGGGGGGCAGCTGAGTGTGTACAGGTGTGGGGGGACAGCTGAGTGTGTACAGGTGTGGGGGGACAGCTGAGTGTGTACAGGTGTGGGGGGACAGCTGAGTGTGTACAGGTGTGGGGGGGCAGCTGAGTGTGTACAGGTGTGGGGGGACAGCTGAGTGTGTACAGGTGTGGGGGGACAGCTGAGTGTGTACAGGTGTGGGGGGGCAGCTGAGTGTGTACAGGTGTGGGGGGACAGCTGAGTGTGTACAGGTGTGGGGGGGCAGCTGAGTGTGTACAGGTGTGGGGGGACAGCTGAGTGTGTACAGGTGTGATGGGGGGCAGCTGAGTGTGTACAGGTGTGGGGGGGGCAGCTGAGTGTGTACAGGTGTGGGGGGACAGCTGAGTGTGTACAGGTGTGGGGGGGCAGCTGAGTGTGTACAGGTGTGGGGGGACAGCTGAGTGTGTACAGGTGTGATGGGGGGCAGCTGAGTGTGTACAGGTGTGGGGGGACAGCTGAGTGTGTACAGGTGTGATGGGGGGCAGCTGAGTGTGTACAGGTGTGGGGGGACAGCTGAGTGTGTACAGGTGTGGGGGGGGCAGCTGAGTGTGTACAGGTGTGGGGGGACAGCTGAGTGTGTACAGATGTGGGGGGGCAGCTGAGTGTGTACAGGTGTGGGGGGGCAGCTGAGTGTGTACAGGTGTGGGGGGACAGCTGAGTGTGTACAGGTGTGAGGGGGGGCAGCTGAGTGTGTACAGGTGTGGGGGGACAGCTGAGTGTGTACAGGTGTGAGGGGGCAGCTGTGTGTACAGGTGTGAGGGGGGGCAGCTGTGTGTGTACAGGTGTGATGGGGGGCAGCTGAGTGTGTACAGGTGTGAGGGGGGGACAGCTGTGTGTGTACAGGTGTGAGAGGGTCAGCTGAGTGTGTACAGGTGTGAGGGGGGACAGCTGTGTGTGTACAGGTGTGAGGGGGGGCAGTTGAGTGTGTACAGGTGTGAGGGGGGACAGCTGTGTGTGTACAGGTGTGAGGGGGGGCAGCTGAGTGTGTACAGGTGTGAGGGGGGCAGCTGTGTCTACAGGTGTGAGGGGGGGCAGCTGTGTGTGTACAGGTGTGATGGGGGGCAGCTGAGTGTGTACAGGTGTGAGGGGGGGCAGCTGTGTGTGTACATGTGTAAGGGGGGGCAGCTGAGTGTGTACAGGTGTGAGGGGGGCAGCTGTGTGTGTACAGGTGTGTGTGGGGGGGCAGCTGTGTGTGTACAGGTGTGAGGGGGGACAGCTGAGTGTGTACAGGTATGAGGGGGGACAGCTGAGTGTGTACAGGTGTGAGGGGGGGCAGCTTTGTGTGTACAGGTGTGAGGGGGCAGCTGAGTGTGTACAGGTGTGAGGGGGGGCAGCTGAGTGTGTACAGGTGTGAGGGGGGTCAGCTGAGTGTGTACAGGTGTGAGGGGGGTCAGCTGTGTGTGTACAGGTGTGAGGGGGGCAGCTGTGTGTGTACAGGTGTGTGGGGGGGGCAGCTGTGTGTGTACAGGTGTGAGGGGGGACAGCTGAGTGTGTACAGGTGTGGGGGGACAGCTGAGTGTGTACAGGTGTGGGGGGGCAGCTGAGTGTGTACAGGTGTGGGGGGACAGCTGAGTGTGTACAGGTGTGATGGGGGGCAGCTGAGTGTGTACAGGTGTGGGGGGGGCAGCTGAGTGTGTACAGGTGTGGGGGGACAGCTGAGTGTGTACAGGTGTGGGGGGGGCAGCTGAGTGTGTACAGGTGTGGGGGGACAGCTGAGTGTGTACAGGTGTGATGGGGGGCAGCTGAGTGTGTACAGGTGTGATGGGGGGCAGCTGAGTGTGTACAGGTGTGGGGGGACAGCTGAGTGTGTACAGGTGTGGGGGGACAGCTGAGTGTGTACAGGTGTGATGGGGGGCAGCTGAGTGTGTACAGGTGTGGGGGGACAGCTGAGTGTGTACAGGTGTGATGGGGGGCAGCTGAGTGTGTACAGGTGTGGGGGGACAGCTGAGTGGGTACAGGTGTGGGGGGACAGCTGAGTGTGTACAGGTGTGGGGGGGCAGCTGAGTGTGTACAGGTGTGGGGGGACAGCTGAGTGTGTACAGGTGTGATGGGGGGCAGCTGAGTGTGTACAGGTGTGGGGGGGGCAGCTGAGTGTGTACAGGTGTGGGGGGACAGCTGAGTGTGTACAGGTGTGGGGGGGGCAGCTGAGTGTGTACAGGTGTGGGGGGACAGCTGAGTGTGTACAGGTGTGATGGGGGGCAGCTGAGTGTGTACAGGTGTGGGGGGACAGCTGAGTGTGTACAGGTGTGATGGGGGGCAGCTGAGTGTGTACAGGTGTGGGGGGACAGCTGAGTGTGTACAGGTGTGGGGGGGGCAGCTGAGTGTGTACAGGTGTGGGGGGACAGCTGAGTGTGTACAGATGTGGGGGGGCAGCTGAGTGTGTACAGGTGTGGGGGGGCAGCTGAGTGTGTACAGGTGTGGGGGGACAGCTGAGTGTGTACAGGTGTGAGGGGGGGCAGCTGAGTGTGTACAGGTGTGGGGGGACAGCTGAGTGTGTACAGGTGTGAGGGGGCAGCTGTGTGTACAGGTGTGAGGGGGGGCAGCTGTGTGTGTACAGGTGTGATGGGGGGCAGCTGAGTGTGTACAGGTGTGAGGGGGGGACAGCTGTGTGTGTACAGGTGTGAGAGGGTCAGCTGAGTGTGTACAGGTGTGAGGGGGGACAGCTGTGTGTGTACAGGTGTGAGGGGGGGCAGTTGAGTGTGTACAGGTGTGAGGGGGGACAGCTGTGTGTGTACAGGTGTGAGGGGGGGCAGCTGAGTGTGTACAGGTGTGAGGGGGGCAGCTGTGTCTACAGGTGTGAGGGGGGGCAGCTGTGTGTGTACAGGTGTGATGGGGGGCAGCTGAGTGTGTACAGGTGTGAGGGGGGGCAGCTGTGTGTGTACATGTGTAAGGGGGGGCAGCTGAGTGTGTACAGGTGTGAGGGGGGCAGCTGTGTGTGTACAGGTGTGTGTGGGGGGGCAGCTGTGTGTGTACAGGTGTGAGGGGGGACAGCTGAGTGTGTACAGGTATGAGGGGGGACAGCTGAGTGTGTACAGGTGTGAGGGGGGGCAGCTTTGTGTGTACAGGTGTGAGGGGGCAGCTGAGTGTGTACAGGTGTGAGGGGGGGCAGCTGAGTGTGTACAGGTGTGAGGGGGGTCAGCTGTGTGTGTACAGGTGTGAGGGGGGCAGCTGTGTGTGTACAGGTGTGTGGGGGGGGCAGCTGTGTGTGTACAGGTGTGAGGGGGGACAGCTGAGTGTGTACAGGTGTGGGGGGACAGCTGAGTGTGTACAGGTGTGGGTGGGGGCAGCTGAGTGTGTACAGGTGTGGGGGGGCAGCTGAGTGTGTACAGGTGTGGGTGGGGGCAGCTGAGTGTGTACAGGTGTGGGGGGGTCAGCTGTGTGTGTACAGGTGTGAGGGGGGCAGCTGTGTGTGTACAGGTGTGTGGGGGGGGGAAGCTGTGTGTGTACAGGTGTGAGGGGGGACAGCTGAGTGTGTACAGGTGTGGGGGGACAGCTGAGTGTGTACAGGTGTGGGTGGGGGCAGCTGAGTGTGTACAGGTGTGGGTGGGGGCAGCTGAGTGTGTACAGGTGTGGGGGGGGCAGCTGAGTGTGTACAGGTGTGGGGGGGGCAGCTGAGTGTGTACAGGTGTGAGGGGGGGCAGCTGAGTGTGTACAGGTGTGGGTGGGGGCAGCTGAGTGTGTACAGGTGTGGGGGGGCAGCTGAGTGTGTACAGGTGTGGGGGGGCAGCTGAGTGTACAGGTGTGAGGGGGGGCAGCTGAGTGTGTACAGGTGTGGGGGGGCAGCTGAGTGTGTACAGGTGTGGGGGGACAGCTGAGTGTGTACAGGTGTGGGGGGGCAGCTGAGTGTGTACAGGTGTGGGTGGGGGCAGCTGAGTGTGTACAGGTGTGGGGGGGCAGCTGAGTGTGTACAGGTGTGAGGGGGGGCAGCTGAGTGTGTACAGGTGTGAGGGGGGGCAGCTGAGTGTGTACAGGTGTGAGGGGGGGCAGCTGAGTGTGTACAGGTGTGAGGGGGGGCAGCTGAGTGTGTACAGGTGTGAGGGGGGGCAGCTGAGTGTGTACAGGTGTGAGGGGGGACAGCTGAGCGTGTACAGGTGTGGGTGGGGGCAGCTGAGTGTGTACAGGTGTGGGGGGGCAGCTGAGTGTGTACAGGTGTGGGGGGACAGCTGAGTGTGTACAGGTGTGAGGTGGGACAGCTGAGTGTGTACAGGTGTGAGGGGGGGCAGCTGAGTGTGTACAGGTGTGGGTGGGGGCAGCTGAGTGTGTACAGGTGTGAGGTGGGACAGCTGAGTGTGTACAGGTGTGGGGGGACAGCTGAGTGTGTACAGGTGTGGGGGGACAGCTGAGTGTGTACAGGTGTGGGGGGACAGCTGAGTGTGTACAGGTGTGGGGGGACAGCTGAGTGTACAGGTGTGAGGGGGGACAGCTGAGTGTGTACAGGTGTGAGGTGGGACAGCTGAGTGTGTACAGGTGTGGGGGGACAGCTGAGTGTACAGGTGTGATGGGGGGACAGCTGAGTGTGTACAGGTGTGAGGTGGGACAGCTGAGTGTGTACAGGTGTGGGGGGAGCAGCTGAGTGTACAGGTGTGAGGGGGGACAGCTGAGTGTGTACAGGTATGAGGGGGGACAGCTGAGTGTGTACAGGTGTGAGGGGGGGCAGCTTTGTGTGTACAGGTGTGAGGGGGCAGCTGAGTGTGTACAGGTGTGAGGGGGGGCAGCTGAGTGTGTACAGGTGTGAGGGGGGTCAGCTGTGTGTGTACAGGTGTGAGGGGGGCAGCTGTGTGTGTACAGGTGTGTGGGGGGGGGCAGCTGTGTGTGTACAGGTGTGAGGGGGGACAGCTGAGTGTGTACAGGTGTGGGGGGACAGCTGAGTGTGTACAGGTGTGGGTGGGGGCAGCTGAGTGTGTACAGGTGTGGGGGGGCAGCTGAGTGTGTACAGGTGTGGGTGGGGGCAGCTGAGTGTGTACAGGTGTGGGGGGGGTCAGCTGTGTGTGTACAGGTGTGAGGGGGGCAGCTGTGTGTGTACAGGTGTGTGGGGGGGGGGAAGCTGTGTGTGTACAGGTGTGAGGGGGGACAGCTGAGTGTGTACAGGTGTGGGGGGACAGCTGAGTGTGTACAGGTGTGGGTGGGGGCAGCTGAGTGTGTACAGGTGTGGGTGGGGGCAGCTGAGTGTGTACAGGTGTGGGGGGGGCAGCTGAGTGTGTACAGGTGTGGGGGGGGCAGCTGAGTGTGTACAGGTGTGAGGGGGGGCAGCTGAGTGTGTACAGGTGTGAGGGGGGGCAGCTGAGTGTGTACAGGTGTGGGTGGGGGCAGCTGAGTGTGTACAGGTGTGGGTGGGGGCAGCTGAGTGTGTACAGGTGTGGGGGGGCAGCTGAGTGTGTACAGGTGTGGGGGGGGCAGCTGAGTGTACAGGTGTGAGGGGGGGCAGCTGAGTGTGTACAGGTGTGGGGGGGCAGCTGAGTGTGTACAGGTGTGGGGGGACAGCTGAGTGTGTACAGGTGTGGGTGGGGGCAGCTGAGTGTGTACAGGTGTGGGGGGGCAGCTGAGTGTGTACAGGTGTGGGTGGGGGCAGCTGAGTGTGTACAGGTGTGGGGGGGCAGCTGAGTGTGTACAGGTGTGGGGGGGCAGCTGAGTGTGTACAGGTGTGGGGGGGCAGCTGAGTGTACAGGTGTGAGGGGGGGCAGCTGAGTGTGTACAGGTGTGAGGGGGGGCAGCTGAGTGTGTACAGGTGTGAGGGGGGGCAGCTGAGTGTGTACAGGTGTGAGGGGGGACAGCTGAGCGTGTACAGGTGTGGGTGGGGGCAGCTGAGTGTGTACAGGTGTGGGGGGGCAGCTGAGTGTGTACAGGTGTGAGGGGGGACAGCTGAGCGTGTACAGGTGTGGGTGGGGGCAGCTGAGTGTGTACAGGTGTGGGGGGGGCAGCTGAGTGTGTACAGGTGAGGGGGGGCAGCTGAGTGTGTACAGGTGTGGGGGGACAGCTGAGTGTGTACAGGTGTGAGGTGGGACAGCTGAGTGTGTACAGGTGTGAGGGGGGGCAGCTGAGTGTGTACAGGTGTGGGTGGGGGCAGCTGAGTGTGTACAGGTGTGGGGGGACAGCTGAGTGTGTACAGGTGTGAGGTGGGACAGCTGAGTGTGTACAGGTGTGGGGGGACAGCTGAGTGTGTACAGGTGTGAGGTGGGACAGCTGAGTGTGTACAGGTGTGGGGGGACAGCTGAGTGTGTACAGGTGTGGGGGGACAGCTGAGTGTGTACAGGTGTGGGGGGACAGCTGAGTGTGTACAGGTGTGGGGGGACAGATGAGTGTGTACAGGTGTGGGGGGACAGCTGAGTGTGTACAGGTGTGGGGGGACAGATGAGTGTGTACAGGTGTGGGGGGACAGCTGAGTGTACAGGTGTGAGGGGGGACAGCTGAGTGTGTACAGGTGTGAGGTGGGACAGCTGAGTGTGTACAGGTGTGGGGGGACAGCTGAGTGTACAGGTGTGATGGGGGACAGCTGAGTGTGTACAGGTGTGAGGTGGGACAGCTGAGTGTGTACAGGTGTGGGGGGACAGCTGAGTGTACAGGTGTGATGGGGGGACAGCTGAGTGTGTACAGGTGTGAGGTGGGACAGCTGAGTGTGTACAGGTGTGAGGGGGGACAGCTGAGTGTGTACAGATGTGAGGGGGCTGAGCGCGTACAGGTATGAAGGGGGCTGAGTGCGTACAGACAATATCAGTGAGGAAGGGTGCCAGATTTGGTGGGGGGGGGGTGCCAGATATAGGATCCACACCGGGTACAAAATGCTCTAGGTACACCCCTGCCATATATAGATCTTTAGTTAGACCTCACTTAGAATACTATGTGCAGTTCTGCAGACCTCACTTACAATAAGATATTGATAAGATAGAATGAGTCCAGAAAAGAGCAAAAACACAGAGGAACCCTTAAAAAATAACTGTCTAGTCTCAGGGAACCCCTGCTAAAAATTGCTGTATCTACAACTCATGATACATTAGTGTGATGGTCAGTGGGAAGAATGCTCCTTAGACTTGTGGTCACTGGAAAGAATTACCCCCTTATAGATAGCTAAAAAGATGGTTTCAGTGGGAACTTATCAAAGAGGCAAAAATTGTTCATTGCTCAAGGAACCCCCAGGAACCTCTGGAGGAACCCTAGTTGAGAAACCCTGGAATAGTCAATGCTTGGAATAGACTTCTGGCAGAGATAGTGAGTCAATCAACAGTAAGTGGATTTAAACATACTAAGGACAAACGAAGATCGATGCTCAGACAAAAATAAAAAGTTAAAAAATAAATAAATGGGGTAGACTTGATGGACCACTTGGTCTTTTTTTCTGAAATCACTTTTCTATAAACTGTTCATCAATTTACATCTAATTTTAAAATAAAAAAGAACATATTTTAATAACATAATGTTTGACTTTCATTACATCACAGATCACAAATGTAATTACAGGAAAATGTGAGAGATATCAGTATATTTTTCCAGCTCTCTGCTGTGTTTCTGACTTCTGTCATCCACCTTTATTTCTAACTTTGCTACATATGTGGTCATTAGTCTTATCAAGTGCCTTTCTGCATAATGCTTTTACCAAAATCGTACCTAAACTGTGCTGTGGTGTATGTATATAGCTGAATAGAAATGTCAAGCACACCTACATGCTAATCATAATAGTTACATCTAAGCTAAAAGGCACATCACAGAGTTGCCTGGGGTAGAACGTATATGATGTGTTAGAAATAAGATGTTGTTGCTATGGCAACAATCTAAGAACTGTGTCATAGCTCATACAATTTGTTCTTCTAACAAATTTCATTAAGTTATTGTAGACTTCATACATCTAGAAGACAGTTCTCAGTAAAGTCTACTCTGAGTATTTTGTGTAAAGAGGAATCCAGGTGGTGGCATCAATAAAGAAGGATGTAAGGTGACGCCATTTTTAAATATTCAGAATTTTCCCACAATGCAACCTGTCTTACAACAAAAGAAGAGTCAGAAAAAAGTTATGTCTCTGACTCCTGGATGCTAACTTTGAAACTCTTCGAAACTCTTTGAAGCTCCCTTAAAAGGTAACCCCCTACCAAGAGCAGACAATAGTCTTGTAGTCTTACCTACACTACCCTAGTGCTCTGTTCAGCAGCCAGGAGCATGGGGGAAAGGGAAGGGGGCACAGGACTTTCTCCTTTACTTTCAGGTGACAGCACTTGTGTTAAATGATTAACTGCTTAGCCACTCAGTGTCATCACATAGAGAAGGCAAGAGAGTCCTCCTCATAGTGTAAGCTGCAAGTTGTGACTAAGACCCCTTTCACACTGGGGCAGTTTTCAGGCGCTTTAGCGCTGGAAATAGCCTCTGCTAAGTGGCTGAAAACTGCCTCCCATTCAATTGTGACTTTTCACACTGGGGCAGTACGCTTGCGAGACGTTCCGAAAAATCCTGCAAGCAGCATCTTTGGGGCAGTTTGAGAGCATTGTATTTAGCCCTCCCAAAACGCCCTGCCCATTGAAACTAATGGGCAGTGTTTCGGAAGCGCCGCAACACAGGAGTTTTTAACCCCTTCTTTGGGGTTAAAAGTGTCCTGCTAGCGGCTGAAAAGCGCCGCTAAAACGAGCAGTGCTTTGGCACTAATATGGCCATGGTCCCAGTGTGAAAGGGGTCTAAGAGCTTACACAGCTCATCTTTGTCCCCATTTATGAAAGGGTTAAAATAAGGTAAGTATGTGCAGCTCTAGACCCCTTGCACACTGGGGCCGCAGGCATGTTAGTGCTAAAGCGCCGCTCACATTAGAGTCACTTTAGCGCTGTTTAAGCTGTGCTTTTCGGCCACTAGCGGGGCGATTTTAACCCCACAGAAGGGGTTAAAAACTCCCGTGTAGCGGCGCCAAAGATGCTGATTGCAGGACTTTTCAGAATGTCCTGCAAGCGCAAAGCCCCAGTGTGAAAAGTCACAGTTGAATGAATGGGAGGCGGTTTTCTGGCGCTTAGCAGAGGCTGTTTCCAGTGCTAAAGTGCCTGAAAACCACCCCAGTGTGAAAGGGGTGTTAGGGTTGGCATTAAAATGAATCCTTGTTTTCCCTTCATAGACAAATGCAGGTTCACTTTAAATTCTATCTCAAAATTTGGCATTTTCTGTCATGCTATTTGACATCTTAGCTTACATGCAGCAATTATCTATATCTAGTAGCTCAACCATTTCTGTGTTTGTGTTTGAGAAATCATCACATATAAGCACAATAATTCAAATTATTCTGTGTGTTTTTTCTGACAGTGGCATGTGGCCATCATAAATAGTGAATTACCTTTTTTTTCAATAATATTGAGGGTATGTTGTTTAGCGAATTTATATACTATTGGAATTCTCCTTTAAAGGATAAGTTCACCTTTCGTAACATATTCAGGGTGTAACATGTAACATATTACTGTTGCAGCAGTTCCAACCCCCAGATCCCCCTTTGTGACAGTGATCTTCTCCCCACACTCGCTGCCACAATTTAAAAGAGAACGCGGCTGTCTGGGGCTCAGCCCACCTGGCAGCATCATTTATTCACAGAGTTATGTGAATGTGAGAACTACAAATACTGACACCCTTTGCAGCTGTCAGCTTTCAGTTCTCAATGAACTACCATGACGAAGTTGAGCATTCTAGATAGTTCATTGATGTTTCCTGTCAATGTGTAACTGCCTGCTCATACAAGGTATGAGCAGGCAGTCTGCAGGAGTCCTGCATTGCACCTGCAATCTGCTGCTCGCAGATGCAATGCTTTGCAGGCTTCTAGTAAAAAAAAAAATAAATGCACATTTTTTTACATGGAAAAAGATGTGATCTCTGTCACCTTTCTCTGATCTCTGTCACTAGAGGGCAGAGGAGTGTGGACAGAGAGTGTGAAGGGGAGATCCTGAGAGAGCGAGAGCATGAGCGTGGTGTGGGAGCAGACTGCCATGTCTGTGCTGCGAGACTGGGGCCATGACCGCCCCCGTCAGGTGACTGAGAGAGGCAGCAGGAGAGGTGGCAGGCGTGGGCTGTGGACTGGGACAGGGACACCCAATGTGACCAGGAAAAGAGGCAGGTGCAAAACCGGCACGGCCGGGTAGGGTGACAGGCAGACTGGAGGAGGCAGCAGGTAAGTGTGTGCCTCAGACTGGAAGACCGAGTGTGACAAACAGACAAGAGAGGCGGCAGGAGCAGAGAAGTGACTGCTCTGGGAGAGCTAAGCAGGAGGAGCGGAGCGTCCGCATATCAAGCAAAAAAGGCAGGCTAAATGTGGGTAGAGAGGATGCTGTCTGAGGAGTGAGTACTGTGAGTGTCGTCAGTGACTGGTGAGTATTGCGAGTAACTGGTGAGTATTGTGAGTACTGGGAGTATCGTGAGTAACTGGTGAGTATTGGGAGTAACTGGTGAGTACTGGGAGTATATTGAGTAACTGGTGAGTATTGTGAGTAAATGGGAGTATTGGGAGTAACTAGCGAGTATTGTAAAAAAAATGAAGATAGAAAGTAGGACTTTGTGTGAGGCGTGTTGGTGAATGGGTCCACATGACAAGAATTGTTGAGAGGGAATATCTGAGGTAGATCCTATATTGAGTGATGATACCCACAACATATATTACAGGAAAAATGATGTATACTTTAATACAAACAAATGAAAAACAAAATACAATATAAAAAGAGTACATTTGAGCTACAATGAGACATGTTAGCATACGTCAGTTTACAGACATAATTGGAATAGTAATTGTACATATACATGTCACAATAAGATGGTATAGTATATAATACAGTGGATAAGAGTATGCATCAATAGATGTTAACTCTACGCGTTTCTTGGCTTGGAACCAATCGTCAGGAGTCTGATGCAGTATAGCTACATTGAAAAAATGACTATGTGTCAATAAAAATGTGGAAAAATGGACACCAAAAATTGCAAATATGTTTTGATATACTCACAAAAAATGCATGGGTAGATGATATCCCATACATTGTGGTGCAATGTTGGCCCGGGTACATTGACTCTCCCCCGGGGTTGAGGCAGAGAGCACGCTCCGTAAGACCGTCGGCCCCGACCGATAAAATGGCCGGAGCACCTGCAAGGGCCACCAAGAGGGAAGGTGATGAGGCCCAGGGAGTGGGAAACACACTGGGAATGAAAAAAGATTATATGAGTGTAAGTGGCATGAGTGAGAGATAAGTAGTGAAAGTGGAAAGAAGGACAAGGAATGGAACCCAAAGTGTGCATAGATGTGGAAATGTGAGTAACCCAAGACCAAGGGGAGGGGTGTGTGAGGCAGAAAGTGAATGTGCAAAATGGGAAGCCACTGCAGGTGTCAGTGGAGGATTGTGAAGGTATGCAGGGGGAATTACCTGTAGTGAGACTGCCGGGCCAGATGACGTGCCCCCAAGGAGACATGATGAGCGCTTGAGGTGCCCGGCCAGTGACGGCCGTTTTAAAGCCGAGGGCTAGGGGCGTGCTCACGCCAACGTCATGAGCAGGCGTGATGACGTGGGGGGGGCGGGCAGCCAGAAACATCGTACGGCCAACCTCCCAACCCCGCAACATCAAAGCCATAGATGGTGATTCACCAAAGGAGCTCCGCCTCTGGCAGCCGGAGGCGGGACCTGGGAGTCATGACGCCGATGCGTCGAGGCCAGGGCCCGCCCCCGTCAAGGGTAGGACGGGTGGCGGGTCGTGGGCTGGACGCAGCGCAACCCCGGGAGAGGACCAGATAGGTCCCGGCACCAACTGCATCAAGGGGTAGTGAAAACATAATATGCATGAGCGAGGAGAATAAAAATGTAAATATTATGAGAAAAGAAAAGAAAAAAAAAAAAAATAAATAATAATAAAGTGGAAAGAAAAAATGAAGTAAACAAAATGAGCAAGCCTTATAAAAGGCGAGTAGTCTCCCCTTTGTGGGCGGAGAAAATAACATAAGGGCCACAAAATCTTGCAATGAAGAAAATCATTGAGCAAGAGAGTGTGGAGATAATTAGCTATAGCTCTGAATAATTGTAGGGTATGACTAAGGGGAAAACCGAAATAAAAGGGTAAGAATAGGGAACAAATAGGAAGAAGGTATATAAAGATGAGAACATAAATAAAAACGCACACAAAAAAGCAACAAACAAACAAACAAAACACAGAAAGCAACTTTAGCCCTGAATTGAATCAGTTTATATTGTCTGACTAAAGGAAGAAAAACAAAAAACAAAAAGAAAAAACAAAAAACAAAAAAGAAGAAGAACAACTTTAGCCCTGAATTGAATCAGTAATTACCTGACTAAAGGGGGAACAATAGCAACATAGATTTTTAGCCCTGAATTGAATCAGTATTATTTTAGCTAAAAAAGGATATGCTGGCGGTATCGATAATAGTGTTAATGTAACTCTAGCACTGAAATAAATCAGTAGGCGAGAGGGGGACCATCGGTCTCTATAATAAGAAAGATACCAAGGAGAAGAGGAAGACGACAAAAACAAAACAATAATAAGGGATGAGTAATGAAAGGGAGTAGAGGGTGAGTAGAATGGGAATTGGGTGAGTATGGCAAGAGAAATAAATAGGGTTGTGAGGATTGAACTAAACAGGTGGATTATCAGGTCACAGAGAACGGGTGTCTACCACCCTGGTAATTATGTGTTAAAATTGGAGTTGTGACCTGTCCACTTATTTTTGTATATATGCACCAACATGCCTCCATCCCATAGTGTGCAGAAAAAATGAAGATAGAAAGTAGGACTTTGTGTGAGGCGTGTTGGTGAATGGGTCCACATGACAAGAATTGTTGAGAGGGAATATCTGAGGTAGATCCTATATTGAGTGATGATACCCACAACATATATTACAGGAAAAATGATGTATACTTTAATACAAACAAATGAAAAACAAAATACAATATAAAAAGAGTACATTTGAGCTACAATGAGACATGTTAGCATACGTCAGTTTACAGACATAATTGGAATAGTAATTGTACATATACATGTCACAATAAGATGGTATAGTATATAATACAGTGGATAAGAGTATGCATCAATAGATGTTAACTCTACGCGTTTCTTGGCTTGGAACCAATCGTCAGGAGTCTGATGCAGTATAGCTACATTGAAAAAATGACTATGTGTCAATAAAAATGTGGAAAAATGGACACCAAAAATTGCAAATATGTTTTGATATACTCACAAAAAATGCATGGGTAGATGATATCCCATACATTGTGGTGCAATGTTGGCCCGGGTACATTGACTCTCCCCCGGGGTTGAGGCAGAGAGCACGCTCCGTAAGACCGTCGGCCCCGACCGATAAAATGGCCGGAGCACCTGCAAGGGCCACCAAGAGGGAAGGTGATGAGGCCCAGGGAGTGGGAAACACACTGGGAATGAAAAAAGATTATATGAGTGTAAGTGGCATGAGTGAGAGATAAGTAGTGAAAGTGGAAAGAAGGACAAGGAATGGAACCCAAAGTGTGCATAGATGTGGAAATGTGAGTAACCCAAGACCAAGGGGAGGGGTGTGTGAGGCAGAAAGTGAATGTGCAAAATGGGAAGCCACTGCAGGTGTCAGTGGAGGATTGTGAAGGTATGCAGGGGGAATTACCTGTAGTGAGACTGCCGGGCCAGATGACGTGCCCCCAAGGAGACATGATGAGCGCTTGAGGTGCCCGGCCAGTGACGGCCGTTTTAAAGCCGAGGGCTAGGGGCGTGCTCACGCCAACGTCATGAGCAGGCGTGATGACGTGGGGGGGGCGGGCAGCCAGAAACATCGTACGGCCAACCTCCCAACCCCGCAACGTCAAAGCCATAGATGGTGATTCACCAAAGGAGCTCCGCCTCTGGCAGCCGGAGGCGGGACCTGGGAGTCATGACGCCGATGCGTCGAGGCCAGGGCCCGCCCCGTCAAGGGTAGGACGGGTGGCGGGTCGTGGGCTGGACGCAGCGCAACCCCGGGAGAGGACCAGATAGGTCCCGGCACCAACTGCATCAAGGGGTAGTGAAAACATAATATGCATGAGCGAGGAGAATAAAAATGTAAATATTATGAGAAAAGAAAAGAAAAAAAAAAAAAATAAATAATAATAAAGTGGAAAGAAAAAATGAAGTAAACAAAATGAGCAAGCCTTATAAAAGGCGAGTAGTCTCCCCTTTGTGGGCGGAGAAAATAACATAAGGGCCACAAAATCTTGCAATGAAGAAAATCATTGAGCAAGAGAGTGTGGAGATAATTAGCTATAGCTCTGAATAATTGTAGGGTATGACTAAGGGGAAAACCGAAATAAAAGGGTAAGAATAGGGAACAAATAGGAAGAAGGTATATAAAGATGAGAACATAAATAAAAACGCACACAAAAAAGCAACAAACAAACAAACAAAACACAGAAAGCAACTTTAGCCCTGAATTGAATCAGTTTATATTGTCTGACTAAAGGAAGAAAAACAAAAAACAAAAAGAAAAAACAAAAAACAAAAAAGAAGAAGAACAACTTTAGCCCTGAATTGAATCAGTAATTACCTGACTAAAGGGGGAACAATAGCAACATAGATTTTTAGCCCTGAATTGAATCAGTATTATTTTAGCTAAAAAAGGATATGCTGGCGGTATCGATAATAGTGTTAATGTAACTCTAGCACTGAAATAAATCAGTAGGCGAGAGGGGGACCATCGGTCTCTATAACAAGAAAGATACCAAGGAGAAGAGGAAGACGACAAAAACAAAACAATAATAAGGGATGAGTAATGAAAGGGAGTAGAGGGTGAGTAGAATGGGAATTGGGTGAGTATGGCAAGAGAAATAAATAGGGTTGTGAGGATTGAACTAAACAGGTGGATTATCAGGTCACAGAGAACGGGTGTCTACCACCCTGGTAATTATGTGTTAAAATTGGAGTTGTGACCTGTCCACTTATTTTTGTATATATGCACCAACATGCCTCCATCCCATAGTGTGCAGAAAAAATGAAGATAGAAAGTAGGACTTTGTGTGAGGCGTGTTGGTGAATGGGTCCACATGACAAGAATTGTTGAGAGGGAATATCTGAGGTAGATCCTATATTGAGTGATGATACCCACAACATATATTACAGGAAAAATGATGTATACTTTAATACAAACAAATGAAAAACAAAATACAATATAAAAAGAGTACATTTGAGCTACAATGAGACATGTTAGCATACGTCAGTTTACAGACATAATTGGAATAGTAATTGTACATATACATGTCACAATAAGATGGTATAGTATATATCGGTCGGGGCCGACGGTCTTACGGAGCGTGCTCTCTGCCTCAACCCCGGGGGAGAGTCAATGTACCCGGGCCAACATTGCACCACAATGTATGGGATATCATCTACCCATGCATTTTTTGTGAGTATATCAAAACATATTTGCAATTTTTGGTGTCCATTTTTCCACATTTTTATTGACACATAGTCATTTTTTCAATGTAGCTATACTGCATCAGACTCCTGACGATTGGTTCCAAGCCAAGAAACGCGTAGAGTTAACATCTATTGATGCATACTCTTATCCACTGTATTATATACTATACCTTGACTCTCCCCCGGGGTTGAGGCAGAGAGCACGCTCCGTAAGACCGTCGGCCCCGACCGATATATACTATACCATCTTATTGTGACATGTATATGTACAATTACTATTCCAATTATGTCTGTAAACTGACGTATGCTAACATGTCTCATTGTAGCTCAAATGTACTCTTTTTATATTGTATTTTGTTTTTCATTTGTTTGTATTAAAGTATACATCATTTTTCCTGTAATATATGTTGTGGGTATCATCACTCAATATAGGATCTACCTCAGATATTCCCTCTCAACAATTCTTGTCATGTGGACCCATTCACCAACACGCCTCACACAAAGTCCTACTTTCTATCTTCATTTTTTCTGCACACTATGGGATGGAGGCATGTTGGTGCATATATACAAAAATAAGTGGACAGGTCACAACTCCAATTTTAACACATAATTACCAGGGTGGCAGACACCCGTTCTCTGTGACCTGATAATCCACCTGTTTAGTTCAATCCTCACAACCCTATTTATTTCTCTTGCCATACTCACCCAATTCCCATTCTACTCACCCTCTACTCCCTTTCATTACTCATCCCTTATTATTGTTTTGTTTTTGTCGTCTTCCTCTTCTCCTTGGTATCTTTCTTGTTATAGAGACCGATGGTCCCCCTCTCGCCTACTGATTTATTTCAGTGCTAGAGTTACATTAACACTATTATCGATACCGCCAGCATATCCTTTTTTAGCTAAAATAATACTGATTCAATTCAGGGCTAAAAATCTATGTTGCTATTGTTCCCCCTTTAGTCAGGTAATTACTGATTCAATTCAGGGCTAAAGTTGTTCTTCTTCTTTTTTGTTTTTTGTTTTTTCTTTTTGTTTTTTGTTTTTCTTCCTTTAGTCAGACAATATAAACTGATTCAATTCAGGGCTAAAGTTGCTTTCTGTGTTTTGTTTGTTTGTTTGTTGCTTTTTTGTGTGCGTTTTTATTTATGTTCTCATCTTTATATACCTTCTTCCTATTTGTTCCCTATTCTTACCCTTTTATTTCGGTTTTCCCCTTAGTCATACCCTACAATTATTCAGAGCTATAGCTAATTATCTCCACACTCTCTTGCTCAATGATTTTCTTCATTGCAAGATTTTGTGGCCCTTATGTTATTTTCTCCGCCCACAAAGGGGAGACTACTCGCCTTTTATAAGGCTTGCTCATTTTGTTTACTTCATTTTTTCTTTCCACTTTATTATTATTATTTTTTTTTTTTTTTCTTTTCTTTTCTCATAATATTTACATTTTTATTCTCCTCGCTCATGCATATTATGTTTTCACTACCCCTTGATGCAGTTGGTGCCGGGACCTATCTGGTCCTCTCCCGGGGTTGCGCTGCGTCCAGCCCACGACCCGCCACCCGTCCTACCCTTGACGGGGGCGGGCCCTGGCCTCGACGCATCGGCGTCATGACTCCCAGGTCCCGCCTCCGGCTGCCAGAGGCGGAGCTCCTTTGGTGAATCACCATCTATGGCTTTGACGTTGCGGGGTTGGGAGGTTGGCCGTACGATGTTTCTGGCTGCCCGCCCCCCCCACGTCATCACGCCTGCTCATGACGTTGGCGTGAGCACGCCCCTAGCCCTCGGCTTTAAAACGGCCGTCACTGGCCGGGCACCTCAAGCGCTCATCATGTCTCCTTGGGGGCACGTCATCTGGCCCGGCAGTCTCACTACAGGTAATTCCCCCTGCATACCTTCACAATCCTCCACTGACACCTGCAGTGGCTTCCCATTTTGCACATTCACTTTCTGCCTCACACACCCCTCCCCTTGGTCTTGGGTTACTCACATTTCCACATCTATGCACACTTTGGGTTCCATTCCTTGTCCTTCTTTCCACTTTCACTACTTATCTCTCACTCATGCCACTTACACTCATATAATCTTTTTTCATTCCCAGTGTGTTTCCCACTCCCTGGGCCTCATCACCTTCCCTCTTGGTGGCCCTTGCAGGTGCTCCGGCCATTTTATCGGTCGGGGCCGACGGTCTTACGGAGCGTGCTCTCTGCCTCAACCCCGGGGGAGAGTCAATGTACCCGGGCCAACATTGCACCACAATGTATGGGATATCATCTACCCATGCATTTTTTGTGAGTATATCAAAACATATTTGCAATTTTTGGTGTCCATTTTTCCACATTTTTATTGACACATAGTCATTTTTTCAATGTAGCTATACTGCATCAGACTCCTGACGATTGGTTCCAAGCCAAGAAACGCGTAGAGTTAACATCTATTGATGCATACTCTTATCCACTGTATTATATACTATACCATCTTATTGTGACATGTATATGTACAATTACTATTCCAATTATGTCTGTAAACTGACGTATGCTAACATGTCTCATTGTAGCTCAAATGTACTCTTTTTATATTGTATTTTGTTTTTCATTTGTTTGTATTAAAGTATACATCATTTTTCCTGTAATATATGTTGTGGGTATCATCACTCAATATAGGATCTACCTCAGATATTCCCTCTCAACAATTCTTGTCATGTGGACCCATTCACCAACACGCCTCACACAAAGTCCTACTTTCTATCTTCATTTTTTCTGCACACTATGGGATGGAGGCATGTTGGTGCATATATACAAAAATAAGTGGACAGGTCACAACTCCAATTTTAGCGAGTATTGTAAGTAACTGGTAAGTATCGTGAGTAACTGGTGAGTATCGTGAGTAACTGGTGAGTATTGGGAGTAACTGGTGAGTATTGGGAGTATCTGGTGAGTATTGTGAGTACTGGGAGTATTGTAACTGGTGAATATTGTGAGTAACTGGCGAGTGTTGTGACTACTGGGAGTATTGTGAGTAACTGGGGAGTATTGTGAGCACTGTGAGTATTGTGGGTAACTGGTGAGTAATGTGAGCATTGTGAGTAACTGATGAGTACTGTGAGTAACTGGTGAGTAATATGAGTAACTGGTGAGTACTGTGAGTAACTGGTGAGTATGGTGAATAGTGTGAGGTCTGGTGAGTTGTGAGAAATTGGTGAGGATCTGTGAGTAACTGAGTACTGTGAGGTTAACTGGGCAGAAGGAACCGTGCATTCATCTAAGGCTTGCCATTTCCTAAATGTCTTGCAGGACAATTTCATGGGTCAGATGGTGAATGCACCAACAAGAAACAATGCGTTACTAGACCTACTAATTACTAACAATACATTGTGGATCACAAATGTAGAAATACAGGGCAATTTAGGAAACAGCGATCACAGGTCAATTCGTTTCAGTATAAATCACCTGAAGGGTTCGGTATGGATTTTTTCGGGGTACCCCTACACCATTTTTTTTAATTTGGCGCAGGGTTCCCCTTAATTTCCATACCAGACCTGAAGGGCCTGGTATGGATTTTGGGGGGGACCCCAATGCAATTTTTTTTTTGTGGTTCGGGGTTCCCCTTAATATTCATACCAGACCCAAAGGGCCTGGTAATGGACTTGGGGGGGGGGGGACGCATGCTGTTTTTTTCAATGAGTTTATCTATATTGCCGAGACCCGACAATTCATTACAGCAGCAATCAGTTTTGAATGACAATTTTTCCTTTAGAAATGTCATTTTGCTGTTTTAATCTACTAAACACGGGAAAAATGCACCACTTTACAGGGATACTATAGACACCCCCCCGGCATGATATTTAAAGGAATATTTCATTTTTACTGTTTCACTTAACTACTTTCGGACCGCCCACCATCGTTATACATTGGTACTTTGAAGGAGGATATCGTTGTTATGGCAGCAGCTAGCTGCCATAACCCCGGTATCCTCGTCTTCAGCGGGCAGTCCGTTTTAGGATAAAAGTGGTCTCAGCAGTGGATTCGCCGCAAGATCACTTTTATCAGAGGCGGGAGAGGCCCCCCTCCCGCCGCGATCCGGTGCCCTCCACCGCTTACCAGAGCCGTCGGCAACGGCGGAGGCGATCATGTCTGTCCCCTGCCTGGGTATGGAGATGAGTGAGGGGAAGATGGCCCCCACCCGTCTCCATATCACTGCAGGGCGGAAGTGACGTCAAAACGTCACTTCCGCCCATAGCTCTTAAAGGGCCATTTTTTTTTCATATTTTTAAATGACAACATTTTTTTTTTTAATTGCATTTTAATATAAGTATGAGATCTGAGGTCTTTTTGACCCCAGATCTCATATTGAAGGGGTCCTGCCATGCTTTTTTCTATTACAAGGGATGTCCTTGTAATAGGAATAAAAGGACTTTTTTAAAAAAAAAGGTAAAATAAATAAGAAAAAAAAAATTTAAACTCGCCCGTCCCGACGAGCTTGCGTGCAGAAGCGAACGCATACGTGACTAGCGCCCGCATATGGAAACGGTGTTCCAACCAAACATGTGAGGTATTGCCGCGATCGTTAGAGCGAGAGCAATAATTCTAGCCCTAGACCTTCTCTGTGACTTAAAACATGCAACCTGTAGAATTTTTTAAACATCACCTATGGAGATTTTTAAAGGGTAAATGTTTGTCGCCATTCCACGAGCGGGTGCAATTTTGAAGCGTGACATGTTGGGTATCAATTTACTCGGCGTAACATTATCTTTCACAATATAAAAAAAAAATGGGCTAACTTTACTGTTGTCTTATTTTTTAATTAAAAAAAGTGTATTTTTTTCCAAAAAAAGTGCGCTTGTAAGACCTCTGCGCAAATACGGTGTGACAGAAAGTATTGCAACAACCGTCATTTTATTCTCTAGGGTGTTAGAAAAAAAATGTATAATGTTTGGGGGTTCTAAGTAATTTTCTAGCAAAAAAAACTGTTTTTAACTTGTAAACAACAAATCTCAGAAAGAGGCTCGGTCCTTAAAGCGGAGCTCCACCGAAATGTTTTTTTTTAAAAAGTCAGCAGCTACAAATACTGCAGCTGCTGACTTTTAAAACATGGACACTTACCTGTCCAGGGGCCCGCGATGTCGGCACCCGAGGCCGAACCGTCTCTCGGTCCTCGGGTGCTGCCGCCTCCATCTTCGGGAAGGGAATCAGGAAGTGAAGCCGTGCGGCTTCACTTCCCGGTTCCCTACTGCGCATACGCGAGTCGCGCAGCGCAATACGGCTGGTCCCTGCTGTCTCTGGGACCCGTGTGTTTCCCAGCAGACAGCGGGGGGGGATGACAGGATGTGGCGTAAATAACCGCAGATTCTGCGGCTATCTACGCCGGAAGTGGGTACAGATACCTGTAATATACAGGTATCTGCACCCCCCTCCCCCCTGAAAGGTGCCAACTGTGACACCGGAGGGGGGGAGGAATCCGATGAGTGGAAGTTCCACTTTTGGGTGGAACTCCACTTTAAGTGGTTAACGCATTAAAAAAATCACTGCTCCTGAAAAAACTGACTTATTTTAAAACAAATTTGCATTGATACACGTCCCCTGGGGCAGTACCCGGGTCCCCAAACACTTTTTATGACAATAACTTGCATATAAGCCTTTAAAATTAGCACTTTTGGCTTTTCATGTTAGTGTCCCTTAGACTTTAACGGTGTTCCGCGGCCTTCGAATTTGCCGCGAACACCGCATAATGTTCGTTGTTCGCCGAACAGCCATACAACCAAAGTTCGGCCGAACTTATGGTTTGCCCGAACCGTTCGCACATCCCTATTGGTCTATAACTATGATGAGTTGCCCCATTGGCCAATAGTAATGTGCAGAAGGTAGAAAAAGGCAGACAAGCTTTACCTGCAGTAGTTTCTTAGGTTTTACTGTCCAATTTTAAATCAGGCAAAGTATCAGGCAATACTAGCTCTTTAGTAGAAACAAAAAAATAAGACTGACACATACTGTATTATTATCTGACATAGACAAGTAACCTCAGACACAGCAAGACTTTCACTGCCCCGATACATACCAATTATATTTAATCCTGAATCATAGTCAAAGCCATTAATTCCTTTCGTAATGTTCAGCGATGTTGTCCTCAGATGGGTTTTGCCTTTCTCTCTCCAGGCCAGAATCACTGTGTTATTGTCACTTGTACTACACGACAGAAATGCCTCCAAATGAGAGCTGTAACTAACTGCGGGTGAACACAGAAATATCCTCATTAGTTTTGCGCAAGATGCTATTTGAAGTTACATCTGCAGCCACGAAAAATGTCAAGCAAATCCGAAAATGATCTTTATTACCATGACAGATTGAAAATGTTACAAGAGTACTACAGTTCTATTAAGGTCAATTAAGAAGCTGTCATATTTTTAATCAAACCTTTTCTACTGAAGCAAAACATTTCTTGAAACTACCTGTGAAAATGGGCAGCCGCGTTGTGTGACTTCATTACACCATAATGCACAGAACATGCTTTTTCTAAATGTACTGGAAATAGGAATATCAATCAAAGGGTTTTAGGTCAAACTAGACAGGAGATTGCAGGTATGCTTCTTTGTGCAATTAGATTACAATATTTCTGCAATGTTAACAGGGAAGTATTGTCATCTTCTGAGCAGAAAAATGTTGCCTGAAGTATCTGAAGCAAAACCAAAGCATATCTTTAGCAGTAACCTTCCAACTGCTAAATGTGATGTGATATTATTCAGGAGAAAGGATTAAATACTGTTACATTAACACGGCTGAAAGAATTGCAGTGTTCGCTCAGATTTTCATTTAAATGTGCCGTCCTGTTGGAAAAGTTCAGCCCAGCAGTAGACAGCTGGAGTTACTTTGTCTGCTTATTACATAAGGTATACATCATCCTTAGTCACTCAGCAGATGATAGGATTTATAATTTATCACATACAATTGTTCTCTATTTTGTACCTAAATGCCAATTACCTTTTTTAGAACTGCTATCAATCACGTTTACACATTTGTAAGAGTTTGTTTCTTTTTAATTAGAGTAGGACTAAAGACAAAACTTTTTTTCCCCTTTTTGATACAGTAAGGGAGGATTACAAACTGTCATTTTTTTTTTTTGCCATTGAGGGGACTTCCCTTCACTTCCTATTGCAAAAACAGGAAGTGAGAGGAAATCCCATCAAAGTAAAGCTGGCTTCACACTATACAATTTTATTTCCTTTAGATTTACCAAAACCATATAACATAAGGTCAAACATAAACACTTTAAAATTGTATGCAATTAGGCAGGCCCTTGCACTACATAGCTGAAGGTAAATCTAAAGGAAATTGAACAAAACTTGTATAATGGCGTATCCAGCTTGTCACCAGAACTAGGGTTCCATTTGAGGATTTCTCATCTTGTACTGATCTGGTGACAACCCAACATTTGGGATTTTCTTTCACTCTCAATGATAACGGTAAACAGGACAACAGGTGATCAGACAGCAATAACAAGGTTTATCATTAAAAAAAATAGCTTTTAGTAATACTTTATTTAAATGCAAGTACAAAGTGCCAATGTATTCTTGGCAACTGATATCTAGGGTAAACATACATGTCATGCAGGCAGCTACCTTTAAATTATCCTATCATAAACTTAAGATATTCAATCTCTTCTCAAATGTTGTAATCTGTGGTTGTTAAGATGATAAAATTCTATGTACTACAATTTATTATGACTATTTTTCTGTAAATCTACAGATTTGTTATTTTCTCCATTCTCCTGAAGAAGTGGGTTATATCCTGCAAAATGTGTTAGGGAAATAGGATCCCTATGACAATTTTGATGCACATATGGCAATCCATTGCCTTACTAGGTCTTCAGTTATAAAAGTCGATGCTGTTTATGCTGTTTAAGATGTTTTAATAAATTGTACATTGTAATAATTTTTAATAACAAGTGTGTAGTCCTTAGGCACCTAAAAAGTCAATTTCAGTTGGAACTTTCGATAGCTCTTATGTAATCAGGATGTGGTGCCCCAATACATAACCTGTCACAATGACATACAACTATTTTGCATTTTTGGGCAAATGTGAAGTCTTTCAAGTCCGAAGTGTCATTCAGGCAGCTACTTTTAAATTGTCCTATCATAAGCTGAGGAAACTCAAACTCTATTCATGATGAAAAACATATCATCCAAAGTTACCTTTTAGTGAAAACTGTTGTCTTGATTTACTAAAGCTTCATTTCAATGGGCTGCCGTATGAATAACAAATGCAGCAAAGTAGCTCATGTACTGTACTTTTTTGAGCATCAAGCTATACATGTTTTTTTAACTGCATGTTTTCTGCTTGCTGTGTTTGGGTTCCCATTTACAATGAATGGCACCACAAGCACAGCACAGGGTTTTTATGTATTTTTTGTGCATTAATGAAATGCTAAAGTGTAAATGCAGCCTTAAAGAGAATATCTATTTGCTTCTGTCCCAACAGGGGTTTTTAATTTGTGCCCACTCTGTACAAAACTAGAAAACAATGTTTTCGGCTTGACACAGTATTGTTCATACAGTTTACAGTACATCATACCAGTTTACATGAAAGGCAAAACTTAACATATTTCTTTTAAAGCCTATCTTTAGATTAAACTTTTTTTTTACGTTTTAATTATATATAGCAGTTCATTTATGTATATTTGTGATAAAAATACCTGCATTTCACTGTTTGGTGTTACAATACATTTGAACTGAGAATGTATTTGTGTGTTGGTGTGCATGATAATATAGTTATATACTGTATACTTTGAACCACAGTAAAATATAAAACATGCAGTCAAAAAAGCCAGATCTCCAGAAGTAATCTGTTCTTCACACTGGCCAGGGAAAGAACTAATACTGATCCAAAACTGGTGTAAATTGTCTTTTATATATAATGGCATAAACTGTATTTTATTTGTAATGGTGTCAATTGTATTTTATTTATTACAATATGTCACAAATTGTATTTTATTTTGCTGCTATGCATTCTTTAAAAGAGCTATTTTTTACTTTTGAACTAGAAGTCCTTCAGTGTGGGTTACTCGTACTTAGTACAACTAAGTACAAGGTTACTTGTAACTCAGTGTGGGTTACTTGTAACTTAGTACAGTATTTGCTTTTCTTGTTTATGACAATGGTTTAACTGCTGTACAGGGTAATATTTGGATGGGGCATGTGATTTATCTTTCACTTAGGTATGCAAAGGCCATGTTGGGCTGCCCTGCCTCCTCCCTCTCTTAAAATTTTTTTTTTTTTTTAAGTTTTATTTGTGCAGAACTTCTGCAAGTTTCACCTAGGCAAGAATTTCCACTCCCTGTGCGTGCATAGATGTGCTGCGCGGCTTGGGTACAGAGAGAGCAATACAACATATCCGCACATGCGCAAGGTCTCCCAGGCATCTGTGCACACGCAGGGTTTCCCACACATGAAAAAGAAGGCAGCCAGAGAAGAGTGAAATCTTCCCTGTGTTTGTGCAGGCATGTCGACGGGCTCTGCCAGGAGTCCATGGGTACATCTGAACATTCGCCATATTGGTGGCATCTGAGGGGGGAAGAGCCACCAGGGAGGAGGAGTTTGCTTCCAGGGAAGTTCCATTTTACCAATTAGGTTTAAATTGTGAAAATACAGCTAAGCAACACCATCGCCATTTTCACTCTTCTGTTAAAAGAGATTTTCTACATTGTATAATTTTATAATTACATTTTTTTATCATAAGTTATAAAAGCTGTATTGTGTTTAAGACAATTAGATCGATTTATTAAAGGACTAGAGGCTGTTCACTTTCCTTAGTAAATAGGATGAAGTTGTGTTCATTTAAAATCTAATCATTTGAAGGGGAAATTTAAATAAAACAGGACCCTTGCTCACACATGATTAGACATTCAGGGGAAGACAGGTTTACTTCATTCTGTAAGCTAAGTTATCATTTACATTACAAAGTGCGCATGCTCTATTCAGCTAGTAAAACAAACTCACTAACTCCTAACTTAACTATGGCCAGTCTCTATTTTGTGTAAAGGCTAAGAGCCCAATTTAGGAACAATCTCTAATCACAATATATATGTTCTCTGCCACATGATGTGTGCACTTGTGGGAGCCCTCCATCCACCTCATTTGTGTAACTGAATGAAAAAAAAACGAACAGTGTATGGGAAGCTTAAGACTTTGAGAGAGATCTAGAAGATATTGAGACCAAGCTTAATGTCTGAGAACCAGTGTATTTGGGGATATTCTGATCTGTACCTCACCCTCAGTCCCATGTGACCATGTGCAATAAACTTGCGATAAACATATTTTCTTTTGTAAAATCTATTAAAGTGACTGGCACCCTTTTTTTCTGAACATCCAGAGAAGGGAACCACATCTGAGATAAATGTTTCTGGGACTTTACTGTAATTAAATGAATTTAGAGCATTCTTAAGTTGTTTTCATATACAATAAAAATATAATCAGCTTATACTAGGGCACTCTCAGGTTTAAAAGTACAGTATTCAGGTTTATTGTAGGATGTACAGATATAGCATAGATGTATAAAATCTGGATATAGAGCAGAAATACAATACCTTGGCGCACCCAGTTGCCTTCATGGAGTTTGTGTTTTAAAATACTACAGCATTTGTGGAAGCCGGAAACTAACTCATTCCAAGCAATGTAGAGAGTCATCTGTTGGTCTTCTGCAGCATTGGCAGGGCGTTCAAACAAAGATATCAAAGCTATTGT
Organism: Aquarana catesbeiana; assembly: GCF_042186555.1. Lineage (NCBI taxonomy): Eukaryota > Metazoa > Chordata > Amphibia > Anura > Ranidae > Aquarana > Aquarana catesbeiana. The sequence goes on from NC_133327.1 coordinate 216,378,482, forward strand.
GAAACAAATAGCCTGGACCTGCAACAACAGCAAATCATATTAAGATAGTCAAAGAAAATGAGTTTGATATTATTTTTTTCTAATCAGGTTGGCAAAAAAATGCTAAAAATAATTATTCTTATAGAACTGCTACATTCTATAAAGGGACAGGATGCATGTGGTTTTGTACTGCATAACAAGCACATTATAGCCAAAAAAAAAACCTCCACAGAAGGTGGTTGATCATACACCTACAGACTGTCAATTGCCTATATTCAATAAGCTGTTACCCTGTGCTATATTGCTTCATCTTCACTGCAGGGTATAATGAACGTACATTTCGAATAAAGGAAGGAATACCTAGGGATATTATTTTTAATTTCCAAATAGTATATGGGCAGTCTTTTTACAAACAAGCAAGTTTACATTGGACAAACTTCCATTTTGGGTCATTGGATTAGGCTTGTTTTGGGGAAAACAATAGTTGGTAATGGTTAGGATTGTGGAAAGGCCTACAAACATACAAATGTTCCCTGATTAAACTGCTAATGACCAGATCACACAACAATTCTCTTTAGTCTAAGGAATGTAGGGTGGATAGGGTATGGTTGGTATACTGTAACAATAACGTGGACCTCTCTGATAAAAAGTGAAGCTAAAGAAAAAGACTATTATTATTGTTATTAATATAGTGCTGGCTATTTATGCAGCACTTTTTATACTGTACATTTATATTAGTCCCTGCCCCTGCCCTTAAGGAAATGTGCTCACACACATACATACACACGTACTACGGTCAATTTAGACAGGAGCCCCAACAATTAACCTACCAGCATGTTATTGGAGTGTGAGGGAGAAGCAAAGGAAATCCACAAAAACACATGGAGAACAAGCAGTGTCCTGATCGGTGTTTGAATTGAGGACTCCAGTGTTGTAAGACAGAAGTGCTCACCACCAAACCACTGTGGTTAGCACAGGAAAGAGTCCTAGACAACCAATCAGCATGTCTTTGGAGTGTGGGAGAAAACCTGAGTACCTACAGGATATCCACACAAGCACAGAGAGAACATGCAAACAGTGTCCTGGCTGGGTTTTGAACTGAGGACCCAGTGCTGCAAGGCAGAAGTGATAACCTCTAAGCCTCTGTGGTTAGCACAGAAAAGAAACTGGTGGGTAGGCACCCTGGTACCTCGCCAAACATAGCTTCTCTCTGTAGCAGCTGCAGCACTGGGTTAACTTGCAAACCTCATTTTTTGTAGAACGTTACCTGGCCATTAACATCTCCAATTGTCAGAATGGCATTGTTACCATCTTCATGGTCATGCCAGTAGTCCATAGATATTGGTGTACCAGGAAGTCCTTGAAGTTTATACTGACAAAATATGTCCTGCTTGGAATTCAGATCATAGAAGCATATCTCCTTACTGGTAAAGGCAACTGCAATCTACAAGGTGTAAACAAAAGAGAGGTAAGCTTACCTAAACTGAGACTATAATGTATTGAGCATAAATTATTGTTATTAAATATTTTATCTTTCTCTCAGAAGGAATGCAGTGTTTTTAATAAATCAGCCAATATTAATTTGTATTGCGTAAGAGCAGTAAAGTGCAATTTTTGTGTAGCACTGCAAAGCAGGGAACCAATTCTATGTTGGTAATGGGAAACTCAGGCTAAAATACATTTACAAATAATACATGGAAATAACGTTTTTTGGAACATTTAACACTTTTTTTTTATAAAATTGTTCACAGCAAGCCTCAAATGTCTAGGCTCTTGGTCTGATGATGTCTACTGAAGGCAAGGATCATAGTTTAGATGTTCTTTGTTTCAGTGAACCCTTAAATTATACAATTCCTAGGCATTTGGGGAAGTGACCAGTTGCCAAGGCATGATATAGTAACATTTTTTTCCAGGCCAAAATGTTTAAGGCTTCCTCTTTAGTGTAAGTAATGTACAGTATTTATGAAAGGGAAGGGGGTAGCAAGGGATTTATATTAATAATAGGTTTGGCTAAGAAATGTACAGTGTAATAATCTGGCGCTAATAAAGGATCTGCACATAGAGTTAATTTTAGCCTCTCTCCTTTGAGTCCAAATGAATACAAACATAATACGCCTTCCCATGTATACAGCACGCAATGGGGGAGATTTACTAAAACTGGTGCACACAGAATCTGGTGCAGCTGTGCACAATAACCAATCAGCTGCTAACGTCTGCTTGTTCAGTTAAGTTTTGACAATAAAACTTGGAAGCTCTTTGAATACAATGCACAGCTGTACCAGATTCTGTGTGCACCAATTTTAGTAAACCCCCCTCACTGTCAGTGATATCTTGGAAACAATAATAAAAAAAAAATACAACATTATAGACAGTTTTTTCCTTCATGGTCACTCAAACATGGGTGTCTGCTAAAGTCTGACAATCAGTAAAGCCACCCCACTCATTAAATGATCCTCCTGCCCTTAGCAAGATTTAGTGATGTTTACCAATTGTTTAGGGGTAGCTTAAATCTAATTGGTGGTTTTAGACAACCCCATTGTGTTTTCATTATTTCTATTGTTATAAATGAATTTGTTCAGAAAAATAGTTAAGCTACACACGGGCTGAAAATGGTTTGGTAGTTACGGGCCGACGTTTAGCCCATGTATACAGCTCCTCACCCAATCGGCTTATGAGCATGCTGGAAAACCAGCATCCAATCAGTGCTCGCAGCCATTGGTGATCAAGCACAAAGGGGGGGCAGAGTAGGAAATCTAAAAACTCTACTTTGCAGTGGGGCCACATCCGCATTCCAAGGGTTAACTGGTCATTTGTGTCTAGAGGACAGAAAAGCCATTTCACTTACCTGATCCTCTGCTCCCCCAGGTGGTGCACTCCATGCTCCAGCGGTGGACTGTTCTTCAGCATCCTCATTTCCAATGTCAGATGGTCCATGCATCAATCTTGATGATGTCAGAGGACATTGGACCACTGAAATATAGGGGAGAAGAGGCTGCAGGGACTGGTCTAGCAGCACAGAGAAGCCTGCAGGAGCAGAGGATCGGGTAAGTAATAGTACTTTACCAAATGATTTTGACATAAAATAGCAGTCTACCCTTGCAGAGCAAGTGCAGGCCTCATTCCATGGCTGAGATTCTGGGTTTCCTGGAGTTCAGCTTCAATAGTAGGGATATATCTCCCACCCCCTCTTCACGCAACCCCCTGGGAACCCACCTCCCACCCCCCCCTTCTTTTTTTTGTTTTCTCCTTCTCTCTTTCTTCCCCCCTTATTCGGTGCTTTCCTCTCTCCTTTTTCCCCTTCTTTTCCTCCCTCCCTGTCTTCCTATACCGATTTTATATAAGGAAAGAGTTGGTGTAGCGAGCCGAACTGGGGTCGGGCGCTACCCATCTTTTTTACATGATCTATAGTACAACCAGGGCTTGTTTTCAGCTGAAACTAGTGGAACTCAGTTCCACCGCTGGCTCGAGACCTTTGCTCCCTGCTCAGCACTATCACTTGTAAACACAGAAGTCCGACTTCTGTGTCAGAAGTGACAGCTTGTCTCTCAGCAGCTCTCACAAATCTGGTGTCCTGAGTGGCTCCCACTGAGTGCAGGATGGGGGCAAGGGAGATGTGGGTGCCTGGGGTGCAGTGCAGATGTTGACACCCCCACTGGATGATCTCCCTTCAAGTTAGAAAGGCGGAGCCATTTACAGTGTGCGGGGGGAGGTCCTGGAGCCGGCTGGGAAGAGGAGTGAAAGTGAGATATGGATGGGGGAAGCAGAGGTAAACAGCTGTGGAAGAAGGCTGAACTCTGCACTCTGTGTGTAGCACAACCCTGAACTCTGCACGTAGCGCACCCATGAACTCTGCACTTTGTGTGTAGCGCACACCTGAACTCTGCACTCTGTATGCAGCGCACCCCTGAACTCTGCACGTAGCACACCCATGAACTCTGCACTCTGTACATAATGCACTGCTGGTATTTAACCACTTGCCGACCGCCTCACGCATATATACGTGAGCAGAATGGCACGGGCAGGCAAAATCACGTACCCATACGTGATTGCCTTCCCGCGGGTGGGGGGTCCGATCGGACCCCCCCCCCCCCCCCCGGTGCCAGCGGCGGTCGGCATTTGGCTATAAGCGATGAGAGACGAGGGGGAGACCATCCGATCGTGGCCCCCCCCTCGCGATCGCTCCCAGCCAATGAGGAACATCCCCTGCCTGTGTATAGTACACACAGGCAGAGGATGTGATGTCATCTCTCCTCGGCTCGGCAGTTTCCGTTCTAGCGCCGAGGAGAGAAGACATGTAAGTGCACCAACACACACACACACACAGTAGAACATGCCAGGCACACAAAACACCCCCGATCCCCCCCCGATCGCCCCCCGATCCCCCCCCCAATCATCCCTCCCCCCTCCCTATCACACTGACACCAAGCAGTATTTTTTTTTTTTTTTTTATGATTACTGCATGGTGTCAGTTAGTGACAGTTACTGTGGTAGGACAGTGAGTGTTACCCCCCCTTTAGGTCTACGGTACCCCCCTAACCCCCCCTAATATGTTTTAACACCTTGATTGCCCCCTAGTTAACCCTTTCACCACTGATCACTGTATAACTGTTACGGGTGACGCTGGTTAGTTGGTTTATTCTTCATAGTGTCAGGGCACCCGCCGTTTATTACCGAATAAAGGTTTAGCCCCCTGATCGCCCGGCGGTGATATGCGTCGCCCCAGGCAGCGTCAGATTAGCGCCAGTACCTCTAACACCCACGCACGCAGCATACGCCTCCCTTAGTGGTATAGTATCTGAACGCATCAATATCTGATCCGATCAGATCTATACTAGCGTCCCCAGCAGTTTAGGGTTCCCAAAAACGCAGTGTTAGCGGGATCAGCCCAGATACCCGCTAGCACCTGCGTTTTGCCCCTCCGCCCGGCCCACCCAAGTGCAGTATCGATCGATCACTGTCACTTACAAAACGCTAAACGCATAACTGCAGCGTTCGCAGAGTCAGGCCTGATCCCTGCGATCGCTAACAGTTTTTTTGGTAGCGTTTTGGTGAACTGGCAAACACCAGCCCCAGGCAGCGTCAGGTTAGCGCCAGTCGCGCTAACACCCACGCACGCACCGTACACCTTCCTTAGTGGTATAGTATCTGAACGCAACAGTATCTGATCCGATCAGATCTATACTAGCATCCCCAGCAGTTTAGGGTTCCCAAAAACGCAGTGTTAGCGGGATCAGCCCAGATACCTGCTAGCACCTGCGTTTTGCCCCTCCGCCCGGCCCAGCCCAGCCCACCCAAGTGCAGTATCGATCGATCACTGTCACTTACAAAACACTAAACACATAACTGCAGCGTTCGCAGAGTCAGGCCTGATCCCTGCGATCGCTAACAGTTTTTTTGGTAGCGTTTTGGTGAACTGGCAAGCACCAGCCCCAGGCAGCGTCAGGTTAGCGCCAGTCGCGCTAACACCCACGCACGCACCGTACACCTCCCTTAGTGGTATAGTATCTGATCAGATCAATACCTGATCCGATCAGATCTATACTAGCGTCCCCAGCAGTTTAGGGTTCCCAAAAACGCAGTGTTAGTGGGATCAGCCCAGATACCTGATAGCACATGCGTTTTGCCCCTCCTCCAAGCCCGGCCCAGCCCACCCAAGTGCAGTATCGATCGATCACTGTCACTTACAGAGCACTAAACACATAACTGCAGCGTTCGCAGAGTCAGGCCTGATCCCTGCGATCGCTAACAGTTTTTTTGGTAGCGTTTTGGTGAACTGGCAAGCACCAGCGGCCTAGTACACCCCGGTCGTAGTCAAACCAGCACTGCAGTAACACTTGGTGACGTGGCGAGTCCCATAAATGCAGTTCAAGCTGGTGAGGTGGCAAGCACAAGTAGTGTCCCGCTGCCACCAAAAAGACAAACACAGGCCCGTCGTGCCCATAATGCCCTTCCTGCTGCATTCGCCAATCCTAATTGGGAACCGACCACTTCTGCAGCGCCCGTACTTCCCCATTCACATCCCCAACCAAATGCAGTTGGCTGCATGAGAGGCATTTTCTTTATGTCCTCCCGAGTACCCCTACCCAACGAACCCCCCCAAAAAAGATGTTGTGTCTGCAGCAAGCGCGGATATAGGCGTGACACCCGCTATTATTGTCCCTCCTGTCCTGACAATCCTGGTCTTTGCATTGGTGAATGTTTTGAACGCTACCATTCACTAGTTGAGTATTAGCGTAGGGTACAGCATTGCACAGACTAGGCACACTTTCACAGGGTCTCCCAAGATGCCATCACATTTTGAGAGACCTGAACCTGGAACCGGTTACAGTTATAAAAGTTAGATACAAAAAAAAGTGTAAAAAAAAAACACAAAAAAAAAAAACACATACAAAAATATAAAATAAAAAAAAAATAGTTGTCGTTTTATTGTTCTCTCTCTCTCTATTCTCTCTATTGTTCTGCTCTTTTTTACTGTAGTCTATTCTGCAATGTTTTATTGTTATTATGTTTTATCATGTTTGTTTTTCAGGTCTGCAATTTTTTATACTTTACCGTTTACTGTGCTTTATTGTTAACCATTTTTTTGTCTTCAGGTACGCCATTCACGACTTTGAGTGGTTATACCAGCATGATGCCTGCAGGTTTAGGTATCATCTTGGTATCATTCTTTTCAGCCAGCGGTCGGCTTTCATGTAAAAGCAATCCTAGCGGCTAATTAGCCTCTAGACTGCTTTTACAAGCAGTGGGAGGGAATGCCCCCCCCCCCCACCGTCTTCCGTGTTTTTCTCTGGCTCTCCTGTCTCAACAGGGAACCTGAGAATGCAGCCGGTGATTCAGCCAGCTGACCATAGAGCTGATCAGAGACAAGAGTGGCTCCAAACATCTCTATGGCCTAAGAAACCGGAAGCTACGAGCATTTCATGACTTAGATTTCGCCGGATGTAAACAGCGCCATTGGGAAATTGGGAAAGCATTTTATCACACCGATCTTGGTGTGGTCAGATGCTTTGAGGGCAGAGGAGAAATCTAGGGTCTAATAGACCCCAATTTTTTCAAAAAAGAGTACCTGTCACCACCTATTGCGATGATAGGGGATATTTACATTCCCTGAGATAACAATAAAAATGATTTAAAAAAAAAAAATATGAAAGGAACAGTTTAAATATAAGATAAAAAAGCAAAAAAATAAATAAAAAAAAAAAAAAAAAAGCACCCGTGTCCCCCCTGCTCTCGCGCTAAGGCAAACGCAAGCGTCGGTCTGGCGTCAAATGTAAACAGCAATTGCACCATGCATGTTAGGTATCACCACGAAGGTCAGATCGAGGGCAGTAATTTTAGCAGTAGACCTCCTCTGTAAATCTAAAGTGGTAACCTGTAAAGGCTTTTAAAGGCTTTTAAAAATGTATTTAGTTTGTCGCCACTGCACGTTTGTGCGCAATTTTAAAGCATGTCATGTTTGGTATCCATGTACTCGGTCTAAGATCATCTTTTTTATTTCATCAAACATTTGGGCAATATAGTGTGTTTTAGTGCATTAAAATTTAAAAAAGTGTGTTTTTTCCCCAAAAAATGCGTTTGAAAAATCGCTGCGCAAATACTGTGTGAAAAAAAAAAATGAAACACCCACCATTTTAATCTGTAGGGCATTTGCTTTAATAAAATATATAATGTGTGGGGGTTCAAAGTAATTTTCTTGCAAAAAAAAAAATTTTTTTCATGTAATCAAAAAGTGTCAGAAAGGGCTTTGTATTCAAGTGGTTAGAAGAGTGGGTGATGTGTGACATAAGCTTCTAAATGTTGTGCATAAAATGCCAGGACAGTTCAAAACCCCCCCAAATGACCCCATTTTGGAAAGTAGACACCCCAAGCTATTTGCTGAGAGGCATGTCGAGTCCATGGAATATTTTATATTGTGACAAAAGTTGCGGGAAAGAGACAATTTTTTTTTTTTTTTTTGCACAAAGTTGTCACTAAATGATATATTGCTCAAACATGCCATGGGAATATGTAAAATTACACCCCAAAATACATTCTGTTGCTTCTTCTGAGTATGGGGATACCACATGTGTGGGACTTTTTGGGAGCCTAGCCGCGCACGGGACCCAGAAAACCAAGCACCGCCTTCAGGCTTTCTAAGAGCGTAAATTTTTGATTTCACTCTTCACTGCCTATCACAGTTTCGGAGGCCATGGAATGCCCAGGTGGCAAACCCCCCCCCCAAATGACCCCATTTTGGAAAGTAGACATCCCAAGCTATTTGCTGAGAGGTATAGTGAGTATTTTGCAGACCTCACTTTTTGTCACAAAGTTTTGAAAATTGAAAAAAGAAAAAAAAAAATGTTTTCTTGTCTTTCTTTATTTTCAAAAACAAATGAGAGCTGCAAAATACTCACCATGCCTCTCAGCAAATAGCTTGGGGTGTCTACTTTCCAAAATGGGGTCATTTGGGGGGGGGGTTGTGCCACCTGGGCATTCCATGGCCTCCGAAACTGTGATAGGCAGTGAAGAGTGAAATCAAAAATTCACGTCCTTAGAAATCCTGAAGGCGGTGATTGGTTTTCGGGGCCCCGTACGCGGCTAGGCTCCTAAAAAGTCCCACACATGTGGTATCCCCATACTCAGGAGAAGAAGCTAAATGTATTTTGGGGTGCAATTCCACATATGCCTATGGCCTGTGTGAGCAATATATCATTTAGTGACAACTTTGTGCAAAAAAAAAAAAAAAAAATTTGTCACTTTCCCGCAACTTGTGTCAAAATATAAAACATTCCATGGACTCAACATGCCTCAAAGCAAATAGCTTGGGGTGTCTACTTTCCAAAATGGGATCATTTGGGGGAGGTTTATGCCATCTGGGCATTTTATGGCCTCCGAAACTGTGATAGGTAGTGAGGAGTAAAATAAAAAATGTACGCCCTTAGAAATCCTGAAGGCAGTGATTGGTTTTCGGGGCCCCGTATGCGGCTAGGCTCCCAAAAAGTCTCACACATGTGGTATCCCCGTACTCAGGAGAAGCAGCTAAATGTATTTTGGGGTGCAATTCCACATATGCCCATGGCCTGTGTGAGCAATATATCATTTAGTGACAACTTTTTGTAATTTTTTTTTTTTTGTCATTATTCAATCACTTGGGACAAAAAAAATTAATATTCAATGGGCTCAACATGCCTCTCAGCAATTTCCTTGGGGTGTCTACTTTCCAAAATGGGGTCATTTGTGGGGGTTTTTACTGCCCTGCCATTTTAGCACCTCAAGAAACGACATAGGCAGTCATAAATTAAAGGCTGTGTAAATTCCAGAAAATGTACCCTAGTTTGTAGGCGCTATAACTTTTGCGCAAACCAATAAATATACACTTATTGACATTTTTTTTACCAAAGACATGTGGCCGAATACATTTTGGCCTAAATGTATGACTAAAATTGAGTTTATTGGATTTTTTTTAGAACAAAAAGTAGAAAATATCAATTTTTTTCAAAATTTTCGGTCTTTTTCCGTGTATAGCGCAAAAAATAAAAACGACAGAGGTGATCAAATAGCATCAAAAGAAAGCTCTATTTGTGGGAAGAAAAGGACGCAAATTTCGTTTGGGTACAGCATTGCATGACCGCGCAATTAGCAGTTAAAGTGACGCAGTGCCAAATTGTAAAAAGTGCTCTGGTCAGGAAGGGGGTAAATCCTTCCGGGGCTGAAGTGGTTAATGTCCCTTTAAGACCCTCCCACTGTTAGTGAAATATGACTACACCCAGTATTTGATGATGTTTGGAGAGTGTGTGTGGGGATCAAGGGAGTTTTGGGGGGTCATGGTTGAGTTCCTGCACCTATTTTCTGAGAAAAAAAGCCCTGTAACTATATACTACCGTATGCTTTTTTGCTCTAGCCCTATCCCTTAAAAGCATTAATAGGTTTATAATGCACTGCTGCAATCCTTCTCTTCTTAATTATGCCTCGACAACTTCTTCAGGGAACTTTAGGAAATTTCTGTCTAGACCTATTAGGGTATAAGAGTTTCGGGCACTGACTATTGGTTTGTTTTTGTTTACAAGTGATTGAACTTTGATATTTCCTTGAAACCAAGTATATTTGTCTACACATGTTTGTTATTGTACTTTCTGTATCACATATGAAAATTTTCAATAAAAAAATTTGTGGGAAAAAAAATAGTAGGTGTATACATAAACATAAGAATTACAGTTTAAAAGTAAATTCCACTTTTGTTAAAAAAATATATTATATAAAATTTCAAAATATATCATCACTTGAGTTCATCTTTAACAAATGTATTTTCTATTCCAACATGAAGTTGCTGTAACTTTCCAAAACTGGCAAAAAATTCAATGCAACGTGGCAACCTGGAGGCATTCTGTAAACAGTTGGTATATAGACAATCCCCAGAAATGTCATTCCTGATTGTGTGCTTGGTTCACTGATTTTCTCAGATGTCTGATACAAGTAAAATTTTAGGCATTTCATTTTTGGTGAGATGCCCTCTAAGGGTTCATTACTTTTAAAGGGATGCAGACACTGCAACATTCCTCATTAGAGCACTGAAAGTTTGTCATGTGATTATAATGAAGTCCCTCCCATTCAGGAATCAGTCTCGCCAGAACATAGAGGAACAAATAGCTTTTTATTCTGAAAAGAAAGGCTGAGTTCACACCTAGCTATCAATGTTTTACTGTGCAGTCTAGTGCAGTGTCTGCTTTGACAGGGAGTAATGTAATGAGTGTTTCATCATACTGCCTGTTTTTTATTTCTTCTTTTTTTTTCCAACTTTTTTTTATGTCACTGCACAACAGCATGCTGCATTGCACTGCCATGCAGGGACATGCGGTGCCATTCAGTTTGGCGCATAAAAAATGCAGACATGCACTGCACTGCAATGCACCTCACATCACACCAGTGTTGTGGTGTGAACAGGGCACAAAGAAAACTATTTTCTAAGTTCTCCAGCAGTGACCTTTGTTTATCCAATGTGGAAAAACGCAGATGAGGGCATATGGTGCGATTAAGACCAAAGTTTGGTAAAGTCTTTGCAATGTACATTGATCAGAGAGGATCGTTTTACACAAAACTGCAGTTTTTATCTCTGTGTGTACCTTTACAAATGAACAGCCAATCAACAGCAGCTGACAACAAATGATAAGAGAATCTGATTGATTCCAATAGGCAACATTTGTACTGTCCTCTTCCAGTTATGATAGTAAGTTATGAATGAGCTGTTGGGATGAATCACTTTTGTACTCTGTTTACTAACCCTATTGGTATTCCTCTCCATAGCGCCATATAATGGATGTACCGTTTTTATTTATTTTATTAGATTTATGCCTTTCATTACTCGTTGACATTGCTCGTTTATTTAGCCTTTGTACAATGACTGGCAATTACATTTCCTGATCCTGATCCTATGCTGTGCCAGCACAGAACACCTCTCGCCATGCTGGAGCGGTATGACAGACAGAATTAATAAGACAGACAATGGCTCCCCACCTTCTGCATATTGATATATGCATTACTTATATTTACATCCATATTTACCTTGTTTACATTGGCCAGAAACACCAAGCCCGTCGCCCATAAATCTTTCGGCTTGACAGTATCAGTGCAAATCCGCAGGCTTCTTTGTAGTTTTAAATTCTCTCCCCAGACTGCCAGTAATCCATCTTTGCTCAAAGTTACGTAGCGGCAAGAACCTTTCAAATAAACTACTTTTTGGATGTTTTCCTTGTGAATTAATGGGAGGCTGCGAATATCCCTCCACTGGGGAATTACTGATGATTTCACTCGTTCATCTTTCTCGTAAAGCTCAAGCAGCATGAAGGATGTTAATTTGTCCCAATCAATGAAACCTTCGCGACTCACATCTATCTTATCAAATAAATCGCCGTATTCCTCTTTCAGTCCGTGCCCCACGGCCGCGTATGTTCTCTCCATGAAATCCTCTTTGTTCATACATTGTGGCGGCTCTAACTCCGGGGACTGCAGAGGAAACACAGATATGTGACATTGTCTTCAGGAGGTGCCACAAAAATTCTATAATTCCAGAAACAAACAAAAGCAATAACGCAATATGATTGAACCCACAGAGGACAGGTTAGAGCAGCACTTGGGACAAACTGTTCACACAAAACCATCTGATCTTTTTCTTTTAGTTCAAAGGATATTACATTCACATTTTCCAAAATTCACAGGGACAAACTAGATTTAGATTTTGTCCCTTTGGCTATCCTAGGCCCTGTGCATACTGGAGATAGTTGAAAAGTACATCAGTTCTTGGAAAGGCAAGACTAGCCCACACAGTAAAGTGCAGTCAGCTACCAACCTGAGATCCAGCAGAGGGCAGTACAATGCACATTTAAGTGTATTGCAATGTTTATGTTCTCCTTTTTTTTAACTTTAAAGTATTATACAGGTTTTATATAGCGCCAACAGTTTGCGCAGCTCTTTACAACATGAGGGCAGACATTACAGTTACATTACAATTTGGTACAAGAGGAATCAGAGGACCCTGCTCGTTAGAGCTTACAATCTAAAAAGGAAGGGTCAATTGATACAAAAGGTAATAGCTGTGGGGGGGATGAGCTGATGGAGGAAGTAAAACAGTGTTGGTTAGAAGCAGGATAGGCTTCTTTGAAGAGAAGGGTTTTCAAAGATCGCCTAAAGATGGATAGATAGATAAAGTTTTAAATAAAGTTTTACAGAGTGACACTTCATTCATGTCTCCACAGCAGCATGGTGTATTGTTCTGTAGTGCAGTGACATGCAGTGCCATCCAGTGTGTCTGCATTTTTCCACACTGCATCACACCGCACATCGTTCTCTATGGGTCCTTGCAGTGACGGGTGTTTATGCAATGCGGAAAAACACCAGTCACTGCAGATAGTATGAACAAGCTCGAAATGCATATCTGTTCACTTCATAGGAAAAATACAATCACAAAAATTGTGTTTAACCTCTTCAGAAAGATTTTACCCCCTTCCTGACCAGAGCACTTTTTGCGATTCGTCACTGCGTCGCTTTAACTGACAATTGCACAGTCGTGCGACGTTTCACCCAAACAAAATTGATGTCCTTTTTTCCCCACAAATAGAGCTTTCTTTTGGTGGTATTTGATCACCTCTGCCGTTTTTATTTTTTGCGCTATAAACAAAAAAAGAGCGACAACTTAAAAAAAAAAAAAGCAATATTTTTTACTTTTTGCTATAATAAATAGCTCCCAAAAATATATAAAAAACACATTTGTTCCCCATTTTAGGCCAATACGTATTCTTCTACATATTTTTGGTAAAAAAAATCGCAATAAGCGTATATTAATTGGTTTGCACAAAAGTTATAGCGTCTACAAAATAGGGGATAGTTTTATGGCATTTTTATTATTTTATTTTTTTTACTAGTAATGGCGGCGATCTGTGATTTTCATTGTGACTGCGACATTATGGCGGACACATCGGACACTTTTGACACTATTTTGGGACCATTGTCATTTATACAGCGATCAGTGCTATAAAAATGCATTGATTACTGTGTAAATTACACTGGCAGGGAAGGGGTTAACCACTAGGGGGCGGTGAAGGGGTTAAGTGTGTCCTAGGGAGCGATTCTAACTGTGGGGGGGATGGGCTTCAACTCACATGACAGCGATCACTGCTCCCGATGACAGAGAGCAGTGATCTCTGTCATGTCACAAGGCAGAACGGGGAAGTGCCTTGTTTACATAGACACTTGCCCATTCTGCGGCTCCGTACCGAGTCCGCCGGTCCCATAGGCACGGTCACCCTGTATGCGGCGGGCGCGTGCGTGCCGCTAGCCCCGCCAATTAAAGGGGACATACAGGTACGCCCATTTGCCCACCACTGCCATTGTTCCGACGTATATCAGCGCGCAGCGGTCGGCAAGTGGTTAAAGAGAAACTTCAGGGCCCTTTAGCTTGGGCCTTGCCATCCTCTCTGTTAGTCTGGCGCATTCAGAGATGTGCCAAGGGACATTGCCCTGCCATTGGGTCCTGGAAGAGCCCTGTGGCAGATCTGTGTGGGTGCAGGGGGTTTTCCATGCCTAAGCTTGCGGCTTCCATATTAGCTCCGTCTTCAATCATGCACGGGAAACTCATGCATGTGCAGATGTGCTGCAAGGCTCTGCCAGGAACCGAAGCTCTGTGGAACATCCCTGTACGTGCAGGCTCCAAGCGGGGGAGTGAATGTTATTCTTGCCTAGGTGAGAAAGACGCTATGAAGACCAAAAAAAATGACTTTCAAACATGAGAAAAGGAGGTAAGAGATGGCAGGGGAAAATACATTTTTACGTCTTTTGTTTAGAAGAATAGGGAAATGCATTCTGTTAAAATGTAATCTAGAATCAACTATATTTTTTCATATTGTGCATACATACATACAGTACTGGTAAACCGGTCGACTTTTGGTACATGTGTACTCAACTTTAGTTTGGAAGGTAAAGCAGCAGCAGAATGATGAAGTCATAACTAGGCTCACTTTGCTCCTGTCAGCATGTTCTTTGGCAGCACATGTGCATGCAGCAACCTGGTTGACACCTAATGCTACCCCTCCTCACCCCTAGTTCTTCAGGAGGGGATTACCTGATGTCATTACAAACTCAGTGCTTACACTAGTTGTAATTAAAATACATTTTAAGTGACACTATCACTATATATATATATATATATATATATATATATATATATATATATATATATATATATATATATCAAGTGAATCAATTGAACAGTAATAACTAAGACCAAGGCAATATAGCTCAATACTATATTCAGGTTGCTTTCAGGGGATTCCAAACCTTAGAATAATCCCAAGAGCAGAGGAAAACACTTCAACAATACGATCACTAATGGCGACTTAACCATTTCAGCCCCGGAAGGATTTACCCCCTTAATGGCCAGACCATTTTTCGCGATACGGCACTGCCTCGCTTTAACTGACAATTGCGTGGTCATGCGATGCTGTACCCAAACAAATGATGGCTTTTTTTTTCCCCACGAAAAGAGCTTTCTTTTGGTGGTATTTGATCACCTCTGCGGTTTTTATTTTTTGCCCTATAAACAAAAAAAGATTGACAACTTTGAAAAAAAAAAAAAATGTTTTTTTTACTTTTTGCTATAATACATATCCCCCCAAAGAATGTAAAAAAATAAATGTATCCATCAGTTTAGGACAATATGTATTCTGCAACATATTTTTGGTAAAAAAATCCCAATGAGCATATATTGATAGGTTGTGCAAAAGTTATTGCATCCACAATATAGGGGATCAATTTAGGGACTTTTACATTTTTTTAATTGTTTTTACTGGTAATGGCGGCGATCTGCAATTTTTAGCGGGACTGTGTCATTGCTGTGGACAAATCTGACCCGGAGTGACACTTTTTGGTGACCAGTGACACCAATACAGTGATCAGTGCTATAAAAATGCACTGATCTCTGTATAAATACACTGGCAGGGAAGGGGTTAACACTAGGGGGCTTAAGTGTTCCCTAGGGAGGGGCTTTCTTACTGAAGGGGGAGTGGACTAACAGGGAGTAGAGAGAGACCGCTGTTCCAGATCACTAGGAACAGCAGATCTCTCTCTCCTCAATTGTCAGAACGGGGATCCGCCTTGTTTACATTGGCAGATCCCCATTCTGCCTCTATGAGGATTGATCGTGAGTGGCTGGCGGACATCGAGACCCACGCGCCCACACGATCACATGCACAGACCGACATACTGGTGGCCGCCTTGCAGCAGTATATCTGTGCTGGGCGGTCGGCAAGTAGTTAAATCAGATTGGTTACCTCCACTTAAATTGGCTCTATGAGTCCAGACAGGAGGAGAGCAGAGGAATGACCCTCTCTTATGTCAGACCTCTCTCTTCTATCCCCTGACACCACAGGTCCAACTACAAACACTGTACCCAAATCAACATTCAATGGCTTAACTTCCGAGTCAGACTATCCCGCACATACACCACACATACAGAGCCCTGAGTATGCGTGTGCGTGTCCATATGACACCAGTAACTTTAGTCCCTTAGAAGAAGAATGAGGCCTTGGAGGCCTCTTCAGCTAGCCACTTTAGTTGGTGCACTTAAACTCCTGCTTGACAAAGTTTAACTGTGGTATGCTGACAGTATCCGGATATCAAAGGCGGACACTGTGACTGCTTAACAGGGCGTCAATGAGACCCAGGTTCTGGTAAGTGTGGGCAAAGTGAAGTAACTCTGTGTGCAGTGTCCTTGTTTCCTGCAAGTGGGCAAGTGCCCTCTCAACAGTCCTGCGGTCAAGGCCCAATGAACGTCCTGGAACAGGCAGGCTCTTCTGGTAACCCCCACCATTCCCTCCTCACAAAATGTGACTAACAGTAGCAGGAGCCAACAGCTCCACTGCTCTCATTGTCTCCTGTGAGACCAGGAAGAAAGAGCAGCGGCGCTGCAGATGGAGACAGCCCTGGATTGAGAGAGAAGTCAGCTAAGTGTTTAAGGAGGGGTGAAGGTATTGGAGGTTTTTTTCCTTAAAGTATAACTTAGACCCTTTTCACACTTGTGCGACTTCAAAGTCGCACGATTTTACCGCGATTTCGTGGCCACGATTTTACCGCGATTTGGGAGCAATACTACTTTGTACGACTTTGCTACAACTTTGGCATTAACCATTCTCAGCTTGTGCTTACAAAGTCGTACGGAAATTGCGTCTATATTATTCAGGTATGATTTGCATGCTACTTGAGGGTTTAACATCGAGGTCTATGGACATCAACTCGCATGGAAGTTGGACCAAAGTAGTGCAGAGACTACTTTGAAGTCGCCACAACTTAAAGTCGTGCCAATATGAATGGTAGTCATTGAAAATCATGGAGAATGACTTTTGCAGTGCAAAATCGTGGAACAAGTCGTATAAATGTGAAAGGGGCCTAAGGGTAAAACTTTTTGGATAGAGTGCAAAGGGATTAGAACACGTGTCAGTTGTTATTACTGTCTGTGCCCCTGTTAAGGAGATACACCCTCTCTATTTGTCCTGTTTACCATTATCATTTAAAGTGAAAGTAAAAGAAAATCCCATATTTTGGGCTGTCCCCAGAAAAGTAATAGAGAGGAAATCTTCCAAAGGGATCCCCGGGTTCTGATGACCTGGTAATCCCAAAGGAATTCCCTCAATTTGCAGGGATTTCCTCTCATTTCCTGTTCGGCTGTGGGACAGGAAGTGAAGGGAATTCTCTGCAATGAGACAAAGATGGCAAAAAAAAAAAAATCTGACTCTGAGGTTTTGCCTTGCCCTATCCAAAATGAAAAAAAAAGTTTTGCCTATAGCGCTACTTTAATGCAGAGAATGAACCTTTTGAGTTTAAAACCACTTTGAGAGTACATGTGCATGCTTAGTATTACCTAACTCAGGAGAATACTGGTACTACAGGAAACACCAGATCATTCACATCAGTTTCTGTCCCCAGAGGATCTTACAATCTACTGACCCTAAAACAATCATACAGACACACGCAGAACGGGAAAGATGTCACTTTTGAGACATCTGTGCCCATTCATTGTTTTGTTCGCATTTTGACAGCAGACTTTGGCAGACCCGTGTTGGATCTATGGGCTGCCAGATGTAAATGGACTGTTTACATCAGGCTACCTCTGATCCATCACATTTAGGTATGGAAAATAGAAGACGACACAGTCCTTTTTTTGTTTTTATTTATTTATTTTGAGCTGGAAGGACTCTGATGTAAACAGACAAAAGTCGATTTACATTTGCCTGTCCAAAGACCTGCATTGAGCTTCTGCTCAGGTCCAAAAACTGACAGGTGAGGCGGACCTGATCAGAAAGCCGGTATAAAAAGAGCATTAGTGTCCATGCTTTTTTGGGTTGTGGTAAGGAACCCGAAAATACACAGGGAGAACATACAAACAGCATTTATTTAGAGTTCTTGCTGGTAGAAGGTCAGGATGCTAACCACCGTACAGTCAATATGTTGACTGAGACAATGACAAGCAGATGTTAGGTTACCCATTGTTATTAATAGAAGGTTTACCCACTTACAGAAGCCCTAAGGCCGGCCATACACAGTGCAAATTTCTTTCCTGCAACCATAGGCATGATTCCCCCTACAACACAGACAGTGCTGACCAGGGAATCAGCAATTGTCTTCTCCCAGCGGGGATGGGAAGCCAGTGATTATCGCTAGAGGCTATAGCAGCCACTTGCGATGATCGGAAGCGAATCTAGCAGGCTGGTTGTACCCAAGTTGATCGATCAATCAACTTGGTACATTCAGCCTGGCCATTAACAGTTTGAATGAATCGGCGGATCAGACAATGAAAAAGTCTTCGGAAATCTCCTTATGATAAATAATCAATCATTCCCTTTTACTTCTTTACGCAAAACCAGGAACAAGATTGCAAAGGGTCCCAGCACATTCAGTGACACCAAAAGTCCATCATTGTCAACGAGTCATCTGCCTGTGTATGAGCATCTTTAGTCTGCTTTTGTTTGAAATGTATTAAAAATAACACAATGCTTAGCCTAGGTTCACACTACTGCAATGCGATGTACTGCAAACTTGAATCATTTTTTGTCCTGTGTGAGGTGCGAATTTGCCTTGCGTTTTGAGGTGGACAGGTGCGAATTTACTGGGATCTTATTGCAAATTTACCGCCATTTTACCACAAATTTCAGGAGGCAGACAGTGAACAATTCGCAGAGATGTGAACTATGTGCTGTGAGTTTACTGCAAGTTAAATTGAAGCCTATGAAGATAAAATTCGCACTGCACCGTAGGAATTCACCCACAGTCAACGCGCACAGGACCCTTTTTTTTTTCTCGCACCAAATTTACAACGCATAGATGTGAACCAAAGCCATGAAATACTATGCTTTTTATCTGACCTGTGAATCTGTGTGTTCCTAAAGGCATCAAACCCGCTGTGAATTCGCATCAGTGTGAACCCAGGCTGAATATTTACTTCCCTTAAAAAAAATACATGTAATCAGTATGTATGGTGTAGTTTTTACATTTGTATGCTTACAGTGCCTTATGGAAATCTTGATATTTGATTTATTCATTGCAAAGATGCACCTTTTGATAAGTATACCTATTTATAGATCGCCTTCACCTATTTATAGATCACCTGCACAGCTTCTCTACAAAGATTAATATTTAACATGTCATGGCATGCTTATCTGAGAGACATTTACTCTTCTCATACAGAGCATCCTCCTATGTGTATACTTTGACCCTCAGGTACATTAGGGTTATTTCTGCTTTTCACCATTTAGGACTGTAAAATGAGTGGTTATGTAAAACTACTGAAATGTGAAGCAAACGTTTATTTTCCTATAATTATTTAGTGAAGGCTGACACAGGTAGTCCATTACTGGCAATGAAAGAAATGTTATGTAATAAAAGCAATATATTTTAACTTCTATCAGAATTGGGTATGTTGTTGGCTTGGAAAATGTCACGTACAAGACAGCCAGACCTATTCAGTTGAGCCTTACCTCTCCATTTAATTTAAAGTGATAGTGTCAATAACCAATCAGATATTTTCATATTTTACTCTCTGAGGTTGACTGCTAACAGGTTCATAGGACTTACGACCTCTTCCCTTTCTTGCAGTTATTCTACATGACCATGACGGAGATCTTTTAGAAAAAGGGGGTGATCTTTAAATGTCTCATTTATCTGTAATGCATTTTCTTATGATTGATTACTAAGGGCCCTTTCACACTGGGGTGGGCGTCGGCGATAAAGCGCTGCTATTGTAAGCGGCGCTTTACCGTCAGTATGCGACCTCTAGCGGGGCGGTTTTACCCCCCGCTAGCGGCCGAGAAATGGTTGAAAACCACCACAAAGCGCCTCTGCGGTATAGCCGCGCCGTCCCATTGATTTCAATGGGCAGGAGCGGTGAAGGAGCGGTATACACTCCGCTCCTTCACCACTCTGAAGATGCTGCTAGCAGGACTTTTTTTACCGCCCTGCCAGCGCATCGCTCCAGTGTGAAAGCCCTCGGGGCTTTCACACTGGAATGAAAGCAGCGGCACTTTCGGGTCGGTTTGCAGGCGCTATTATTAGCGCAATAGCACCTGCAAACCGCCCCAGGGTGAAAGGACCCTTATGGCAGGGGTCTCAAACTGATGGCCCTCCAGCTGTTGCAGAATTACAATTCCCATGAGGCATTGCAAGGTTGACAGTTACAAGCATGACTCCCATAGGCTGAGGAATGATGGGACTTCTAGTTCCACAACAGCTGGAGGGCCGCTAGTTTGACTCCTCTGACTTATGGCCACTGAGCAAGTGGGCCTCACTCAGGGTTATGCTTTAGCCTTGGTTCACACTAAATGCGACTTTGAAAATGTGCTACTTCACTTGAATTAGCATGATTTTAAAGCTGCAGGTCAGTACAATTTTAGGTGCGACTTGCCTGACATCGGCGCGACTTCACACACAGATCTCTATTCAAGTTGCACCTGAAATTGGCAAAAATAGTGCAGGAACCTTTTTTTTCAAATCGGTGTAGCACCACAAAGTCAAAGTCACACCGATTTGAACCCCAGCAATAGGGTGCGACTTATCGTATGATTAGGAACTGTCAAATTGCATGACAAGTTGCACCAGTGTGAACGAGGGCTTAGAGACTCCATGTTTATATTTGATATACACATAGGAATCTCCCTTGAAGTCTTCTTTTCTCCATCATTGCTTTCATAGGAAAAACTGAGATAACATTTATATGGCCAGGAGTGACCTTGGTTGCTAGGCAGTCAATTGACACGTAATCTATGCTTCTCTCTTAGCTGTGGAAAAGTATTTGTCGATTGTAAAATAAAATTAGATATCTTTCAGACTACCATCACAGACATCCCAACCTGCAAAAACTCATTTCAGGGAGGTGGCAAACTCATTTCAGGGAGGTGACGCTTTGTGCCTGTGCAGGTGTCTGTGAGCCCGCAGCCAAATGCGGGAGACTCCCGTGACTCGTGGGAGACTTGGGATGTCTGCATTCTGCAAAGTAAAGAAAATGAGGTGAAAAATCACACCTGTAAAAATTAATTAATGAAGTTGTCCTGTGCAACACAATATCCCCAACACATGTACGGTGGCGATGGTGTACCTAGCATAGGTGACATCCAGGCAAATTATACTGCTTGAGCAGTACAGTGTCAGGTTAGGGCAGTAAAGTGCCAGGCCAAAGCTTTATATATTTTTTTTCATTTAGGATAGAGTAAGAGAGGGGGCAGTATAGTGACAGGCTAGATCTGTATAGGGGCAGACTAGGGCTCTATAGGGGCAGGCTAGGGCTCTGTAGGGGCAGGCTAGGGCTCTATATGAGTAGGCTAAGGCTCTAAAGGGGCAGGTTAGGGCTTTATAGGGGCAGGCTGGGGCTCTATAGGGGCAGGTTAGGGCTCTATAGGGGCAGGCTAGGGCTCTATAGGGGCAGGTTATGGCTCTATAGGGGCAGGCTAGGGCTGTATAGGAGCAGGTTAGGGAAGTGTAAGTCACCAGCTGCAGCAGCCTGGACAGTGTGAATAGTATTGAGCAGATACCGCTGCGAGAACTAACTCCATGCAGTGTTGCCTGAACATCAGCTGCTGACTGTGGAGACAATAACCTCTCTGCTATAGTGTGTCATATACAACAAAGCTGGGGCATGAAGGGGTCAGAAAGGAGGCAGCTTTCTTTTCAAACATGCAGGAGGTTGATAGTGCTGGGCACATGTCTCCTGGTGGGTCCCAGCACTTTAGCTGCCATTTTCCAAATAATTAGTGCTGCCGGCCACTGTGCTGCAACCTGCATCAAGCCACCTGCCATGTTATCACAGAACAGCGCATAGCTCTCCATTCCCGGCTGGTAGAAGCGGTATTGAGCAGATCCTGATGCTCGAACTAACTTACCCCCATGTGGCTCACAGGCTGTGACTGAACATCAGCTGCTGGGGGAGAAGGTAGGGGGGGGATTGATATCCGTGTTCTCTGTGGGCACCCCATCCGGCAGCACACACAAATTCCTGCCTCCTATGATACACTCAGCCACAGACATAAGACAGAGCAGCCTGAGGGGCCACTGTGGCCGTACTCCTAGGGCTGCTCGGGCTGCTCTGTCCTATGTCTGTGGCTGAGTGACAGGCTTAGCTGAGAGATCTCCCGGTGCTCGCGGGTGTCCGAGAGCCCGCAGCCAAATGCGGGAGACTCCCGCAACCCGCGGGAGAGTTGGGATGTCTGCCATCAAATGTGTGTGTGATTTCTCTGTGTACACAGCTTTAGGCATATTTTTGCTATATTTTATATAATAGTATACAGGAGATAGCTTCTGAATTTAACACCACTCATCAAATTCATTGAAATATTTAGGCTGAGTTCACACATGTGCGGTGCGAATTCCAGTTCCGTTTTCTCTGAGAAGAGGAAAAACAGCTGTTCAGCGTTTCCTCTCTGTTGTAGCTGCGGATCAGTGAGCAGGGAAAAGGGGGAGAGGGGGGAGGTGTAGTGAGGAGAAGGAGAGAATTTGTGTTCAGAACGGAATGCATCTGTGAATCAGATGCGTTCCCATAGAAGATAATGTGCTTGTATTTCGCACCGCAATGCCAAGAAAACTCACACGTTTTTTGGGCAATGCACAATGCGAATGCAACGCACGTATGTGAACCAGATGCATTCAAATGAATGTGTTTTAAAATGTCCTGCGAATTGGATGCGGTGTAAGCCGCATCTAATTTGCATAGGTGTGAACTGGGCCTAAAAGTACTGAGTGGACTTGTGCTTCTCTGATAAAGAGGAATAATAGGATGAAACTCCAATCAGTCAGGAGTGTCAATCTCCTGTGTCCTTAGTAGCACAGTGGTTTCTCCTGCCAACCCATACATCACTAAAGAACACATTAGTGATGTAAGGGCCAGAGGGAGAACCCAGTGAACACTGAGTAGGGAGTCGGAACACAGGAAATCGACACTTCCAGAAGTGTCAGGTTTTTTTTTTTTTTACAGACTTCATTTAGCAATTCCTCTTGATTGGAGCAATGTTTGGGGGCACGGGCAGCTTAAGAGGTTGATATTTACATATATATATATATATATATATATATATATATATATATATATATATATATATATATATTTTTTTTTTTTTTTTTTTACAGGGGCATGATTTTTTTTTGTACTTTAGACTTGATAACATTTAGGCTGGATGTATAGTGTTGCACTGCTTGCATGCTTTATGTGCACTGCTGCGCGGCTGTGCCATGCATTCTGTATTCAACCCCACACACCTGTGCTACAGCGCAATACAATGCCATGTGTTGTGGTACACTGCTTTAGTACAGCTTTCTTTGTACAACTGGTGCGTTAGGCAGCCTATAAAATAAATGTTCCAAAGTGTTATCCAAGAGTTGTGAGGTCTTCAATGCTTGTTTATACAGAGCAGCAAAGGTCACTCTGAGAGCGCACTGGCTGTAGTTAGGCGGTTCACGTGCAAACAGGGCTACCTTCCAACAGGTCCAAAACAGCTTTAATGATTCACAAAACAACGGTTAATGCATTTTGGGGGCAAACCAAGCTCCACCATCATCAGGGTTCAGTAATATTTTGAGACGTTTTAATGGATTCAGGGAAGCAGATGGCAGATACATTTTAGGCTTGTGCCCCGTACACACGGTCGGAATTTCTGACAGAAAAAGTCCGACGGGAGCTTTTCATTGTATATTCCGACCATGTGTATGCCCCATCGGACTTTTTACGTCGAAAATTCAGACGGACTTAGATAGAGAACATGTTCTATATTTTTCTAATGGAACAAATTCCTATCAGGAAAACCGCTCGTCTGTATGCTGTTCCGACGTACCAAAAATGACGCATGCTCTGAATCAAGTACGAGATGTCGTACGTGTTGTCCCGTCGTACGTGTTGTACGTCACCAAGTTCTTGACGGTTGGAATTTGGTGTGACCGTGTGTATGCAAGACAGCTTGAGCGGAATTCTGTCGGAAAAACCTTCAGAGTTTATTCCGACGGCAAAACCGGTCGTGTGTACAGGGCATTAGTGTTTAGAAAGAGATCAGATGTGACAGAATTATGTCAGTAAAATTGATGACCAATGGTCAATCAAATAAAAAGGCTTTCTTTGTGAAATGAATACTAATGCACTTCACAGATGTGAATCCAGTATTACAGTTTAAATGTGTAGATAAATATAAAAACATAGTCCAAAAAAAGGTAAAAAAAAAAGAAAATTGACATAATAGTGTATACCTGTTCACAGATACAATAAATGCATGGTGCGCAGAGAAAGGAGAAATACTTTATAGAGTAATTTCCTGAGGCTATGCTCACTGGGTAAAAATACCTACATAAAAAGATAGTGGGAAAACAGGTTACTTTTTTCAGATTTTAGGCACTTAAAACAAAAAAAAATTGATGTCAAAATTCTAACAGAGAAAGCATTTATTTTCCTGGGAAAACGTAATTTTATACACAAAACTGAATAAAAAAACAGAAAAAAAACTACAGCATTTATGTTAAATAAGATCACATTTTCCCACTGGGTTTGTTTGGGGCAATTTCAATCCCACCTCCTTTTTGAAACCACCATTCAGTGTCTTTAATTGCAATAAAAAATGGAATTGGACTTTTAGTTACGCAATCAAATTGCCACATGTATGGTCAGTAGGGATGAGCCGAACACCCCCCCGGTTCGGTTCGCACCAGAACCTGCAAATGGACCGAAAGTTTGCGCGAACTTTAGAACCCCATTGAAGTCTATGGAACTCAAATGTTCAAAATCAAAAGTGCTAATTTTAAAGGCTAATATGCAAGTTATTGTCCTAAAAAGGGTTTAGGGACCCGGGTCCTGCCCCAGGGGACATGTATCAATGCAAAAAAAAGTTTTAAAAACGGCCATTTTTTCAGGAGCAGTGATTTTAATAATGCTTAAAGTGAAAAAAAGTGAAATATTCCTTTAAATATCGTACCTGGGGGGTGTCTATAGTATGCCTGTAAAGTGGCGCATGTTTACCGTGCTTAGAACAGTCCCTGCACAAAATGACATTTGTAAAGGAATAAAAGTCATTTAAAACTGCTTGCGGCTTTAATGTAATGTCGGGTCCTGGCAATATGGATGAAAATCAGTGAGACAAACGGCATGGGTACCCCCCCACCCCAGTCCACTACCAGGCCCTTTGGATCTTGTATGGATATTAAGGGGAACCCCGCACCCAAATTAAAAAAAGGAAAGGCGTGGGGCCCCCAGGTCCTATATACTCTGAACAGCATCAAAACTCTGAACTCCCATTAAATGATTCTGTGCAGCTATTGCCTTTTGTACCATCACCCCCTCCCTTTAGAATGTAAGCTCTACGAGCAGGGCCCTCCTGTACCTTTTGTATTGTACTGTAATTGTGTTGTCCCCCTATACATTGTAAAGCGCTGCGTAAACTGTTGGCGCTATATAAATCGCGTATAATAATAATAACAGCAGTATACAAACAAGACAGGGACTGTAGGTTTGGTGTTAAGTAGAATCTGTTTGTAATTTTGAACTGGTAAATTTTTAAAGTGTAGCTCCAGCCAAAAAATCTATTTGTAAGCTTTTTGGAAAACATAGGGAAGGGTTATCACCCTTGTAACATTTGTTTTGCTGTCTGTGCTCCTCTTCAGAAGATTTTACCTCACTTTCTGTTTCAATGACAAATGTTTTTAGTGAGTGGGGTTTTTAGTGAAACAAGGATTGGTGATAAAGCATCAGTGAAGAGGAGAAACGTTTTTCCCATATTAACTCTTACAGGAGAGAATTTCATCTCACTTCCTGTTGTCTCCTTCCGTTTGCAAGTAGGAGTCGTTTGGAAGTTGGATGTTTGAAAGTAGGGGCCTGCCCTATATACTCTGCAGAAATTGGGGCCTTAGGTGTTGGTGTTGCCACAACACTGTAAGCCCTCACAGTTACTCTTGGTGGGCACAGGAACGGGACCTGCTGTGAAATATTAGATCAAGAATTGTAATTACATGCCATTGTTGAACAGTGGTAGAAAAATTGGGCCTTTGGTGGTGGTGGTGCTGCGGGTGCCACAACACTGTTATGCCCTGTACACACGATACGATTTTCTGATGGAAAATGTGTGATAGGACCTTGTTGTCGGAAATTCCGACCGTGTGTAGGCTCCATCACACATTTTCCATAGGAATTTCCGACACACAAAGTTTGAGAGCAGGCTATAAAATTTTCCAAGAACAAAATCGGTTAAATTCCGATCGTGTGTACACAAATCCGACACACAAAGTGCCACGCATGCTCAGAATAAATTAAGAGACGAAAGCTACTGGCTACTGCCCCGTTTTTAATACTGACGTACGTGTTTTACGTCACCGCGTTCAGAATGATCGGATTTTCCGACAACTTTGTGTGACCGTGTGTATGCAAGACAAGTTTGAGCCAACATCTGTCGGAAAAAATCCATGGATTTTGTTGTCGGAATGTCCAATCAATGTCCAACCGTGTATACAGGGCATAAGTCCTCACAGTTACTCTTGGTGGGCGCTGGAACGGGCCCTACTGTGAAATATTATATCAAGAATTGTAATTACATGCACCTGTTGAACAGGGGCAGAAAATTGGGCCTTTGGTGGTGGTGGTGGTGTTGCCACAACAGTGTAAGCCCTCACAGTTACTCTTGGTGGGTGCAGGAATGGGCCCTGCTGTGAAATATTAGATCAAGAATTGTAATTACATGTCCCTGTTGAACAGGGGCAGAAAAATTGGGCCTTAGGCACTGGTGCCACAACACTGCAACCCCTCACAGATGCTATAGTTGGAGCGCAGGAATGAGCCCTGCTGCAAAGTATTGCATCAAAAATTGTAATTATACACCCCTGTTAAACAGGGGCTGAAAATTTGGGCCTTGGGCACTGGTGCTGGTGCCACAACACGGCAACCCCTCACAGATACTCTAGTTGGAGTGCAGGAATGAGCCCTGCTGCAAAGTATTGCATCAAAAATTGTAATTACACGCCCCTGTTAAACAGGGGCTGAAAAAATGGGCCTTGGGCACTGGTGCTGGTGCCACAACACTGCAACTCCTCACAAATACTCTAGTTGGAGCGCAGGAATGAGCCCTGCTGCAAAGTATTGCATCAAAAATTGTAATTACATGCCCCTGTTAAACAGGTGCTGAAAAATTGGGCCTTAGGCACTGCTGCCACAACACTGCAACCCCTCACAGATGCTATAGTTGGAGCGCAGGAATGAGCCCTGCTGAAAAGTATGGCAGCAAAAATTGTAATTATACGCCCCTGTTAAACAGGGGCTGAAAAATTGGGCTTTGGGCACTGGTGCTGGTGCTGCAACACTGCAAGCCCTTACAGATACTATAGTTGGAGCACAGGAATGAGCCCTGCTTCAAAGTATTGCATCAAAAATTGTAATTACACGCCCCTGTTAAACAGGGGCAGAAAAATTGGGCCTTGGCCACTGGTGGCGGTGCCTAGAACCAAAAATGTTCTTACAAGCTATCAGCATGAAAATTGAGGAGGAAGAGGATTGTCACTCAGCATAACAGGATAGTCACTCAGCGTCAGCATAGGCAGTCTTGAAGGGATCTCACATAAAAAAAAATCAATCGGTTACATCAGCATCAGGTCCTTAGTAGCTGGTGATCCAAGACTGATTCATTTTTATGAAGGTCAGCTGATCTACCGATTCGGTGGACAGGCACACCCTGTGATTGGTTACAAAGCCTCCAGCACCACTGAATGTGCGTTCCAAAAGAACGCTGGATGCAGGACAGGCCAGTAGCTCAATTGCATACTGTGCAAGCTCTGGCCAGTGATCCATCCTCAAGACCCAGTAACCCAGAGGATTTTCGGTGGGAAAGGTGTCCAAGTCTGATCTTGCCCCTAGGTAATCCTGCACCATGTGAATCAGACGCTGGCGATGGTTGCTGGAACCGATCAGACCTTGGGGCTGCGGACTAAAAAATTGTCTGAACGCATCGGTCAGACGGCCACCTTCTCCACCGCTCCTTCTGTGACTGACCGAAGCCTCAGCAACACGTTGTCCAGGAGGACCAGGAAATTGTAACCTCCCAGGCTCTGGAAACGCGTTGCACAAACCTTTCTGCAAGGCCTCCTAAAGATGTTTCATCCTCTGCTCCCTCTGCAATGGCAAGATAAGGTCTGCAACCTTATCTTTGTAACGTGAATCAAGGAGGGTTGCCAGCCAGTAATGATCCCTCCCCTTGATACCATGAATACGAGGATCCTTCCGCAGGCTTTGCAGGATCAGGGAGGCCATGCAGCATAGTTTTGCTGAAGCATTCGTTCCAGAGTCCTCTGGGTCACTAAGGACGACATGATCCGCAGCCACCTTCTCCCAGCCATGTACAAGTCCATGGGTTTCTTCAGACTGTAAATGATCCCTTGAAGACTGCTGCTGATGCTGAGTGTCAGGCTCCACCTCCATGCTGACACAATCCTCCTCCTCTTCCTGTGTGATCGGCGGGCACACAGGAACACTGTCTGGATGAAGGGGGCCTTGAGAGGTAAGGAAGTCCTCCTCTTCCTCCCTCTGTTCTGCCTCAAATGCCCTGTCCATTATTCCACGCAGCGTGTGCTCCAACAGATGGACAAGAGGGACAGTGTCACTGATGCATGCACTGTCACTGCTCACCATCCTCGTGGCCTCCTCAAATGGTGACAGGGCAGTGCATGCATCCCTGATCATAGCCCACTGGCGTGGGGAAAAAAAACAAGCTCCCCTGACCCTGTCCTGGTACTATAGTCGCATAGGTACTCATTGATGGCCCTCTGCTGCATGTGCAGGCGCTGCAGCATGGCCAACATTGCGTTCCACCTGATAGGCATGTCACAGATTAGGCGGTTCTTGGGCAGGTTAAATTCCTTTTGGAGGTCAGCCAGCCGAGCACTGGCATTATATGACCTGCGGAAATGCACACAGATTTTCCTGGCCTGCCTCAGGACATCCTATAAGCACGGGTACCTGCCCAAGAACCGCTGCACCACCAAGTTAAGGACGTGAGCCAAACAGGGCACATGGGTCAGTTGTCCCTGTCAGAGGGCGGAGAGGAGGTTGGAGCAGTTGTCACAAACCACCATACCTGCCTTAAATTGGCATGGCGTCAACCACCTCTGAACTTGCCCCTGCAGAGCTGACAGAATCTCTGCCCCAGTGTGGCTCCTCTCCCCCAAGCACACCAGCTCAAGCACCGCATGGCATCTTTTTGCTTGCGTGCTTGCGTAGCACCTACAGAGCACTGCTGGTTCCGAGGACAAATCAGCACAGGAAGAGGCTATGGAGGAAGAAGAAGAGGAGTGGGTGGAGAAGAGAGGTGTGGCGGAATCACCACTAGTAGAATTTTGGAGGCGTGGTGACGGAACAACCTCCAACACTACTGCACCCTGTCCTGCATCCTTCCCAGCTGCCAGAAGAGTCACCCTGGCTTTGGCCAATTACGGCTCTCTGTACAGACGGCGCTGTGATTGGCCAAGCATGCGGGTCATAGTGCATGCTTGGCCAATCATCAGTCAGCAATGCACTGCAAAGCCGCAGTGAATTATGGGCCGTGACGTGCCACTCGAATTTGGCGCGAACGGCCCATAGCGTTCGCAATTCGACGAACGGCCGACCAGGCGATGTTCGAGTCGAACATGGGTTTAACTCGAACTCGAAGCTCATCCCTAATGTTCAGCTTTAGATATTTAGTTGGTATGTAGGTAAAGACAGACTGTTACAAAGCAAAGGGCATGGTGATAGCTTACCAGTGCAGTTAGTGATATGGGGATAAAGGATAAAGTTGGCCATAGATGGTGTCATTTTCTATCATGCAACCTAAGTTGCAGTAAATATAATCGCTTGATTCCCCCATTAACACAGGCAGCATTGATGGGGGGATTTCTCCTGCGGAGCCATTGTGTTCTCCCGGCAGGAGGGGAAGCCATGCTTGCCCGGGAACACACACATTATGACAGCCGCTAGCAATAATCGCATGTAAACTCTGGCAAGCTGGATGTACCCATGTAGATCAATCAATCAACTTGGGTACATTCAGCCTGCCCATACATGGTTTGAATCTTGGCCAGTTCAGCGGGAAAGAAAATCGCACCGTCTATGGCTGGCTTTATCCTATATCTCTAGATCACTAGCTGCACTGATAGGTTGCCACTGTGATCTTTAACTGGCTTTAGTCACACACCACGTTTGTTGGCATCCACTGTCAATGGAAAAAAAAGGTGAGGGTAAATCTATCAGTGGGGACACAAGTTTAGTTGCAGCTATCTCAGATAGAGTTTTCTCTAAAGTTGGCTGTACACCAGTAACATTTCATTTGAATGTTCATTCCTAAATTCAGAAAAATCGTTTATAACAAAATCTTTCAAACTTTCATCCAATTGCCATGCCAATGTTTTGAATTTTATGTTCATGGTAAGTACATTTTTTTTTCAGAATGAAAACTGCATTCAAAGATAGAATTTCATTTGTTTGAGAAAAGAATGTCCATCCTTTCACTACAATTTCCCATGTCACTTCAGTTGAAAATGATCTTCAATTTGATCCTGATAATGTAAATGGAGTGTATGATACAAAGACACATTTTTCTACTGGTGTATGGTCAGCATTGGAAGAAATTCATTTTACATTCTGTTTGGTTTCTGGGACACAAAGTGAAGGAGAATTCCCGCAACAGAACACACACAGCACTGGAAATGCGTATCTCAATGCAGCCATTGGGAAGCATGAGCTGAAGTTTCCATACTTGTACTCTGCACTGCAGTGCAAGCACTTCCATGGCATCTCACAAACTGGCCAGCATTATAATGAGTCCATGTAAAAATATGATGTACCCGGAAGGCATTTCTCCTCTCAAAAGAAAGAAATCTTTCTATTTGTGTATTTGTATTTTAACTCACCTTGAACAGATTTTGAATTGCGGTGAAATCCTTTATACTGAGCCTGTTTTCAATCGATTCCCCTAGATGTCGGCCTCCTTCAGACCCTTCCTCGCTTAACGGGACGGCGGCAGGCACACTGGGTTGTCTTTCATTAGGGTGAAGGAACTGGCTGTTCATCTTTGCTTTCTAATCAACACCTTTGTGTTTTGCATTGAAAACATGTCAGAGGTAGATTACAATCAGGGATTTTCATTGGAACATACAGAACAGATACAATGTGAATTATTTATAGTTTGGTAATAAGAAGTACAGTGAAGTTTTCTTACATACCTCTGTAAACATGAAGTTTGAACTTCTTTTTCACATTTGCAAAGCTGTCTTCTGCCCAAAGATTTGCTGGGTGTGAGAAATTGCATTGACAGGAATGGAGGAATGTTTATGTCTTTACTTCAAGGCTTCTCAGTGACTGGTTACTTGGCAACTCTATACAAAGCTGAGCAACACACACCCCTACCCGTCCCAACCAAGTACTTTTCATATGACCTACTCTGCTAGCCAGGGCTCTTCAATGACACAATGCAACGTTTACACGTATTAATCAGACATCACACTGACAACTGACTTTATGTCACAAAAAGCAATGTAGTGCACACCAAATCCACCCTTCTCACAAAGTGAAAAGCAATAGAGATCCTAAGTGCATTGAATTATGAGACAAATACTGATATCCTTATACTAGCCAACAAAAAGTGCTGTGTTCTTATTCCGAAATTAGTGATTGAGATCACTGAAGAGCATTTTCACATCGACAGATGAGGGAATATAGATAGAAATTGAGAAGGGTGCATCAGATAGCACATCTGTCTTCTGTTCATTTCATCCATATACGATGTATACCTGTTAAATTTTACAATGTCCATATTGTTTAACCACTTCAGCCCCGGAAGAATTTACCCCCTTCCTGACCAGGCCATTTTTTGCTATACGGCACTGCGTCGCTTTAACTGCCAATTGCACGGTCGTGCGATGTTGTACCCAAACAAAATGTATGTTCTTTTTTCCCACAAATAGAGCTTTCTTTTGGTGGTATTTGATTACCTCTGTGGTTTTTATTGTTTGCACTATAAACAAAAAAAGACCGACAATTTTGAATTAAAAATAATATTTTATACTTTTTTGCTATAATAAATATAGAATAAGAAACATTAAAAAAAAACGAATTTCTTCCTCAGTTTAGGTCAATATGTATTCTTCGACATATTTTTGCTATAAAAAAAAACGTAATAAGCATATATTGATTGGTTTGTGCAAAAGTTATAGCGTCTACAAAATAGGGGATATATTTTTGGCATTTTTATTACTAATTTTTTTTTTTACTAGTAATGGTGATCAGCGATTTTTAGCGGGACTGCGGGCAGATCAGACACTTTTTGGGACCATTGACATTTATACAGCGATTAGAGCTAAAAATAGCCACTGATTACTGTATAAATGTCACTGGCAGGGAAGGGGTTAACACCAGGGGGCGATCAAGGGGTTAAGTGTTCCCTGAGAGGTGTTTCTAACTGTGGTGGGAGTGGAAAGAAGAAAGAAATGGCCGCACATCCAGAACTTCCGTTTGCCTTTTATTTTGTTTCACAAAGATAACACCAAAGACACCAAACTGTGGTCACGTAGACACGTTTCACACATACATCTTATGCTTAATCATTAGGGGGGAGTAGACTGGCTGGGAGTAGAGAGAGATCGCTGTTCCTAATCACAAGGAACAGCAGATTTCTCTCTACTTCCCTGACAGAACAGGGATCTGTTTGTTTAGGTTGACAGATCCCTGTTCTGGCTCTCTGCGGAGCGATCGCGGGTCGCCGGTGAACATCGCGGCCACGTGCATCAGGTCCAGCATCGCACTGCAGGAGCGTACCCCCTATAGCTCTTAAAGCGGCCTACGTACACCTACGGCAGTTTGCGCAGCCTGCCACAGTATGACAGCAGGTGGTCGGCAAGTGGTTAAAGGATAAGTTCACCTGTACAAAAAACATAATAAATGTACTTTTCTTGCAGGTAAAAAATTATTTGGAGCCTATAAAGCTTTACACCCCCGATCAGCAGATCACAGGTGTAATACCAGGCTTCTGCAGAATGTCTGTGTAGCTGAGGAAGTCCCGCCCACTGGGATGATACAGGCGCAGGAAGACTCTGTGACGTTATCCGCAGCCACCTTTCATTGTCTGATTGAGACGCTCGCTGTATGCTTTGCATACAAGCACTGGGATATCAGTGCTTTGTATGTAAGTGCATTTTTTACTTAAATAAATTATGTTTCAAGCCAACCAGAAAGCACTATGTACCTTTCATTGATTTTTACATGATTACCACGTCTCCCATCTGGCATTGATGAGTGTGCCATTCTGCCGCTGCTGTGGAAGTGTATGAGTCCAATCCCTGGATCCTTTAAAGGCATCAACCTTGTTACCTACTTGAGTGGGAATGCTTGACCTGTCTGCTAATTCAGGGGTGCACAATCTGAGGTGAGCGGCCCGCATTTTTTGTGGTGGAGGCACTGGCACGGATGCACATAGAGGATTTTACTTTCTGAGCACTCTGGTCACCATTGAGGAGAACAACTTACGTCTGTTAAGTGTCTCACCTCTGTGTGGTATTCCGTTTTCAACCTTTTGGATTGGCTTTAATCTTATGAACTGGGACTTTTATATGGCCTCTCTTGTCATAATTGATTTTAATTACTTTTAGTGTAGATTTGTTTTTAGCGCTGCACTGTATTCTTTTTATGTTTGTATAGCTGTCTGCCTGTACCTCCGATACGGGCAGGCAGTTAGTAATAATGTTTTTTTGAGATATAACTCAGAATGTGGCACCACATCCAAAAAGAGATCGTGGAAAGATACTGGACTTTAAATTGGTAGCCACTTGTAGACCCAAATGAAAAAGAGAGAGTACTCAGTATAGTAAAATACTAAATTTATTATGGCAACATTAAAAAGAATCACTTTAAAATCATGGAATGAATTCAAAATAGAATAGTACACATTGTATACATATGGTATCGTTCCATGTGGGTTGATCCTATGTATGTGCAATATGGCCATAGATATGGTGAGCTTGAGACTTGAATTAAGGTTGGTCATCCATATCAGGGCCCCACAGAGAGTGAAAAGTACCAAGGGATCACTTGGTACTTTTTAACCCACATGGGACGATACCATATGTATACTATTATTAATATTATTATACAGGATTTATATAGCGCCAACAGTTTGCACAGTGTTTTACAACATCGGGGAAGACAGTACAGTTAGTGCCGGTTCACACAGGGGCGACTTATCAGGCGACCTAGTCGCCTGACAAGTCGCCTCCCGTTCTGTACAATGGAACCGTTCTATTAGGAGCGACGCAAGTAGCTCCGACTTAGAAAAAGGTTCCTGTACTTCTTTTGGGGCGACTTGAGGCGACTTGCATAGACTTCTATACAGAAGTCGTTTTGCAAGTCGCCGTGGATGTCGTGTGCAGGTCGCCTCAGTGAGGCGACCTGCAAGTCGTGCCGCCCCTAGTGTGAACCGAGCCTTACAATACAATTCAATACAGGAGGGATCAGAGGGCCCTGCTCGTTAGAGCTTACAATCTAGAAGGGAGGGTCAAGTGGAACAAAGGGTAGTAGCTGTGGGGGATGATCAGATGGACAAAATTAAAATACAGTTGTTAGGTGTGGGTAGGATAGGCTTCTCTGAAGAGGTGGCTACCAATTTAAAGTCCAGTATCTTTCCACAATCTCTTTTTACAGGCAGGCAGTTACTGAATGACAGGAATCTCAATGAACTTCCTAGAGCACTTACCAGCACCCTTGTAGTTCATTTAGAACTAAAGGGAACTTGATAACTAGCTACAACGGCTCGCGCAGGGGAGCCAACCTGCCGCAGTATAACTGCGGCGGTTGGTCGGGAAGCGGTTAATGTGGTTGTAAAGCTCAGACATGAATTATGAACAAAGCATATCCTTCTATAGTGTGTACTTGTCTCAATCCAGTGCACGCGTTGCTGACTGCTGTTTCATTCCTCTGCTATTAGCATGATCATGTGGTACTGGACAGAGGGAGCATTAACGGCGGGCAGACTCCTCTTGAGTAGGGGGTCCGTCACAAGTCGCTTCTGACAAGTTTTCCTGACACCAAGAGAAATGAGATGACAGGGAGGGATCTCCAGCTGATTGACAGCCTCAGCTCTGTTCCTGTGTGCTGTGTGAAGGAGGGTGTGTCCTTTTCCTCCAGTCAGCTCTCAAAGTTCCCCTCACTGTAACTTCAGCTCCCCACCGCCTGTTTTCTGAAAGCTTAGACAATCTTTATAAATTCTGGACTTTGAACTGATGTAGCGAAGACTGCAGATAGAGAGGTACAACTTATGTAGGAGGATTTGTTTCCTCTCCGTGTACAACCTGAGGCTAGTCACTTCACTGGATATATGTAAAGATTTACATCCACTTGAAATTGCCGTAGTTTGCTTGTGTATATATCTCCACTGTATCACTGTACTGTTTGAGGTACAGCCCCAGTCATCAGAAAGGAGTTGGATGAGTGTCCACCCCTTGCCATAATGACACCTTTCCACACTTTTCCTAAACACAAGATGGATACTTCCTGTACATGCCCCACTCTGTCCCCAACATCAGTCAAATGAGCCCTTGACCTTCACTTTCTATTATGATCTATACTTATGACATCCATTTACTTCACTATGCCTGCATAAAAAAATAAAAGGACACAAACTTATTATGTCTCCCCATGACTAAGCTCCAGGGGCAAAGCAAAACACGTTGGGAGGAGCGTGGCCTGGTTGGAGCCCGGGCTGAGGTAATTATACTTCCCCATGTTGGATCTGTAGTGATGTGCAGCTTACAGGACACCTTTTTCCCTGTACATTGATGTTGGAGCTGGGGCAAGCTCTGGTCCTGGCTGGCACTCACAGCGGTTGGCTTAATTATTGGGACCCTTAGGCCCCTTTCATACATATACGTCCGTTTTGATGGACTCCACTTGCTCAGCAGGGATGGATCCATTGATCCACGCTGAGCTGGCGGATGACAGGTCTGACTCCGCTCACTGTGCAGGGACGGATCTGTCAGAGCTCCGCTCTCCTCTATGGGGGATCGGATGAAATCGGATCGCCTGTCCGTTTTCATCCGATCCCATCCGCTAGACGGATGGAAAATAGGGTTTCCATCCATCTGCTTTTAGCGCTGACATCCGTCGCTCCATAGAGGTACATGGAGCGCCCGTTCAGGTCCGCCTGAAAAACTGAAAGGGCAGACCTGAACGGTCCGCATGTGTGAAAGAGCCCTTAGAGCCTGAGCGGCGCCTATCCTCTCTGCTTTCATTCTGTTTCTAATTGTGGACCTAAAGAGACTGATGGTTTTTAGTATACATCTGCGGTGGATCACTTTTCAGAGGGCATTTGACAGGCGATATGTCACCTCCTCACCACGTGTTTTAACCTTCAAAATGCTACACCACCACCACACATTGCATGTGGTTGTGTTACGATCCCATTCACTTAAATGAGTTACATTTGCGTGCAATACCACTGCCCAAGAGCAGTTGATTTTTTGCCACAGAATGCATATTGCCCTGAGCGGCTGCATGCCCTTGTTTAGACAGTTGGTTGAGGGGCTGTAAAACCGTGGCTTAACTGCCTGATTTTGCCATCCAACTGGCTGCTTATGTGACCAAGCCCGTACTGCCTGTTTCCCTTTGCAAAAAAGAAGGGAAATTTTAAAAACGGACATATAGAATGCCTGTGTGAAAGGGGCCCAAATGTTTTTTTTTTTTTTTTCCAAACTGTAACCTCAATGAGTACCATTACAAAAAAAAAAATATACAACAAGTAAACTTCTCTTTTCTTTGAAGCTGTTTTCAAGAAATTACACCTATGTTCCTGTGTGACATGCTTAAATTGTACCTAAAGACAACACTTTTTTTTTTTGTATTTTTTGATAGAGTAGGGAATGATTAAAACCCCTGTCATTTTTTTTTTTTGCTTCGCTTCCTGTCCTGTAGACACAACAGGAAGTAAAAGCAAATTACGCTAAATTGAGGTAATTCTCTGCTTACAGTGGAACTATACCATACTATCCTTTTCAGCTAAGGAAGCTACCATCTTAGCTTCTGTTTGGTCTGCAACTGCTATGATGCTGCACATGTGATCAGTTATGACACCAGCCATTTGATGGTTTGACAGTTCAGTTGAGAGCCCAAACATATGTGACAGTTAACATTTCCATCATGGAGGGAATTTAACTGCTTTTTTAAACCATATATTGATGTGTTTCATTCCACTTTAAACTGTTTTCAGTCAGCCAGCATGCTGGAAAAAAAAAAAACATATCTGCCCCACCGAGACATTGTATTCTGACATTGTCACCTGCCGTTGCCAGAATACACTGATTAGCATATGCATTTTATTGTTGTAAAAAATTAAAGTTACACCCAAGCACATAAAATCTCCCCCAAAAATGTTTGAGGCCCCCCCACCCCCACATACAAACGTAAACACATACAGTGGATATAAAAATGTTACACACCCCTGTTAAAATGTCAGGTTTCTGTGATGTAAAAAAATGAGACAAAGATAAATTATTTCAGAACTTTTTCCACCTTTAATGTGACCAATAAACTGTACAACTCAATTGAAAAACAAACTGAAATCTTTTAGGTGGAGGGAAGTAAAAATTAAGAAATAAAATAATGTGGTTGCATAAATGTGTACACCCTCTTATAACTGGGGCTGTAGCTGTGTTCAGAGCAGTGGTGTCGCTAGGGGGTGGCTTTTGGGGCTATAGCCCCGAATCTGGGGCCCATAGCCCCGAGCCTCTGCAGGGGTCCCCAAGGGGAGGGGAGGCTCTCTGGGGACCCTGATGTAAGTGGGGGGGTCTCTGGGGACCCTTATGCAAGGGGGAGGCTCTCTGTGGACCCTGATTTAAGGGGGGCTCTCTGGGGACCCTGATGCAAGGGGGAGGCTCTCTGGGGACTCTGATGTAAGGAGGAGGCTCTCTGGGGACTCTGATGTAAGGAGGAGGCTCTCTGGGGACTCTGATGTAAGGAGGAGGCTCTCTGGGGACTCTGATGTAAGGAGGAGGCTCTCTGGGGACTCTGATGCAAGGAAGGGGCTCTCTGGGGACTCTGATGTAAGGAGGAGGCTCTCTGGGGACCCTGATGTAAGGGGGGGGTTCTCTGGGGACCCTGATATAAGGGGGGGCTCTCTGGGGACCCTGATGTAAGGGGGGGGCTCTCTGGGGATATATACACACACGTCTATTACTGTATATACATGTGTATGCCCACCCAAGCCTAAGACTTTCTTTACTACACTGCTATGGGCTCTAGCCCCAGATCTTTTGTAGACCTAGCAACGCCCCTGGTTCAGAGTTAAGCAACCACATTCAAACTCATGTTAAATAGGAGTCAGTACACACCTGCCATCATTTAAAGTGCCTCTGATTAACCCCTAAATAAAGTTCAGCTTTTCTAGGAGGTCTTTCCTGACATTTTCTTGGTCGCATCCTACAGCAAAAGCCACGTTCCGCAATGAGCTTCCGAAGCTTCAGAGGGATATCATTGTTAAAAGGTATCAGTCAGGAGAAAGGTACAAAGAATTTGCAAGGCATTAGATATACCATGGAACACAGTGAAGACAGTCATCATCAAATGGAGAAAATATGGCACAACAGTGACATTACCAAGAACTGAACGTCCCTCCAAAATTGATGAAAAGACGTTAAAGAAAACTGGTCAGGGAGGCTGCCAAGAGGACTACAGCAACATTAAAGGAGTTGCAGGAATATCTGGCAGGTACTGGCTGTGTGGTACATGTGACAACAATCTCCCGTATTCTTCATATGTCTGGGCTATGGGGTAGAGTGGCAAGACGGAAGCCGTTTCTTACCAAGAAAAACATCCAAGCCTGGCTAAATTTTGCAAAATCACATCTGAAGTCTCCCAAAAGCATGTGGGGAAATGTGTTATGATCTGATGAAACCAAGGTTGAACTTTTTTGCCCATAATTCCAAAAGATATGTTTGGCGCAAAAACAACACTGCACATCACCAAAAGAACACCATACCCAACGTGAAGCATGGTGGTGGCAGCATCATGCTTTGGGGCCGTTTTTCTTTAGCTGGAACAGGTTCAGGGTAGAGGGAATTATGAACAGTTCCAAATACCAGTCAATATTGGCACAAAACCTTCAGGCTTCTGCTAGAAAGCTGAACATGAAGAGGAGCTTCATCTTTCAGCATGACAATAACCCAAAGCATACATCCAAATAAATAAAGGAATGGCTTCACCAGAAGAAGATTAAAGTTTTGGAATGGCCCAGCCAGAGCCCAGATCTGAATTAGATTGAAAATCTGTGGGGTGATCTGAAGAGAACTGTGCACAGGAGATGCCCTCGCAATCTGACAGATTTGGAGTGGGCAAATATTGCCAAGTCAAGATGTGCCATGCTGAAAGACTCGTACCCAGAAAGTCTGTGTGCTGTAATAAAATCAAAAGGTGCTTCAAGTATTAGTTTAACCACTTGCCGACCATGTCGTGTACATTTACTGCAGCACAACGGCACCGCTGCACGAAATCCCGTACCTGTATGTGCCGCACTCGCGACCATCGGATTTGTTTCAGAATCGATCAATCTTCAGGTCCAGGCCAATGATTTATGGCCTGGACCTGCTAATCGGTTCTGGCGCATTAAATCCTTCTCCTGCCTGTAAGTGTAAACACAGGCAGGGGAAGTGATGTCATCTCCCCTTGTGGAACTATTTTCATTCCAGAGAGGGGAGAAAGAACATCTCACAGTAAGTTGCACCAACACTACACTAACACCAGTACACGTAGGTACACTTGTCACCCCCCGATCACCCCCCCCAGTTAACCCCTTCACTCCCTGTCACAGTGTCACCCAGTGCAGTTGTCAGATTTTTCACTGATCACTGTACTGGGGTCACTTGTGACACTAATCAGCGTTAGGTCAGTTAGTGGTATTCCCAGGTAGCTCTAGGGTACCCCCCTAACAAAGGTTTAACCCCTTGATCACCCCGTCACCAGTGATAACCGTGTTAGTGTTACGGGTGACGCTGGTTAGTTAGTTATTTTTTGATAGCGTCAGGGTACCCACCGTATATATCACCTACCTACCATATATACCTAAGTAAAGGTATAACCCCCTGATCACCCGGGGGTGATATCAGTTAGGTTTTAGTGTCAGTTAGGGTCTGCGTTGCCCCAGGCAGCGTCAGATTAGTGCCAGTAGCGCTAACACCCATACACGCACCATACACCTCCCTTTGTAGTATAGTGTCTAAACGGATCAATATCTGATCAGATCTATACTAGCGTCCCCAGTAGTTTGGGGTACCCAAAAACTCAGTGTTAGTGGGATCAGCCCAGATACCTGCTAGCACCTGCGTTTAGCCCCTCACCCAGCCCAGCCCAGCCCACCCAAGTGCAGTATCAATCGATCACTGTCACTTACAAAACACTAAACACATAACTGCACTGGTCACTGACAGTCAGGTGCTCTTTTTTTCCTGTGAGTCTCACTAGTTGTACCAGTAAATTTAGAGGCCAAAATGTCCAATTGAAGGTACACTAGTGAAGAGGCCTACACGTTTCTGAGCATGACAGATGAAAGTGAAGAGGAAGTCACCCATCTGTCAGATTCAGGCTCAGAATACGATCCTGTAGACAGCAGCAGCAGCACCCTGACAGATAGCTCTGATGACGGAGTAGTGGTCCTTGCCAAGGTCAGGCGTACCCGACCCCGCTTTTCTGCTGTTGTTGAGGTGCAAGAACCGCAGGGCTCTCGTATGGAGCAGAAAGCCAGTACTAGTACCGCTGATCCTTCTGGTGAACTGGCAAGCACCAGCGGCCTAGTACATCCTGGTCATATATCCAGCGCTGCAGTAACACTTGGTGATGTGGTGAGTCCCAGAAGAGGAGTACAAGTTGGTGAGGTGGCTAGCACAAGTAGTGTCCCACTGCCACCAAGAAGACAATGACAGGCCCATCAAGCCCATAGCGCCCTTCCTCCACCACTTCTGCAGCACCTGTACTTCCCCCATTCACTGGCCAACCAGTGGAATTCAGGTGGAAACAGTTGATTTTACGTCACTTGATTTTTATTCGCTGTTTTTCACCAAAGATCTCTATAGATCTATTGTGGACCAAAGCAATTTGTATGCTGGTCAATTCATCACCGCTATACCCCAGTTGACCCTTGCCAGAGATTGGAGACCTATTACGGTCTCCGAATGTAAGACCTTCCTGGGACTATCTCTCCTCATGGGCATAATGAAAAAAAGTGAGTTGCGGTCATATTGGTCCACTGACCCAATTCACCATATGCCCATGTTCTCTGCTTGCATGACCAGGACACGATACGAGCAGATCTTGCGGTTCATGCATTTCAATGACAGTGAACTCTGTCGTCCTCGGGGTGACCCTGAATACGATCGGCTCTACAAAATTCGGCCCCTCGTAAACCACTTCAACCAACAGTTTTCAGCCTTGTTTACTCCCGATCAAGTTGTCTGCGTTGATGAGTCCCTGATTAAGTTTTCTGGCCGCTTGTCAGTCAAACAGTATCTTCCCAGCAAGCGTGCCAGATATGGGGTCAAGATGTATAGGCTCTGTAACAGGGCAACAGGCTATACATATAGTTTTATAGTTTACGAGGGAAGAGATAGTTACGTAGAGCCAAAGAACTGCCCAGACTACATAGGGAGCGCTGGTAAGATTATGTGGGACTTGGTGTCGCCCTTATTCGGAAAGGGTTACCACTTGTATGTGGACAATTATTACACAAGCATGCCACTTTTTAGTCACTTGTTTGATCATGGAATTGGCGCATGTGGCACCGTGCATCTAATCGCCGGGGTTTAACCCAGCAGCTTGTAGATTCACGTCTTAGGCTGGGGGAGAGAGCCTGCTTGAGATGTAATAATTTGCTCACTGTGAAGTGGAGGGATAATAAGAATGTTTTCGTTTTGTCCTTCCTTTACGCAGACACGATGGTCCAAATTCAAACAGCGACTGGTGTTGTGGAGAAAACCCTCTTTGTCCACGAATACAACCTTAATATGGGAGGGGTGGACCTCAACAACCAGTTGATGGCACCATACTTAATTGCCCATAAGGCCAGACGCTGGTACAAAAAAGTGTCTGTATACTTATTCCAATTGGCTCTGCTGATTGCTTATGTGCTACACAAAGCTTCAGGACTAACTGGATCCTTCCTTAAATTCCAGGAAGAGATCATCACGGCCCTTCTGTTTCCAGACGGTGCTGTGGCCCAACTTCCCAATGCAAATGCAATGAGCCGGCTGCATGGGAGGCATTTTCCGTATGTCCTCCCTGGTACCCCTACCAATTGATTACCCCAAAGAAGACGTCGTGTCTGTAGCAAGCACGGATTTAGGCGTGACACCCGCTATTGTTGTCCCTCCTGTCCTGACTAACCTGGTCTCTGCATCAGTGAATGTTTCGAACACTACCACACACTAGTGGAGTATTAGCGTAATGTACAGCACTGCACAGACTAGGACACACTTTCACAGGGTCTCCAAAGATGTCATTGCATTTTTAGAGACCCAAACCTGTAATTGTTACAGTTACAAATAAAAGTGTAAAAAAAATAAAAATGAATAAAAGTTGAAAAAAAAAAAAAATATATAAAATAAAAAAGACAAAAATAGTTGTTGTTTTATTCTTTCTCTATTCTCACTCTATTGTTCTGCTTTGTTTTACTGCATTTTTTAACTGCAATGTTTTATTGTTACTATGTTTTATCATGTTTGCTTTTCAGGTACGTGATTCTTTTATACTTTACTGTTTACTGTGTTTATTGTTAACCATTATTTCCTGTCGCATCATGGCAGCATACACTTTGGGTTGTGACTCCGCCTCCACAACCTGATAGGACCACATAGCTATAAATTGATGAGTAGGCACCTGCCCCAGTATTCTCTTATTTTTCCTCACCTGGCAGGACCGCACGGATCAGCACCCCCTTACCGCTTCGCCCCAGCCAGGTTCTAGCCTCTCCTGGGTGGAAGTCCTCCCTGTACAGCCTCTAAACGAGCTAAATGGAAGGAGCCCCACTCTGGTGATCTCAGGGGCACTCTCTTTTTTTCATATGTCTGCCTGACCATGATATAAGCCTTAAACAGGCTTGACGTGTTAGCAGTCCATATATGGCCTTAAATAGGCTTGCTGGAGGAATGGCCTCTGAAGTTTCAGTTTGGTCTCAGGAAATAAGCCTTAAATAGGCTTAGATGTGTGCAGTGGTCTCCCCCCTTCCCCCTCTTCTACTCTCTCCTACCTGCTGGGCTCTGTTGTCCTCCAAATCATCCTCTGTGGTCGCCGAGCGTCCTCGGCGTTCTCGCGCATGCGCAGTGCGTCGTCTCAGGGCGCTTCTCTGCCTTTGCCAGGTTCTAAGATGGCGCCGGGCATCTCGCGGCGCTACTGCGCATGCGCGAGCGCTCTGCGCTAATGGTGGCAGATTTAAAAAGCCCCAGTGTCAGTTTTTCCTTGCTGCTGCTGCATGACTGACCTGAGACAGTTTTTTCTCTTAGAAAACACTCTACAAAAGTAGGTATCCTGTCTTTTTGTCCAGCTGTCCCCTAAACCTTATTTCTTTCTGTATATCTTAATCCTACTGTTTCTGCGGGTTTCACCACTCTTCCTTTATGGAGACCACCGCCCCAGCAGATCACCGCCAGCCTAATAGGTAAGGGGGGGAAGACATGGTAAGTAGTGAAGATTGAAAAAGAGAGCTCTACTAATGCTACCTAAATTGGTCAGCCCTACCAGGTCCTCAGGAACGTCTGCTTCACGACAGAGAGAGACCTCGCATAGAAGAAGTCGCTCCAGACACAGACGGAGCCGTTCCTATCTCAG
Organism: Aquarana catesbeiana; assembly: GCF_042186555.1. Classification (NCBI taxonomy): domain Eukaryota; kingdom Metazoa; phylum Chordata; class Amphibia; order Anura; family Ranidae; genus Aquarana; species Aquarana catesbeiana. The sequence continues at coordinate 216,422,304 of NC_133327.1, forward strand.
GAGAAGCCGCTCGAGAGGGAGTCGCAGAAGGAGACGGTCTAGATCATATTCTAGACACAGTCGATCCCGCCATAGAAGATCTCCTTCGCGCAGACCCCGGTCTCCCGCACGCCACTCCCGTCCCTCCGGGAACGCCTGCTGGATTTGTGGTGCGGTGGCCCTCCCGGGTAAACTGGCCTGTCAAAAATGTCTAGAGGAGGCCACAAAAGAAAGGATCTCAGATACCGGAGAATCTGCTGGAATCTCAGCTCCGCAGGCCTTGATGGCGGTTGCAGATTTTTCTACCCACAGTGCCTCTCCAGCCTGGGCCAGCACATCAAGGGAGCAAGACTCTCTGTCCGATAATGAGGGTCTGGAGGTATCGGCCGGATTTGACTTCTCTCTAATAGAGCCGTTTGTCAAGTCGGTCAAAGAGGCAATAGGATGGGAGGACCCCCAGGAAGTTCAACCAAAACAAAGGAAATATTTCCCTCACCTTAAGAAGGATCCAGAGGCCTTTCCGTTTATAGACAAACTGGATGACCTGATTAAGGAGGAATGGCAAAGACCAGAGAGGAAATCTAGTCTGAATAACAGACTTCTTAAGCTGCATCCGCTCAAGGAGCCTAAAGTGACCACCCTGGTGTCCCCTCCGGTGGTGGATGCATCTTTGATGCACCTAGCCAGGCACGTTACTCTCCCGTTAGAGGACACGATCGACACGGACCTCAAGAGGGCTTACCTGTCGGCAGGAGGCGCCTGCAGGCCTGCGATAGCGCTTGCAGCAGTAGAAAGAGCCATCTCGAGCTGGTCTGCAAGCACCGAGAAGCTCGTATTGAAGGGTGCAGACCAAGAAAAAATAGTTAAAGCTTTGCAAGAACTAAGCTTGGCGGGCGACTTTGTGGCAGAGGCCTCTGTCGATACCATTAGGTCTGCATCAAAGTCTATGCTGGCCTAACGGGCAGAAGAGCGTTATGGCTGAAGCCCTGGACGGCGGATCCAGCCTCCAAGTCCAATTGGTGTCGCATCCCGTTTGACGGGGAGAATCTCTTCGGGACAAAATTGGACTCAGCCATCTCTAAGGTGACTGGTGGCAAGTCTGGGCTCATCCCCTCGGATAGAAGGCCCAAACAGCAGAGACCTCCTCCCTTTAAGCAAAACCTTCCGGAAAGGTATAGAGACGCAAAAGCGTACAGACCTAGGAAAGAGTACCGAAGGAGCTGGAAAAATCCTCAGTCTTCTTTTATGAAGTTCTAAAAGCCCAAGACCCCCGCTTCCAGTGACCAGAAGCCCTTTTGAAGGTGCGCCCGTCCAGCTAGCAGTAGTGGGAGCAAGACTCTCCAGATTCAAGCTGGTCTGGGCGGAGACCATAAAGGATACCTGGACTCTGGCCACCATCAGTTTTGGCCACAGGTGGTCCTTCAAAAATCGACCCCCAAGGGATCAATTTTGTCCAACCCGCATTCCTCCATCTCGGGAAAAAAGGTTGTCACTACTGAATTATGTTCAGGATCTTCTCCAAAAACGGGCAATAGTAAAGGTCCCGCCAGTACAAAGGGGCAGGGCATTTTATTCTCCACTATTCCTCGTCAAGAAGAAATCGGGGATCTATGTCCAGTTCTAGGTTTAAAGAACCTCAACAGATCCATCTGGGTGGAATCATTCAGGATGGAAAGCTTGCAGTCTATCCTCCAGGCCATAAATCTGGGAAACTGGATGCTTTCCATAGATCTCCAGGACGCCTACCTGCATATTCCAATTCATGCGGCATTCCAGAGATTCCTGCGATTCTCGGTGTGTCATGGGCACTTTCAGTTTCAAAGTCTTCCCTTCGGGATCTCGACAGCCCCCAGAACATTCACAAAGGTCCTATTACCAGCAATAGCCTCCTTAAGAGAGAAAGGTCTAAGGGTTCACCACTACCTGGACGACATCCTCCTCCTCTCAAACAGCCGGGAATCACTGGTGCAACATCGCGAGATCCTAGTTTCCACTCTAAAAAGTTTGGGATGGATAATAAATTGGGGAAAAAGCAACACCCAGCCTACCCAAAGGATGGCCTTCCTAGGGGCCGAACTGGACACCCGAGCAAATACAGTGGAACTGCCACGGGAAAAAATATCTCTACTAATCCAGAAAGTAAAAAAAATCAATCCCGGCTCCATTCTTACCAGCCAGGGCATGCCTCAGCCTCCTGGGTTCTCTATCAGCAACCATTCCAATGGTCCAGTGGGCGCAATGGAATACCAGACCCCTTCAAGCCTCCTTCTTGCGCTAGTGGGATGGTTTGTCCATGTCCCAACTGATTTACATCTCGGAGGAAGCCAGCCTATCTCTGCAGTGGTGGACACGCCCCTACAATCTCAGCAGATGCAAACAGATAGTCATCCCCCATCAGATAGTAGTGACTTCGGATGCCAGCCTGGAGGGATGGGGAGCACACTACCTACATTATGCAGCGCAGGGCCGCTGGCATTTCAAAACCCAGGACTTGGTCTCAAATGTTCTAGAGATGAAGGCAGCCTTCCAGGCCCTTTTGGCATTCAGCACCTTTCTGAGAGGGAAAGAAGTTCTCATAAAGATGGACAACTGAGTGGCAGTAGCCTACATCAACAGGCAGGGGGGTACCAGGAGCGTCTCTATGATGCAGGAGGTCGGCCCGGTGATGCGATGGGCCCAACTGAACCTTCTGGATCTGAGGGCGGCTTATATTCCAGTCGTCAAGAACCTCCTAGCGGATTCACTCAGCAGAACATTCATTTCCAACGAGTGGTCTCTGAGCTCCCAAGCATTCGCCCTCATATCCCAGACATGGGGTCGTCCGGACATAGACCTCGCAGCAACACCAGCGAACACGAAGTGTCAGAGATTTTTGTCGAGGATTCCTTTTCCCTCAGCGGAGGGAACGACTGTCTCCCACAGCCCTGGAACTTCCACCTAGGCTACATTTTTCCACCAACTCCTCTCATAGCCAAGTTTCTTCTGAGGCTCAAGCATTCAGCAGCTCTAGTGCTGGCTGTGATTCCCTTCTGGCCACGGAGGCCTTGGTTCACTACCCTCCTACAGCTGAACACAGCGGATCCACTTCCACTCCCAGTGTCGGCAGATTTACTGACCCAGGGCCAACTACTCCACCCGAGCCCGGAGACGTTACACCTAACGGCCTGGAGGCTGAGAGGTCTAGATTTCTAGGCCAAGGCTGCTCTCAGAAGGTAGTGGATACCCTGATCCAGGCTAGGAAGTCTACCACGAATAGTACCTACGGAAGGATTTGGGAAAAGTTTATTTCCTTTGCTCAGAAGCAAGGTTGGGACTCTTCTTCCCCATCAGTAGCACAAGTGCTCGAGTTCCTCCAGTCAGGCCTGGACAAAGGTCCAGCACCCTAAAAGTACAAGTATCTGCCATCTCTGCCTTGACAGGAGTTAAGTGAGCCCTCAATCCACTGGTGGTTCAATTCCAAAGGGCCTGTCTAAAACTAAGGCCTCCTAGAAAGCCTTCATTTCCGACATGGGATCTCTCAACTGTCTTGGAAGTCTTATCCAGAGAACCATTCTTTCCACTTGAAGACATCTCCCTTTGGGACCTGATACTAAAGGTCTCATTTCTAATCGCTATTACATCAGCGACGAGAGTCTCAGAAATGCAAGCCTTGCTAGTCAAAGAACCGTACCTGATGATCTACCCTGACAGGCTAACCCTGAGGCCCTCGGATCGATTTATCCCAAAAGTCTCCTCTTCATTTCACTTTAACCAGGAGATTGACCTCCCAGCCCTTGTCATGGATCAGGGCTCTCCTCATCCACTGGATGTCAGGGGCAATGTTTTGCAGTACATCTCAATAACCAAGCCGTTCAGAAAGTCTGAAAACCTCCTAATCATCCCACACGGGTTTAGAAAAGGCCAAGCGGCATCTGCCCGTACCATCGCCTCATGGTTGGTAAAAATTATGAAGAAGGCCTACTCCTTGAGCACCCTGCAGATTCCAGAAGGCTTAAGGGCGCATTCTACCAGGGCAGTGGCTACTTCATGGGCAGCTTACTGTAGAGTCTCAGCGGAAACCATTTGTAGAGCGGCCACCTGGTCCTCCAGAAACACCTTTATATCCCATTATAAAGTGGATGCTGCACGCCTATCAGCAGTAGAGTTCGGGAAAGCCGTTATACAGGCCAACTCTTCTATTTCTTGTCAATAAACTTACTTTGCATTCCCACCCAGTCTGGCGAGTTACTCCCCAAAGTGTATGCTGCCATGATGCGACAGGAAAACGGAAAATTGTATACTCACCTTTCCGTAATTTTCCTTTCTTGTCGCATCTGCATGGCAACATGCAATCGCCCACCCTTCTGTGATTTATACATACAGAGAATACTGGGGCAGGTGCCTACTCATCAATTTATAGCTATGTGGTCCTATCAGGTTGTGGAGGCGGAGTCACAACCCAAAGTGTATGCTGCCATGAAGATGCGACAGGAAAGGAAAATTACGGAAAGGTGAGTATACAATTTTCCATTTTTATTTTCAGATATGCCATTCAGCTAAAGCACTAATTTATTTATCTTGACAGCAACAGTGTTTGCTCTCACGATACATAAATCAGCGACTCCAGCGCTGTAGGAGGTGATTTCACCACCACAGTTTAAAAAATATGGTGTATGCCCATCATTAGAAGTGGGTGGATGCAGGGCGGTATTCTAATGGTGGGCATACCCACTGATCAATCTCTTTTTTCGTTCAGCCCACAGGCTGCATGAAAAAAAGAACATTACAATATATGCCCAACAAGGACCAGCAACGTACTGGTATGAGGTATATAGGACTTTGAGTGGTTATACCAGAATGATGCCTGCAGGTTAAGGTATCATCTTGGTATCGTTCTTTTCAACCAGTGGTCAGCTTTCATGTAAAAGCAATCCTAGCGGCTAATTAGCCGCTAGTCTGCTTTTACAAGCAGTGGGAGGGAATGTCCCCCCCGTCATCTTCCATGGTTTTCTCAGGCTCTCCTGTCCCAACGGGGAACCTGAGAATGCAGCCGGTGGTTCCACCAGCTGACCATAGAACCGATCGAAGACCAGAATGGCTCCATTCATCTCTATGGCCTAAGAAACAGGAAGCTACGAGCATTTCGTGACAATATAAACAGCGCCATTGGGAAACTGGGAAAGCATCTTATCACACCGATCTTGGTGTGGTCAGATGCTTTGAGGGCAGAGGAGAGATCTAGAGTCCAATAGACCCCAATTTTTTTAAAAAACAGTACCTGTCACTACCTATTGCTATAATAGGGGATATTTACATTTTCTGGGATAACAATAAAAATGACAAAAAAAATGAAAGGAACAGCGTAAAAATAAAAAAAATAATTAAAAAAAAAGCACCCCTGCCCCTCCCCCCCGTGCTTGTGCGCAATGGCAAACGCAAGTATCAGTCTCGTGTCATATGTAAACAGCAATTGCACCATGCATGTGAGGTATCACCGCGAACGTCAGATCGAGGGCAGTCATTTTAGCAGTATACCTCCTCTGTAAATCTAAAGTGGTAACCTGTAAAGGCTTTTAAAAATGCATGTAGTTTGACGCCGCTGCACTGTTGTGCACAATTTTAAAGCATTTCGTGTTTGGTATCTATGTATTCGGCATAAGATCATCTTTTATATTTTACCAAACATTTGGGCAATATAGTGTGTTTTAGTGCATTCAAATTCAAAAAAGTATTTTTTTCCCCAAAAAATTGCATTTGAAAAATCGCTGCGCAAATACTGTGTGAAAAAAAATTGCAACACCCACCATTTTAATCTGTAGGGCCTTTGCTTTAAAAAAAAAGATATAATGTTTTGGGGTTCAAAGTAATTTTCTAGCAAAAGAAAAGTATTTTTTCATGTAAACAAAAAGTGTGAGTAAGGGCTTTGTCTTCAAGTCGTTAGAAGAGTGGGTGATGTGTGGCATAAGCTTCTAATGTTGTGCATAAAATACCAGGACAGGTCAAAACCCCCTAAATGACCAATTTTTGGAAAGTAGACACCCCAAGCTATTTGCTCATAGGCATGTTGAGTCCATGGAATATTTTATATTTTGCCACAAGTTTCGGGAAAATGACAATACATTTTTTTTATTTCACAAAGTTGTCACTAAATGATATATTGCTCAAACATGCCATAGGCATATGTGAAATTACACCCCAAAATACATTCTGCTGCTTCTCCTGAGTAGGGGATACTTTTTGGGAGCCTAGCCGCGTACAGGACCCCGAAAACCAATCACCGCCTTCAGGCTTTCTAAGGGCATACATTTTTTATCTCACTCTTCACTACCTTACACAGTTTCGGAGGCCATAAAATGCCCAGATAGCACAACCCCCCCATGACCCCATGTTGGAAAATAGACACCCCAAGTTATTTGCTGAGAGGCATGTTGAGTCCATGGAATATTTTATATTTTGCCACAAGTTTCAGGTAAATGACAGTACATTTTTCTTTTTACAAAGTTGTCACTAAATGATCTATTGCTCAAACATGCCATGGGCATATGTGAAATTATACCCCAAAATACATTCTCAGCTCCTCCTGAGTACGAGAATACATGTGGGACTTTTTGGGAGCCTAGCCACGTACAGGACCCCGAAAACCAAGGACTGCCTTCAGGCTTTCTAAGGGTGTAAAATGGTTCACTTCTCACTACCTATCGCAGTTACGGAGCCTCTGAAATGTCCAGGTAGCACAACACCCCCCCCCCCCCCTCCAATGACCCCATTTTGGAAAGTAGACACCCCAAGGTATCTGCTAAGAGGCATGGTGATTATGTTGCAGCTCTCATTTGTTTTTGAAAATGAAGAAAGAAAAGGAAAACATTTTTTTTTAATTTTCAAAACTGTGACAAAAAGCAAGATCTGCAAAATAACCAACAGGCCTCTCAGCAAATAGCTTGGGGTGTCTACTTGCCAAAATGGGGTCATTTGGGGGGGGGGGGGGTTGTGCTATCTTGGCATTTCATGGCCTCCGAAACTGTGATAGGTAGTGAAGAGTGAAAAAAAAAAATAAAGCTTGAAGATGGTGCTTGGTTTTCAGGGTCCTGTGCATGGCTAGGCTCCCAAAAAGTCCCACACATGTGGTATCCCTGTACTCAGGGGAAGCAGCAGGATGTATTTTGGGGTGTCATTTCACATATGCCCATGGCATGTTTCAGCAATATATAATTTGTGACAACTTGTGTAAATTTTTTTGTTTTTGTCATTTTTCAATCACTTATGACAAAAAATAAAATATTCAATGTGCTCAACGTGCCTCTCAGAAAATTCCTTGGGGTATCTACTTTCCAAAATAGGGTCATTTGGGGGGGTTGGTACTGCCCTGCCGTTTTAGCACCTCAAGAAATGAGATAGGCAGTCATAAACCAAAAGCTGTGTAAATTCCAGAAAATGTACCCTAGTTTGTAGACGCTACAACCTCTGCGCAAACCAATGAATATACGCTTATTGATTTTTTTTTTTTACCTGAGACATGTGGCCGAATACATTTTGGCCTAAATATATGACTGAAATTGAGTTTATTGTACAAAAAGTAGAAAATATATATTTTTTTCAAAATTTTTGGTCTTTTTTCGTTTATATTGCAAAAAATAAAAACCACGGAGGTGATCAAATACCACCAAAAGAAAGCTCTATTTGTGAGAAAAAAAGGAAGAAAATTTTGTTTGGGTACAGCATTGCATGACCGCGCAATGACCAGTTAAAGCAGCGCAGTGCCATATTGTAAAAAGTGCTCTGGTCAGGAAGGGGGTAAAACCTTCCGGGGCTGAAGTGGTTAAGAGTGTGCACACTTATGCAACCATATTATTTTATTTTTACTTCCGTAAACTAGAAAGATTTCAGTTTGTTGTTCAATTGGGTTGTACCGTTTATAGGTCACATTAAAGGTGGAAAAAGTTCTGAAATGATTTATCTTTGTCTAATTTTTTTATATCAGAGAAACCTGACATTTTACCCAGGGTGTGTAGACTTTTTATATCCACTGTATTTGTGACTGGACTCTGGGACATAAATAAGCAAGCACCACGCCCCTCTGCTGCATTTGCCCTTCCACCTGGGAGACCACGCATAGGCTCCATCTCTATGCCTACTGTCCATTTGCACATATGAGGTTATTACATCTCCTATAGGCATGACTTCTCCTCTAATGATCTTTGTGCAACATGTTTTAGATAACCCTTCGCATACATTATTCTTACGCAAATTGTTTTGATTCCTACTTTTAGCTTTATGGACCTTATACTGCCAATAAGCCTCATCTTTCCCCTTCTGCTTTATCCACCTGTTCCAGAAGCATCTTACATATGTCTTATTCTTGACATTTCATTGTCTTTAAAAATCCAAGTGCCCTTGTGGTTTGTTTTATGCTCAGTGATTATTGTGACCATTACTGAATACTTTTGTAACTCCTGATATACGATTAAATCATGTATTTGTTGCAGAGATTTTTGTGAACCATTAACCAGTGTCAACCCCCTGAGGAAGATTACAAATAGTTGAAACATGTCAGAGTTTCTGCTGATTGTGTATCAACTTATTATATTTGTGTTTGCTTTGCTTGTGTATGAACTCGTGTTTGTATGCTTTATAACATTACCTTCATTTTTTTACTATTCTTAGTGGTTGCTTTGGTATACCACATGGCCCCTGTTGTCTCAGGGGTCATTTTAATGTTGTCCAATAAAATCATGTACTTTTAGATACATCTCTTCTTTGTATATTGTTTTCATTTGTGGTATCGTAAAATCCCAAATCCTTGTTTCTTCCCACTGCGGTGGGTCCTGCTAATCTTCAGGCTTAAAATTATTTTTTTTAAGCATGTGTGCAAAAAAATGCTCTGGCAGAGAAAGGGTTAAATAAGTGACATTGGTTGAGCAGGGGAGCCCACACACTGATCAAACTTCACCCCATCCCTGATGGACAGTCTATGGTATACAGTTGTCACTGATACTGATGCATCTATTGGAAAAATCCTGTTCTGGTGGCAACTCAAAATTTTACATTTCTTTCAGTTGCAGTGACATTGGTCACTAGGAAAAGAAAGGCTTAGCAGGGGCACTGACAGCAATACAATCTTAACAGAGGTTCTAATCTTTCCATACTCTATCCAAAACTTTATAAAATCCTCCTGCCTTTGGATATACAGTACATTAATTCTGTATGGGTAAACTGAGCTGATGTTCTCAAAGAGAGGAGGCTTGCATTATTGGTTATTAGTGGTCACAATTTACAGTGTCCTTGATAAGTGTTCTTGTTTATCCATAGAGCAGCCTTTCTCAGCTAGGGCTCCTCCAGAATTTGCTAGGGGTTCCTTGAGCGGTTACAGATTGATCTTCTGATGGGTCCTGCATAGTTCTGGGGGCTGATATCACTCAGCAGTGCCATCAAGGTGGGTCCAGTTGAGCTTTGCCTCTCATCTCTCAGGTAAGATCTTTTAGCTGGCTGTCAGGGAGCCTTATTCCCTCTAATCAAGTAAAGAACATTGCTTTCAATGACTACCAATAAAGGAAGGGCATGCCTCCCACTGACCACCAATATAAGAAGGGCATGCTTCCTACTAACCACCAGTGTAAGAGGACCCTTCTCCACTGTCCAGTAATGGAAGGGGCACCTTGCTTTTCTACTTTCTAATATTACTTCTTTCAAATTTGGGTGTCAAATACTCTAGGTATGTCACATTTTTCATTCCTTTATTATTGTATCCACAACTTGCTGATGGGAAGATTCCTGGGAAATGAAACCACTTTCAAGGAATCCTTGAGGGTAAAAAAAAGAATAATGCCCTGTACACACGACCGGACATTCCGACAATAAAATCCATGGATTTTTGTTCTGACGGATGTTGGCTCAAACTTGTTTTGTATACATCCGATCGTTCTGAACGCAGTGACATAAAACACGTACGTCGGGACTATAAACGGGGCAGTAGCAAATAGCTTTCGTCTCTTCATTTATTCTGAGCATGCGTGGCACTTTGTGCGTCGGAATTGTCCACACACGGTCGGAATTTACGGGAAAGGATTTGTTGTCAAAAAAATTTTTTTTTTTTTTTTTTGTCAAAAAATTTTATAGCCTGCTCTCAAAACTTGTGTGTGGGAAATTCCGATAGAAAAAGTCCGATGGAGCCCACACATGGTCGGAATTTCCAACAACAAGCTCCGATCGCACATATTCCATCGGAAAGTCCGACCGTGTGTACAGGGCATTAGAATGATTGCCATAGAAGGTACCAGTGCTGTGTTGGCAAAACTGGGATCATCATCAGCCCAGTTTTAAAGAGGGCAATGATTTACATAGCTCACTTTATTCATTTTTAACAAGAGTGCTAATCTGGAAACAGCACCAACAGTTATTAGGGAAGGTGCTGCTAAATATATTCATAAACCTAATAGCCTTTTGTGGTCACCACCTCAAAGAAAAAAAAAAAAAAAGAAAGAAAGAAAATTCCAACCATAAATGTAATATATTGTAGCTTATCAATCATTAGATGTGGCGGCCACATTAGTTTTTTTGGGGGGGGCTTTTATTCCCTTTGTTTTCACCTGGTGATCTGGCCAGCAACACACCTCCTGAATTAGAGTGCCCATATGCTGGAAGAAGGAACACAGGGGCACCTTTGCACAGCAGTAGAGATGCACCAAAACCATTTCTTACTGGCAAGGAGTACCGATACCTTTGTCAAGTACTCACTGATAATTTTGTATGGGCTCAGACCGCACCACAAAAGTAACAGATTGAAATCACTGACAAGCCTGGGTTCACACAGGAGCGGTGCGGGAAACTGCATGCGATTTGGACAGGAATCACACCACATTCCTGTTCAATTTGCATAATATTCTTTGCAGTGCTACTTGAGCACATTCATTTTGTACAGGCTCAAATCGCACCACAAAAAGGTATCGGTTTCGGGTATCAAAGCATTTTCACACGTATGCAAATTCTCAATATCAGTTTTGATGCAACCCTAGACAGCAGCATTGTCAGTCTGGGGGGAGGCTAGTTTTAAATGTATTAGCAGAGTTAGGGCTCTTTCTCACGGGGCGGATCAGTGATGATCCGCCCCGTGAACACCCGCTTGCTCAGCGGGGATCGCTCCGCCGATCCCCGCTGAGCAGGAAGATGACAGGTGCATCGCTGCACGCTGTGCAGCTACGGACCTGTCAGAGTGCCGCTCTCCCCTATGGGGGGATCGGATGATGACGGACCGTAGTGTCCGTCGTCACCCGATCCGATCATCACGGATGGAAAAGTAGTTTTTTTCCTCCGTTACACTTTTCGGATCGGAGCGGGGTCGGATGTCAGCGGACATGTCACCGCTGACATCCGACGCTCCATAGGGATGAATGTATGTCCGTTTTTCATCCAAAAACGGAAGGATGAAAAACGCACGAGGGATCCGTATGTCCGTTTTTCATCCAAAAACGGAAGGATGAAAAACGGACATACGGATCCCTCGTGCGAAAGAGGCCTTAGACACACTAACAAATGGAAGCCAAACTCCAGCTAACACTTTATAAGCAGTTACATCAGTTTTGTTTTCCTTTTGGGATAAAGGTTTTACATACACTATATTGCCAAAAGTATTGGGACACCTGCCTTTACATGCACATGAAATTTAATGGCATCCCAGTCTTAGTCCGTAGGGTACAATATTGAGTTGGCTCAACCTTTGCAGCTATAACAGCTTCAACTCTTCTGGGAAGGCTGTCCACAAGGATTAGGAGTGTGTCTATGGGAATGTTTGACCATTCTTCTAGAAGCGCATTTGTGAGGTCAGGCACTGATGTTGGAAGAGAAGGCCTGACTCGCAGTCTCTGCTCTAATTCATCACAAAGGTGTTCTATCGGGTTGAGGTCAGGACTCCTCCACCCAAACTCACTCTTGTCTTTATGGACCTTGATTTGTGCACTAGTCCAAATCATTTGGTGGAGGGGGGATTATGGTGTGGGGTTGGGCTTGGCCCCTTAGTTCCAGTGAAGGGAACGCCTACAGCATCAGCATAGCAAGACATTTTGGACAATTTATACTCCCAACTTTGTGGGAACAGTTTGGGGAGGGCCCCTTCCTGTTCCAACATGACAGTGCACAAATCAAGGCCCATAAAAGACATGGATGAACAAATTTGGGGTGGAGGAACTTGACTGACCTGCACAGAGTCCTGACCTCAACCAGATAGAACACCTTTGAGATGAACCTCACAAATATGCTTCTGGAAGAATGGTCAAACATTTCCATAGACACACTCCTAAACATTGTGGTCAGCCAGCTCATAAGAGTTGAAGCTATTCTAGCTGCAAAGAGTGGGCCAACTTAATATTGAACCCTACGGACCAAGACTGGGATGTCATTTAAGTTTGTGTTTGTGTAAAGACCAGCATTCCAGTACTTTTGGCAATATAGTGTACATAAAAGCTGATCATTGTAAACACCCCTGTCAGTGTTAAATGGTTCATCTCATCTCTAACGTTACCTTCTGCTGGACAGCTTGTTCTTTTGAAAAACAGACTTACTGGCCAGGTCACCAAATCAAAATAGAAGAACTAATGCAGCCATCACATCTAAGAATTGGTAAACTGTAATACAATAAACATTTGCTTTTTTAGTCTACTTTATCATCGGAGCTCAGACTTTTTCTAACCCTTAGCTCTTCCATTAAAGGTTATAAGCAGAAGGCCGGAAATCACTGAATGGTACCACCTTGAGTGGAAAGCAATTAACTCTGTTCTAGAGAACCTTTTGAAAGGGTAACTCAAAACAAAACATCAAATGTGTGAAGTACTTATGTGGTCAGTTAAACCTTGGAACTATGTCAAAGTCCTCCCAATGTAGCTGTATCTAAATTGTATGTAGCCTAACACAGCTAGATTCCAGAAAATAGGAATTTATTGATTTCTCTGTTCTCTCAGGTCAGTTGATTAGGTGCTGTATTGTAGAGGAGCTGTGGTATACAGCACTGGAAAAGAAAGACCTGTGTTCTATCGAATAGTGCCCTCACATGCGCAGAACGGAAGGGCACTCCAGCTGATTTCCTGATCAGCTGGCGTGACATCACCATAGCGCATGCGCACATCGTAGGAGGCTTTTTTTGATGAGAGATACCATTTTGCGGGTACAATTGAAAGCAAGAGCTGAGGGACGCAGTAGTTGTCAGACTGAGCCTAGTTGTTGCAGGGTGGGTTGTGGATGTGTTGAAGGGCGAGTTTTGTCTGTGTTGCAACCTTAGACACAGGCAAAACCCACCGTTTAACACAGCAAACCCGCCCTGTCACTCAGACAAAACTGGACCTTGAGTATACTCTAAACCCACGCTGCAACGGCGAGGCACAATATGACAAAAACAGTGTCCCTCTGCTGTTTGCATAGCATTCAATTGTGGTCATCAAATGGTAACTCCCGTCAGGGGAAAAAAAAAAAAAGCCTCCTACGATGTGCGCATGCGCTATGGTCACGCCAGCTGATTGGGAAATAAGCTGGAGTTCCCTTCCGTTCTGCGCATGCACAAATCGACAGAACACCTGCACTTTTAGGTAGTAAGTGTTCCTAGAACACTACATTATCAGAAACAAGAAAATTTAAGGCAGGTGGTGACCTGATGCATACAGAAGTTAATATAAAAAAAAAAAAAAAAAAAAAAAAAAAAAAAAAGCCCTGAGCATCTACGTCCCCTTTCTCTGTATAACAAATCTTAATTTTTAATTCTACTTTGTAAATTGAGTGTAATCTGAAGTTTTATCTTTATTAAAAGATCAAATCATTTACAGCTGTAATAATTTAGGATTTATCTGGAATAGTGTATGAATGACTGTCAAAATCTTATCTAAGTCATAGACAATAAAAAGGGTGGTCACTGATTACACACAAGTGTAATTTTTATTTAACACAGAGGAGTGGTAGAGTTATATCACACGGTATGTTAGTGTAACCTTAACACAAGTTTGAGTTTGTGTAGACAATTAGTATGACCAGCACTTTTCAGCGGCCATGAATGTTTACTGAAGCAATTATTATTATAATACAAGATTTATATAGTGCCAACAGTTTACAATATAAAGGGGGACAGTACAATTACAATACAGTTCAATACAGAAGCTGTAGGAGGGCCCTGCTCATGGAGCTAACAGTGTAAAGGGAGGGGGAGGTGGTACAAAGAGGTAATAGCTGCAGGGGATGATCTGATAGAGGTGACTCAGTTCTTAGGTGGAGGTGGGTTAGGCTTCCCTAAATAAATGAGTTTTTAAGGATCGCCTAAAGGAGGACAGGGTGGGAGCTGACCAGACAAACTGGGGCAGGGAATTTCAGAGAATGGGAGAAGCTGTAGAGAAGTCCTAGAGGCCAGCATGGGAAGAGGTAAAAGGGGAACTAGAGCGCAGGAGGTCCTGGGAGGAGCGGAGGGGACGATTTGGGCGATATCTGCAGATGAAGTTGGTGAAGTAGCTGGGGGCAAGGTTTTGGATGGCCTTGTATGTTGTGATTAATATTTTGAATTTTATACGATGGGGTAGGGGAAGCCAGTAAGGAGATTGGCAGCAGTCACTGATCGGTTAGTAAGGCATATTGATGTAGCAGCAGTATTCATGATAGACCAAAGGGAGATAGTCTGTAAAGATAGGCCAGTGAGGAGGGAGTTGAAGTAGTTAAGGTGGGAAATAACCAAGGAGTGAATAAGTTATTTTGTGGTGTCTTTAGTCAGGAAGGGGCGAATTCTGGAAATGTTGCAAAGGTTAAGGCGGAAAAAACTAGCGATTTGATGTGGGGGCTGAAGGAGAGGTAAGAGTCTAGGATTACACCTAGCACCCTGGCATGTGTGGAGGGACCAATGGTTGCACCATTGACCTCAACAGCAAAGTCACTGGGAGGGGATCGGGGAGGAGGAAATATTACAAGCTCAGTTTTAGAAAGATTGAGTTGGAGGAAGTGGTGTGACATCTATACTGATATGTCGCTCAGTAAGTTTGTGATATGCAAAGAGATTGGGAGGGGGGGAGCTGAGAGATAGGTCATCAGCATATAGAGGTGGTATTGGAAGCCATAGGAGGTTATCAACTGGCCCAGAGAAGAGGTTTAGAGAGAATAGGAGGGGGCAAGAATGAAGCCTTGGGGTACCCCAACAGAAAGAGGAGCAGAGGAGATAGTGTTGTAGGACACTGAAAGTGTGCTGGATCGGTAGGAGAACCAGGAAAAAGCAGAGTTACGGAGGCCAAGAAAGTAGAGTTAATTGAGGGGGAGTGGGTGGTCAACTGTGTCAAAGGCAGCAGAAAGGTCCAAGAGTATGGGTATGGAGTACTGGCTGTTGGTTTTTGCAGTCAAGTCATTGGTGAGTTTTAGTAGGGCAGTTTCAGTAGAATATTTTGAGCAGAAGCAGGACTGTAGGATTGAGAAGGTTGTCAGTGAAGTAGCAACCCATACAGTTGTGGACAATGCATTCAGGAAGCTTGGAGGCAAATGGGAGCAGGGAGATGGGTCTTAAGGTATTCAAACAGGTGGGGTCCAGTGAGGGTTTTTTTTAAGTATAGGGATAACTAGTGCATGTTTGAGCAGGGAGGGTGCCGGAGGAGCGCGAGAGTTTGAAATTGTGGGTAAAAGTTTAGGGTAGAGCAGAAAGGTGGTCGCAGTAATTTTAAAGGGGACAGATGGAGAGGTGGGCCATGGAAAGGCATTTGACAACTTCTTCAGTGGTAACAGGGTTGAAGTAGGAAAGCATCGAGTGTGGTGTTGTACCTGGTGTGTTGGTTGGGGAAGGAAGCTGGACGTTGGATCTCTCATCATGAATTGTGTGGATTTTTTGTTTTTGAAATGATTGGCAATCTTCTGAGCAGTAAGTTGGTGGGTGGAGGCAGTGGGGGGTGAAGTAAGGATTAAGGGTAGAAAAGAGTTGACAAGGTTTGGATGGGAGGGTTTTAATGAGTGGTGTGGAAGATTTGTTAAGCAGTGTGGAGGCAGGAGTTGTATTTGAGAAGAGCAGTTTTGTAGAGGGTAAAGTCTTGCAGTGATTTAGTTTTTCACCATGCTCCCTCAAGAGCACAGCTAAAGCTCTTAAGAATTATGGTGTTGTCTGTTTTCCAGGATTGTAGCAGGAGTGACCTGGCTCTGCGTGTAGAGGCGCGTGTGTGTCCAGGGAGGATGACAGTATGTTATTGTAGACAAAAGTGGACAGGTCTGGGCAGGACATGGGCCCAATTTTATCATAAAGGCTGTCAGTAGCAGAATGAAGAAGGGAAGGGTTGAGGTGGTGAAGGTTCCTGCAAGTAAATGTTTGCAGTTTGGCAGCATGGGAGGTAGGAGACAGGAAGAGTGTGAAACTGATATGGTTGTGATCAGAGAGAGGAAAATGGGTGTTTGAGATATTGCAGGGAGTACAGAGGTGGGAGAATACAAGTTTGAGAGTGTTGCCATTGGAGTGAGTGGTGATTTGTGTCTATTGTGTTAGGTTAAAAGAGGAGGTTATGCACATTGTGCTTAAAGTATATGTAAACCCTATCTGAATGACATTGAAAGCCCAACTCCAGGCAAAATAGTGCATTACTTACTTCACTCCCCAGTCTTGATTCCAACCACGTCTTCCTAAGCCATCCTGCAGTTTAATGGACCAAAATCACAGTTTCCTATATGAGCCATAATATTTCCTGCCCTGGGGGACTGGGCATTTTTCCCTGATCATAGATAATAAATACCCAAAATTGGTGCTAAATCCAAAAAATACTACAAGACAATAAATACCATACACAAATATGCATTGGGTATTGTACAATTTGTGTAAAATAAATATGTGAGAAAGTTATTAAATAAAGGGAATGGTTGTTTTCCTAATAGTGTTAAATCACAAGTGGTACAAGTCCAAATTCCTATAAAGTAAGAAGAAAAAGTCCTAATAAACAATCTGTAAAACATGGGGACTTTGGTGATAAATCGCTAGAAGTGTCCCCACACTCCCATTTCGTTTTTACCCTGCTATATGTGTAATTTTACAGCGATTGTGCCCACTTACATGTATTTTTAGATGGGATGAAGGATGTACTTTGTGCCTGAAAAATCATCTGTCGGATATGTTCGAGCCCTATCCATTTATAATTTAATGGGCCACACTGTCCGGTAAAAGGCTCCTTTAAAGAGTGTCACCTGGTGGTGGATGCATGCTCTCTGCAACAGGAAATAAGACACTTCTAGAAATGTATTAGCTATTGGTATCCCAATTGCATAGTGGCTGCTTGGTTAAAACAATACCACCTCAACTGAGTCCCCCCTCCCCCACATCGCTATCCTCTTGGGCACTGGTCACTGCCCCTGGATCCTATGAGAGAGTACCTGGTCGCTGGAAGTGGTTCCTCCACCAATAGGAGATATCCACATCACACAGTCAGTGATGAGGACACTAAAGAAGACTCCAGGAAGTAAACAGAAGGAGAGGGAGATAATGCGAGTGGGCTTCAGGTAAGTAAAAAAGACAGTTTTCATATTTTGTTGCATCGTAATGCTGCTGATGCACTCGGATTGTTTATGTTTGGATCCTAGTCTGAATCGACCAGAGCATTTCCCTCAGGAAGCCGTCACTGTGCACCACCAATCAAAAACTGACAAGGCATCCCCTGCCTTGCAACCACACGTATACATGCCCATTATATTGGGAATGTGGTGGCAAGCACCGGTTTCCTGGTGGTGTAGATTGTGTTGAATTTCAATCATTTCTAGCCTATTCCTATTAATCCAAATGATCTTAAAGATTAAAAGCCTTCGTTTTGAAGAAATGCACACACTTACTGTGGATATGCAGTACTGTGTCACACATTTTACAGAGGCTGCTGTCTAAACTAAAGTAAAGCATGGAGGTGGCAATATCCTGTTGGGGTGTTTCTCTGCAGCAGGGACTGGAGCACTTGCCAGGATAGAAGAAAAAAATGGATGGGGCAAAATACCATCAAATTCTTGAGGAAAATATGCTGCCCTCTGCTAGAAAGTTGTCAATGGGAAGAAGGTTTACCTTCCAACATGACAATGACACAAAGCACGGAGCAACAATTAACACACAGTGGTTGAAAGAGAAAAGGGTGAATGTGCTTGCATGGCGCAGTCAGAGCCCAGACTTAAACCCAACTGAAAAATCTGTGGAATGACTTGAAGACTGCAGTCCTCAAACGCTCACCATTACATTTAACTGAACTTGAGCAGCACTGCAAAGAAGAGTGGGCAAATATTGCAAAAAGTCTAGATGTGCAAAGTTAGTAGAGACATATCCCAGACTAAAGGCCGTAATTAAAGCAAAATGTTGTCCAACAAAATACTGACATAAGGAGGGGGGGGTGGGGTTGGGATTGTGATCTTTTTTTCAGATCAGTGATTCGGTTTCATTTTTTTCTGACATGTTGGTGTTCTATCCATCTTTCAATTGGATGTTTTAGGTTGCACTAGTAAACAGCTGAAGAATAAAACACAAAAACAAAAAAAATATAATAAAAAAAGGTCTTCATTTCAGGCTCCAAAGCAACAAAATGTGATTTTAAAAAGGGCGTGATTCTTTTCTATACCCACTGTATATAGTATAAAAAGAGAAACTTAATAAATATAAAATTTGGCAACATGTATTTTATCAGAAAAAAAAAAAAAAAAATCAAAGAAGATCATAGGTTAAGAGGCGCTGCATAACAAGATAATCTCTACAATTGTAAGTGCCAAATTGTCCCAAAAGGAAAACATAGAAGCTGGTGAAATACATTGTCAAAGAAAGCTGGTGGCAGCCCAGAAAGGGATGGACAAAATAATGAAAACAAAAAAAAACCAAAAAAAAAACAAAAAAAAAAAATACTGAAACAAGTGGAACTTCCAGCAGCAGTTGGAATATCAGTAACAAGTATCTTTTACCAGTTCCAGTATTTGCAAAACAGTATAGTACCATCTCTGTCCAAATCCATCAAAATGTAAATATTACTGCACAAAGAGACGCAAGTTAAAATAGAGTTTAACAGATGTAAACTATTTATTGAATATTTGCCACCAAATATTGTTAAATACATAATCTTGCAGCTTTTCGGTTTCAAGTTAAAATGTCAGAAACAGAACACCAATATTTACAATTCTTATAAGGAATGTTATATAATGACACATTAAGGCGTAAATTTTTTTGGCTTATAATTCTGAAAAGAATGATAATAGCAAAAAAGTGATGCAAAATCTTCATTGTAAGATTATGATAAGCTACAATAAATCTTACAAAAATATGGTGTAAGATGGCAATAATCCCATTTAACATCCTGCATTTATGTCCCTCTTGCGGAACTGATAATTTATACAGTCAAAACTTAATTTACATAATAAAAGTAGCTCTCTGTCCACCACTGAAAATTACAGCTCCCAGTCATTTACACATTTCAGGCCACAGTTTTAAAGGTCTGGAGTATCAAGTTGGTTTGATGAATTAAGCGGTTGGCACTTATAAATACATTTAATGCCCTAAAAAACAAAAACACAAAACATTTCATTATATTAGTGAAAAAAAAGGCAAAAAACATGAATTTGTTACAATAATGTTACATATTACACAGATACTTAGACAAAAACTGTAAAGTTAAAGCACACCATAAATTGTGCAATTTCATCTTTTTAGATACACCCATCACTTTAAGACCTACTAAACTGAAAATGACAGTAAAAGGCAATACGAGAGCTCTTATCCTTGTAAAACGCTTGTCATTGTAAGGACACACAGAAAAAAATTGTGTTCCATTCATACTGCAATGCAGCCGGGAGCGGTGCTGCAGCGTGCTGTGGAAAACTGCAGACATGCTGCATTTTATCCTAGCTTACTGTACAGAACCGCATGGCACTGCACAGCAACAAAGCTGCTGTACAGCGCCATAATGTGTACTTATGTGCAGTTATTACAAAAACACAAAGCAAAAAAAAAAAAAGGGAGAAGAAAACTAAAAAAGGGAGCTGTATGATGCACTGAATCACACAAATCTCCCTATACCACAGTTTGGAACAGATAGCTTCCGGACAGGTAAAGCACTCCGGCAGCTGTCCTTTCTATTGTGAATTCGGCCTTAGCCTTTTTTCACTGCCAATGTATGTCATACTTTGGCTTCTGGAGAAGGTTTTTACACATCCTCACAGCTTCTACAGCAGCTGGAAGTGCTTGTTAACCTGACAAGATAATTGTCAGGTGGAAGTGACCTTGGCAAGTTAAAATTTTGGGTACTAAAAAGTTTGTCGTTTTCTCCCAGACACATGCAATTTCAAGACCGGCCATGCTCGATATTCATTTACTTAGTGCAACCTCTAATTTTTTTAGATTTTACCAGTCCCTGGTCTTCACTGTGTCACCTAATTTCCCTCTTACAGGATTTGTGTGCAAAGCCCTGCCTTGCCGATCGCTCCACCTCCACAAATAAATCTCTGCCCCTTGATGGCCACTACTCTACTCAGTATATCTTAGCTACTTGTTGCCAAGGACATGAGTTGGACATGAGTTGCTAGGGAAAGAACCATGTATATGGAGACAGAGCTATCAGCAGGGTAGGGCAGATCAGAGGAACCCTGTTTTGAGTAATGCCTGCTCCATTACTGTGCAAAAGAACAGCAGTTTTTTTTTTACTTACCAGGATCAGTTTAAGTGAATGAGTGGCATTGTCCTTTTTATGCAATAAATTACAGCGCTTGCAAGAGTGCAAAAAAAAAACAAAAAAAAAAACAAAAAAAAAAAAAACAAAAAAACCACCACACGACAAATAAAACATTCAGTATAGAAACCTCATCACGATTGTGCGATTGTGTCCATATGTAGTGCCCTTGTGCTACAAAAAATTACGAAAGGTATATACAAAATATTACAGCGCTTGCAATAGTGCAAAAATTGATATCAACGTCATACAATATGTGAACAAAACACATTTATATTGTAAAATGTAATATATTGAATTTATATTGTAAAAAAGTCCCAATAAAAGTGCTCTTGTGCTATAATCCTCTGAAAAAGTGCCAAATGCTCCAAACTTCCACTCTGTGGTGTGACACTCCCTGTTTTTGCAATATACAACAATATCATTTCTATGTGTTTTGTTTACATATTGTTTGATGTTATCAATTTTTGCACTATTGCAAGAGCTTTAATATTTTGTATGTTTTGTGTACAGCGGCTGTAATTTTTTGGAGCACAAGAGCACTTTTGATATTTTTGCAATACACATGAGCACAACTGTGATGAGATTTTTTTTTTATATTGAATGCTTTGCCTCTTTTTTTGCACTATTGGGAGCGATGTAATTTATTTATTGCATAATCTCAAGTGAATAGCACTTTGTGTACAGCAGCTGCAATTTCATGCTATATTATTTTTTATCTGCATAATGGTTTTACACGTTAACCTTAGCGCGAGTATTTAAAATGTTCATTGTCCATTTTAGTCTTTTACTTACAGGAGGTTATGTCCTTTACCTTTATATGGGTGCAGAACAAAGATCTTTGAAAAATTATCCCTCCTTTAACTCCCGCTCTGTCTTCCTCTGCTTCCCTATTAAAGGGTTCCTATGACCAGCACTACCCCCTACCTCCGCAAACACTGTTCTGTCCCTCGATGTCCTCTCCTCGGCTCAGTTTCTTGGCAACTAGGAGCCAAAAGTATGCTATGGGCTTAGTCAAAATTAAGTAACAGAGCTATTAACTGAGGCAGGGCAGAGCTGATCATAGGAAATCTATAAGTGCAATGCACACTATACAGTAGTATGCAGCAAAGGGCAGGCTTCCTATTTTGTGAGATTGCTATCAGCTACATAAAATGACACTTGCAGATCCCACTTTGCTGCAACTCCACAAAGCAGAACTTTTTGAATAGAGTGATGATGTCACTCAAGACAAGACAATGATTTATGCAGTACAAAAGCAGGTTCATTGGAAAATTCTTAGCAGTGACTGCTGTGGAGTAGGAAAGGGGTGTTTCTGTATGTGAGTAGAACCTGAAGATCAGCATTAAAATATGCCTGTGCTTATTACCTTAGAGAAGAATAAAAACACTTTCACAAGGTACTTACTTTCCATCTTTAAAATAGGTTTTCAGAGTATCGCTAAAACTTTTAGAGTACTTTACAAATTCTTTCTTTTGGTGCTCAAGCGCCTGTAGACAGAAAAGGTTATGTTAATAAGTGGACAATACCACGAACATTAGTAAGGAAGAACACTTTATAATTGAATACATGCTTTAACGTAGATGTAAACTAACTGAGCAGTATATAGTTTCCCAAAGCACTGTGTGTCAAACAAGTGTGTATTGTAAGCGCCACTTGCAGTCTAAAGGAAGTGCCTGGACATGGATAGTCATCACAGAATTACCAGGTATTTTTAAATGAAAGCTGCAAATTTAAAAAACACACTAAAGAGAACATGAAATCATATTAACATGTTAAAGCTTATAATATTTATTGGTTGGGTTTACACCTACTTTAAACCACTTGCCGCCCGACCACCATCAAATGACGGAGGAGCGGTGCGGCTCTCGTTCTGGAAGGACGTCATATGACAGCTCTCTTTAAAAATGTGATTGGCTGTATCCATTCACAGCCAGTCACATGTAAATACGGAAGTGCCGTTAATTGGCTCTCCTCGCCTCACACAGAGTGTGTGGCGAGGAGTGCCGATCAGTGGTATCTCCTCACAGGAGAGACCAGGACAGGTAATCGGGGCACTGAACATCAGTGCCCCAATTACAGGAAAGCCCCAGCAGTGCCCATTAGTGACACTAACCAGTGCCCAGTGATGCCAGTCAGTGCAGCATATTAGTGCCCATAAGTGCCGCCCCATCAGTACACATCAGTGAAGGAGAAAAATTACTTATTTACAAAATTTACTGACAGAAACTAAGAAAAAAAAAAAAAAAATAGCAGTGATTAAATACCACCAAAAGAAAGCTCTATTTTTCTGAATAAAATGATTAAAAAGTAAATTTGGGTGCAGTGTTGCATGATCGCGCAATTGTCAATGTGCGACATCGCTGAAAAATGGCCTGGGCAGGAAGGGGGTGAAAGTGCCCTGTATTGAAGTGGTTAAAAAGTGAACTAATCTGTACTAATGGACTTTGGTACACTATAGCAAACATGCACTCCTAATAGTGCTGTCCAGAAGCAGAAAAAGGATGCCCAATAATGCATTAGCCAGTTATTCTATATATACACTAGGGATGAGCCCGATGTTCGAGTCGAAAGCATGTTCGACTCGAACATCGGGTGTTGGCCTGTTCGAACATTATGCGCTGTTCGCTGCAAATTCAGAAGCCGCGGAACACTGTTAAAGTCTATGGATCATTAACATGAAAAACTAAAAGTGCACATTCTAAAGGCTTATATGGAATTTATTGCCATAAAAAGTGTTTGGGGACCCGGGTCCTGCCCCAGGGGACATGTATCAATGCAAAAAAAAAAAAAAAAAAAAAGGTTTTAAAAACTGCATTTTTTCGGGAGCAGCGATTTTAATAATGCTTAAAGTGAAACAAAAATGAAATATTCCTTTAAATATCATGCCTGGGGGTGTCTATAGTATGCCAGTAAAGTGGCAGTTTTCCCATGTTTAAAACATATCGTAGCAAAATTACATTTAAACAAGTCTTTTAAAACTGATCACGGCTGTAACGAATTGTCGGGTCTCGGCAATATAGATAAAACTCAGAGGGGAGAGGGGAGGAGAAACCCCCCCCCCCCCCCCCCGAACCGTACCAGGCTACATGCCCTGTATAGCCCCCCAAAGCACCTTGTCCCCATGTTGATGGGGACAAGGGCCTCATCCCCACAACCCTTGCCCGGTGGTTGTGGGGGCCTGCAGGCGGGGGGCTTATCGGACTCTGGAAGCCCCCTTCAACAAGGGGACCTCCAGATCCCAGCCTCCCCCCCATGTGAATTGGTAACGGGTACATTGTACCCCTACCATGTCACCACAATGTAAATCCATTTCACGTCGCCGAGCTAAAAAAAAAAAAAAAAAAAAAAACAAAAGAAGCCGCAACAGCACCGCCTCCATGGGAGGCTCCCGCCGAGTGACGCTTCTTCTCGGTGACAGCTGTTATATAGCTGAGGGCGGGGCCACCCGGTTACCCCACCCCCGTGATGTCAGAGGAAGGCAGGGTCTCTTTTTAAAAAAAATTTGGCGCAGGGTTCCCCTTAATTTCCACACCAGACCTGAAGGGCCTGGTATGGATTTTGGGGAGACCCCAACTTAATTTTTTAATTTTTTTTATTTTTGGTTCAGGGTTCCCCTTGTAATGGGCTGGGGTGGGAACCTATGCCGTTTTTTTTCAATGAGTTTTATCTATATTGCCGAGACCCGACAATTCATTACAGCCTCGATCAGTTTTAGATGACTTTTTTTCCTTTAGAAATGTCATTTTGCTGTGGTACTGCCACTTTACAGGCATACCATAGCCACCCCCCAAACACCGATATTTAAAGGAATATTTCATTTTTATTGTTTCACTTTAAGCATCATTAAAAAAAAAAAAATCACTGCTCCCAAAAAAAACTTTTTTTTGCATTGATACATGTCCCCTGGGGCAGGACCCAGGTCCCCAAACACTTTTTATGACAATAACTTGCATATAAGCTTTAAAATTAGCACTTTTGATTTTTCATGTTCGTGTCCCATAGACTAACGGTGTTTGCCCGAATTCTTTGCCTGTTCGCATGTTCTGGTGTGAACCGAACCGGGGGGTGTTCGGCTCATCCTTAATATACACACACAACTTTGATTTCGTTTTTCGTAGCCAGTGAAGTGCTGTCCAGCAGAATATAAAATTACCATCCTTTTACTTTCCCGCTGGTAGCAAAGGAAAGCTCTGTTTAAGCTATGGGTTACTAAAGTCATGGCCTCCCTGTGTGACATTAGTGACTGGTCCAATGCTGTTACATGGAGTGAATTACACGTTCTGCATGCCTGGAAGTACCAGGTATTTATTTTGAGACTTGGTACTAAATGAAGTGGCAGCGGAGCAACAGAAAGAAGAGTAGTGGGGGATTAAAGCAAAACAGTTTGCTTTGCCCTGAATGGGTAAAACAGATTTGCTTTAAGCATTTTAAATTTTGCAATCTGCATTAGTAGAATAATGTACGCTGAAGAGGACATCTTGCAAAATGTACAACTGACATTGGAGTACTCAATACATCCAAGCCCCATTTAAAGCAGCATTAAACCCCAAAATGTAATATGTTGTAGTTTACCAATATCTAAATGTGGTGGATGAGTTTTTTTTTTAGGCCCTTCCCCACCCCGGTTCGAAATTCACCCGGTTCCTGTTTAAACTGAAGCTGCACTCTAGGTCAAATTTTAAAGCAGTTACATCAACAGTTTTTGTTCCGTCTGGAATAAAGGTTTTACTTAAATAAAAGTCTAATATTGTAAACACTCCCAATATTGTTAAATGGCTTCTCTCATCCCTGTAACTACTACATCTGCAAGACAGCTTGTTCTATTGAAAAACAGAGTTATTGGCCAGATCTCCAGAAAAAAAATAAAGCTTTGAAAAGAAAAAAACCTAAATTTACAGCCATTGCATCTAAGAATTGCCAAGCTGAAATATAATAAAAATGTTTTAGGAGTTAATACTGCTTTAACCCAAGACAAACATCACCCCCCCCATCCCCCCCCCAACCTTTACTTACCCTACGATTCTGGTACTGGTACTTTTTGAAGACATTGTTGACTGTGTCAAGAAGTTCCTTTATTGCACTAGCAATATCTCTGTATAAGTAAAGATAAAATTGTAGTTGTATGCCTTTACAGCAATTTAGAGAACATTGCTACTGTATGCACATATGAAACAGTGCCATTCCTATCCATTTGCTTGGTGGTTCTTTCAATAAAATTAGATTTACTTCATCTTTGGATAGATGCCAAATTAATATGATCTGCTGGTGACCACCAATCCCAACACTGACAAGTTGCCATTATCTGGCCAATGAATCACATGTGGTGGCGAAAATGTTTTTTTCTAATAGGGCTCTGAAAAGAACTCCATTCAATAAAAAGGAAATGCTGCTCTGTAAGTAGGGATTGCACTTGGCTAGTACAGACCCAAAGTCACAGAAATGGAAAAGGAGTTCCCAAAACATACTAAAGGTTTTCTAAATTACACCTAAGAATAGTTGATAAGTTAATTGAGATGTTCCCAAACGTTCTACAAAGCGTTACTACACAATTAGTGTGCTTATATTAGGATAGAATTCTACAGTTAATAAACGAATGCATGTTAAGTAGATACAAATCTCCCCTTATATGGCATATACATGCATATACATGCATTTCGCCAAAGGAAGAGCGAATGTCTTAACACTTACTAGGATTTAAATAAATGGTGAAATTATGCCATGGGTTTTTCAGTACTTTTAGGATGGCGACCCAAAACGCCATATATTAACTAAACAAAATTGGGCAATTAGAAGATGTATATTAAACCACTCCCAATCAGAAGTTATGGCACCATCAAAAAAAAAAAAAAAGGTTAAATTTTGGTGAAAAACCCAAAAGCAAAAAAAAGTGATAAATGCACCACAATAAATGCCGATATATCTTTCATACAATAGAGCCAGGACATTGCATAAAAAATACTCTTGGTTATATTCCAAAGTATCTGACAACTTCTCTGTGGTTATTACCAATTGGGTTTCCTGGCCACTATGGCTGTAATTATGCCAACTTTGCCCCCATACTGGCCTGTTCCAATAAAAATATTCAACCAACATAGCGTTATTAGTCGCTATGACACTGGCATTGCTAGCTAATGTGTCACACAACATCATCCAGCTTATTGACATTCAGCTATAGAGCTGTCAGTTGTGGCAAGAATGCACAAGAAGATGGTCTTGCGCAAGCTCTTGTGTTTGTTGGCAGGTTGCTGTTCTTTGTGATGGACTATATATCCCCATCACTAGACTAACAGAAAAACTTTTAAAACGGTGTGTGTTTATTTACAGTCCACTTATTTTGTGAATGAGTAACCATGTACCTCTTACATTATTATTATTATTATACAGGATTTATATAGTGCCGACAGTTTACGCAGCGCTTTAGAACATTAGGGCAGACAATACAATTCAATACAGGAGGAATCAGAGGGCCCTGCTCACTAGATTACAATCTAGGAGGGAGGGTCAAGTTATACAAAAGGGTAATAGCTGGGGAGGATGAGCGAATGGAGAAAATAGTGCAGTTGTTAGATGGAGGCAGGATAGGCTTCTCTGAAGAGGAAAGTTTTCAGGGATCGCCTAAAGGTGGATAAATTTGGAGACAGTCTGACAGATTGGGGTAGCGAATTCCAGAAGATGGGCGAGGCTCAGGAGAAGTCCTGGAGGCGGATATGGGAGGAGGTGATGAGGGAGCTAGAGAGCAGAAGGTCTTGGGAGGAACGGAGATGGCGATTAGGTTGGTATTTTGAGACTAGGTTAGTGATGTAGCTGGGGGCAGAGTTGTGGATGGCTTTGTAACTTATTGTTACATGTTCACCTGGTGGTGGCAGGAGGGAGGCCATGCTGATATCTGGGCACCTCAGTTTTTTTAAAGGGTGCTTCCAGATTCCTCCCTTCCCCTGCAGACACCAAAACAGGGTTGTGAGGGGAAATGAGGCACTTGTCCCTATCAACATGGGTACATTGTGCCTTTCCAGGGGGCTCAGGAGAAGGGATAGACAGGCTTGTATGCTCAGATAAGGGTCTGGTAAGACGCTATTCCATTTTTATTCATTTTTTTGACTGGCTGACATAACTAACCATGACCATACATGGTTAATAACCTCACCTGGAATGCCCCTGATGCTTTCTTTACAAACAAAAGCACAACAGAGAGGAACTGTCATTTAGCGCCATTTATTTCTTAAATGCCACCTTTGCTTTAGTACAGCCTACAGATGTGCCACTACATAGGCACGGTCTAAGGCACCCCCAGGCATATTATTTATATGAATTGTGCATTTATATTGCTTTATTTTAAGCCTGCTCCCTGCAAAAGTACTTTTCAAATTATTTTGCATTGGTACCTGTTCCCCCGTAGCAGTGCCCAGCTCCCCAAGCCCTTTGTTTGACAATCCTTTGCCATTGGCCATGAAAATTTTTCCAGAATTTCAAGATTCAACCCCCACTGCCTTCTATGGGGTTCACATTGTTGAATTTTATGACGAGCTTGCCCAATATCTCATAATCAGGTTTATAAATTTGCATTCAAATCTCTTCCATTTTCTGATTTGTAAAAAAGTAGAATGAACCTGAAAACCAAAATTAAATCAGTTCTGGGCTGTTAACTCTGAACACAGAAGGCAAGGGGTATGAATGCTTCTGTAAAAGCAAGGTACATATATATTCTGGAGATTTTCCAAAGAAACCACTCTAGCCATTTCCAGAACAGAAGGGAAAAAATGAAAGTCAACACCAAGATGGTTACTACAGCAAAGTGTCTGCCTAACCTCTGTTTTAGATGCACACAAGGAAGAGTATGCCAATTAGCTGCAAAGAGGTGGCAGCAGCTAAAAACACTGTACAAATGATGTGAAGTGGTTTGAATATAACAAAAACCCTGTCACAGAAGGGATTATCCAGGGTATAAATCATCTGAAGAGCTACTTCATCAGTAGCAAGGAAAGAAGGCCATATCTGTTCATCCAGACCAGTACCTGCATTTGGTTTTATTACTAACCAAAATCAGAAGAAAAGCTGTAAATAGCATCAGTTTTTAGTAAATTTGTAGAGCAGGCACTCACTTGATTGTCTGAAGGAACCTCACTCTGTCATTGATTTCATCAGGTATCTTGCCAAGGATCTGCTTAAGTGCTCGTGCTTTCTCATTTAGCTCCTGGAACTCTGGCTCAGGCCTTTCAATCATATATTCTGAAAGCAGAAAAAAAAAAAAAAAGTGTATGAAGCCTGTGACACAGCATTGACCAGAAACTTTCAATATACTACAAACTAGATAAAAAGAAAATAAAAAAATTACTACATCTCAATGCACTGGACAGGATTCTGCTGTACATAAAAAAAAAAAAAAAAAAAAAAAAAAGGGAAGAAGATTTAAAAACCTCACCTTCCACATCAGCAGCTGCCATACGCAGGAGAGATTCTGTAAAATTCACTTCTACACTCTTCTTTTCCAGAATTTTTGTAATGATATCTTGCGTGAGCCCTGGATTCTCTTTTTCTGCCTATGTGGGAAGAAAAAAAAATAAATAGAAGCCAGTACAGTAACATTCTTAAGCAACTACAGAACCACAAATCCAGAAGGTTCAGGGTTGGAAATGCACATTTCTGAACAGTTTTCTTTTTAGGCCTGTTACTGCAAATACCTCAGGTACAGTATAAAACAGGTGAACAGAATTTGGAGACGGTACAAGTCCTTTTCGGCTCAAATTAAAACTTGATGCATTTTAATAACAGTACAGTAACAGCTGCCATTTGTCCCCAAAGTGACACCCAGAGCTCATTTGGAGTTCCGAATTGTGTTTACTTTAGGTGGGTAGTGAAGTCATGAATGCAGTGTTTCTATTGCCGCGTACACACGAGCGGACTTTCTATCCTACTTGGTCCGGCACACTTTCCGACGGACTTTGTCCGCCAGGTGCGCCGGACTTTAAAACGAACGGACTTGCCCACACACGCCGGGATTTTCCGGCGGGCTAAGTCCGCCCGTCTTTCCGACGGACTTTCGCCGGAGTTCCGGCGGACTTTCAGAATGAACGGACTTGCCCACACACGGACAAGTCCGTTCATTTTGAACGTGACTCAGGTGCGACGGGACTAGAAAAGGATGTCAATCTTGCCGCTTTTATCGGCTAGATTGACACCTTGCGAGCCCCGTCGCGGGGCATACCAGGCCCTTAGGTCTGGTATGGATTATAAAGGGGAACCCCGCTACGCCGAAAAAACGGCGTGGGGCCCCCCCTAAAATCCATACCAGACCCCGATCCGAGCACGCAGCCTGGCCGGTCAGGAAAGGGGGTGGGGACGAGCGAG
Source organism: Aquarana catesbeiana (assembly GCF_042186555.1). Lineage (NCBI taxonomy): Eukaryota > Metazoa > Chordata > Amphibia > Anura > Ranidae > Aquarana > Aquarana catesbeiana. The sequence continues at coordinate 216,452,261 of NC_133327.1, forward strand.
CGCCCCCCCCCTCCTGAACCGTACCAGGCCGCATGCCCTCAACATGGGGGGTGGGTGCTTTGGGGGAGGGGGGCGCCCTGCGCCCCCCCCCCAAAGCACCTTGTCCCCATGTTGATGAGGACAAGGGCCTCTTCCCGACAACCCTGGCCGTTGGTTGTCGGGGTCTGCGGGCGGGGGCTTATCGGAATCTGGGAGCCCCCTTTAATAAGGGGGCCCCCAGATCCCGGCCCCCCACCCTATGTAAATGAGTATGGGGTACATGGTACCCCTACCCATTTACCTAGGAAAAAAGTGTAAGTAATAAAACACACTACACAGGTTTTTAAAATATTTTATTAAACAGCTCCGGGGGGGGGATCTTCCTCCGGCTTCGGGGGTCTTCTTCCGGCTTCGGGGGTCCCTCCGCTTCATCTTCTCCCGGCGTCCGGTTGGTTCTTCTCCGCTCTCCGGCCTCTTCTCCCGGTGTCGCAGGTCTTCGGCCGGCCCCTCCGCTCTCTTCATGTAGCTCTATTGCGAGCGGAGGTCCGGACTTCTGGGCTTCTTGGCTTCTTGGCTTCTCTTCTCTTCTCCCAGATGTTGACACGACGCTCTCTCCGGCTGGACTGGTGTCTGAGGGCTGCGTTGTGACTTATATAGGCGGAGACCCCGCCCCCATATGATGTCACAGTCCTTGGGCATGCTGGGACTGTGACGTTTTAGGGGGCGTGGTCGACCACGCCCCCTAAAACGTCACAGTCCCAGCATGCCCAAGGACTGTGACATCATATGGGGGCGGGGTCTCCGCCTATATAAGTCACAACGCAGCCCTCAGACACCAGTCCAGCCGGAGAGAGCGTCGTGTCAACATCTGGGAGAAGAGAAGAGAAGCCAAGAAGCCAAGAAGCCCAGAAGTCCGGACCTCCGCTCGCAATAGAGCTACATGAAGAGAGCGGAGGGGCCGGCCGAAGACCTGCGACACCGGGAGAAGAGGCCGGAGAGCGGAGAAGAACCAACCGGACGCCGGGAGAAGATGAAGCGGAGGGACCCCCGAAGCTGGAAGAAGACCCCCGAAGCCGGAGGAAGATCCCCCCCCCCCGAGCTGTTTAATAAAATATTTTAAAAACCTGTGTAGTGTGTTTTATTACTTACACTTTTTTCCTAGGTAAATGGGTAGGGGTACCATGTACCCCATACTCATTTACATAGGGTGGGGGGCCGGGATCTGGGGGCCCCCTTATTAAAGGGGGCTCCCAGATTCCGATAAGCCCCCGCCCGCAGACCCCGACAACCAACGGCCAGGGTTGTCGGGAAGAGGCCCTTGTCCTCATCAACATGGGGACAAGGTGCTTTGGGGGGGGGGGCGCAGGGCGCCCCCCTCCCCCAAAGCACCCACCCCCCATGTTGAGGGCATGCGGCCTGGTACGGTTCAGGAGGGGGGGGGGCGCTCGCTCGTCCCCACCCCCTTTCCTGACCGGCCAGGCTGCGTGCTCGGATCGGGGTCTGGTATGGATTTTAGGGGGGGCCCCACGCCGTTTTTTCGGCGTAGCGGGGTTCCCCTTTATAATCCATACCAGACCTAAGGGCCTGGTATGCCCCGCGCTCGCCGCAATAGGAAGATTTGTTTTTCCTATTGCAGCGAGCGCGAGATGCAATACCATGCCCTCGTGTCGTATTTGGTCTGTCGGACCAGCCTACACACGAGCGGGCTTTCCGTCGGACCAGCACACACACGAGCGGACTTTCCGCCCGAAACTGAGTCCGACGGAAAGATTTAAAACATGTTTCAAATCTTGGTCCGGCGGGCTTTTGGGAAAAAGTCCGCCGGAAAAGTCCGCCGCCGCCCACGCACGGGCGGATTGTCCGGCACACTCTGGTCCGCCGGACCAAGTATGCCGGAAAGTCCGCTCGTGTGTACGCGGCATATGAATTCCAAAGCTGTGCGATTAAAAAAAAAAAAAAAAAAAGCAAAAAAATAAAAGCTGTGTGATGCGATAAAGTGCACATCATAACCCCCCCCCCGCCACACGGCTCTTGCCCAAAATGCTATGTGGGCTGTAAAGCAGTGTGAAAGGGCACAGACAGAAAGTTCTTGTGATCCAGAAGAGGTCAAGGGGAGTCTAAGAAGTTGAAGTATTTGAGTACCATGCCCTCCTGGGCCAGTTTGAAGCCAAAAGAATCACCAGAATGCCCACCGATTCAACCCTGCGTAGCAGATATGGAAGGATTTTTAATGGAGAAGAGGCAAAGAGCAGGTGAAAATGTTGACCAGACATCATGGTCTATGACAGTGATGGCGAATGTTAGCACTCCAGAGGTTTTGAAACTACATTTCCCATGATGCTCAACTACACTGCAGAGTGCATGAGCAACATGGGAAATGTAGTTCCAAAACATCTAGCGTGCCAAGGTTTGCCATCACTGGTCAATGACCTGAGATAAGTTTTTCCTCCCCTTATCTCTCGCTCCCACACTCCTTTCATGCGACTGGTCCCCTAAAGCGGCTTTCATTGGCAATCCGGCCAGCAGTCACAGCTCTGACCTATAGTCCTGCACTGCAAGCAATAGCACAGAGGGCCCAGCTGCTAGAGAGAGGGATAATGTATGTAAAAGTGCTTTTTTTTGGGTACTCTAGGCAAAAACAAGCATTCAACCATTGCAGTGTGAAGAAGCCTCATTACAAGGGTAGATTCTTCCATGGAGTTCAAGCGACATTAAATCCAAAAGCAAAGATTATAATGCAGTTTACTAATTTCTAGAAATGATGGATGCATTTGTTTTCTTAGGCTCAAATTTTCACCTGGTGATCCTGCCAACAAGGCTGTTTTTCAACAGTAGGAGCTGTCCTGTAGATATGGCAGTTAGAGGGTTCAGACAAGCCATTTACCACTGACAGGTTTTTATTTATGCAATGCCTTTATTCCAAAAAGGAACGGTTTGTTGTAACTGCTTAAAAGTGTGAGCTGGAGTTCAGCTTCAATTTGTCAGTGTATCCGAGGCTCTGTTCACACCTAGGCATTTTGTTTTCAGACAGCAAGTTACGTGATTTTGCACAGGTCAAAAGGTCACCAATGTAAAAAGCAGAAAACGCCTGTAATCTGCCAAAATAAAAAAAAAAAAAAAAAAAGCTCCTGTACTTTGAGGAGCGTCAGGTGTTTTGCTTCAGATGACAAAAACGCTCAGATGTGAACAAGGGCCATTGGAATGAATGGGATTTGTCTTGTTGGGCGTTTTTAGAGCAGGCTTACAGCAGAAAAACGCTCAAAAACACCTAGGTGTGAACAGAGCCTCAATCTGCTTGTATATCCAACACTCCCCTCCCCCCAGACTGCCAATGCTTTCCAAAAAGGTGTCTGTTGCACCTCCATCCAGAGCAGTGTTTCTCAACTACAGCCCTCAAGGAGCCCCAACAGGTCAGGTTTTCAGGATTTCCCTTAGATGAAACGGCTGTGGTAATGACTAAGGCAGTGAAACTGATCAAATCACCTGTGCAAAATAATGGAAATCCTGAAAACATGACCTGTTGGGGCGCCTTGAGGACTGGAGTTGAGAAACACTGATCCAGAGTGTAGGCACCCTAATACAGGAGACGTGTTATGGGTCAGATCACAAGGGAAAAAGAGAAAAGAAAAAGCTAAAGGCAGTTACCAGATCTAAGGATTGGTAAGACACAATATATTACATGTTTGGTTTTGAGGTTAATACCGACAAAACATTTTTACCTTCAAGCATTCCCTGCATTAAAGGATAAGTTCACCATTGAGAACATGCTACATGTTTCACCCGCTGTCACACTTTGACAAGAAAATGGCCAGGCGGAGCTCTGAACTACCAGGGCACCGATAAGTGCTCTAGTTAGTTCATGGATACTTCCTGTTATTTAGTGACTGCCGGCCCATACACAGTTATGCGAGATTGCTTGAGATGTGAGAGGTGAGATTTAGAGGCTCCTTAAATGCACATCTTTTTGTAGGATTTTTTTTTTTTTTTTTTAATTATTTTGTCCAGTGAAAGTATCACCTCCTTAGATTTATCCGAGTCCTGTCTAGATCCTGCACTGTGCCCGTCTGTCTCTTTCTCATCTCACAGGACAGGGAGGCAGCAGCGGGAGCCATTGGCTCCTGTTGCTTTCAATAAAATCCTGTAGGCAGAGAGTGGGAAAGTCTGACCAAGCTGTAAAAGCACACAAGCCCAGCTTGGGAGTGAGCTTGCAGGTGCATTCCCATAGGAGGCAGCTTCCTATGATGGCGCACTAAGAGCAGGAGCCTGGAGCACCAGCATGGGACCACAGAAGAGGATTGGAGGTTAAGAACCACTCTGTAAAATACCATTGCACAGAGCAGGTATTTCCAAAAAAAAACAAAACAAAAAAAAAAAAAAAAAAAAAAAAACAAACACACCACGACAGCCTTGACATACACTAAGAAATGCTGGGCAATGAAGGGCCACATTTTCATAACATTCCTGTATTTACTTCCAATAAAGGTCTGTGTCCCGAGTATTTGTTCACTTCAGAAATGCTCCTCTCCCAAGCAGGTCAAATGCAGGTCAGCTGCATCTGCAATGAATTCTGAACGATCTCAGAAGTGTCTCAAATTGATGTCAAAAGCACTGACATTTGCCCATCAACACCCAGCCCTCATGTAAATCTGCTTAGAAGTCATCACCTAGCTTTTTTGTTTATTTGTGGTTATAAAAAAAAAAAAAAAAAAAAAAAAAAAAAAAAAAAAAAAAGAAGGGGGAGTGGATTCCCCATTGGCTTCCATCAAAGACCAACATCAGGAAGGGGATTGATCAAACTGACATGAAATACTTTGGATTACCACTTCTGATTTTCTGACGGGCAGCTGTAGGGCTGCCGATTCCAGTGTAGAAGACATGTACTCATTTTGCCACATCTCAGTTTCCCTAACTGCTCCAAAAGAGTAGATAAAGGCAACTATGATGAGAGAGTGCTCTATGGCACTAGACATCAAAAGAAAAAAGATGATCAAAGTGGCCCAACTCTCCCAGGTCACTTCCTTTATCTGAAAAAACTGTACCATCCATATCAACCACCTTTCTGAATATTGAAAAACGTGAACGAGTGAATCTTGTCAGGACAAAATTAGACGACTCCATCCAATGCTTTAACAAACACCTGTTTACTAGTAGAACAAAGTCCCTAAAATAGGCCACCTTCATGGAACAGCCATGCCTGAACACCTTTGTAATCAGTAATGACTCATTTACATTGAGTGGCACACCTATGCTCTGTGCTGGGTAAATTGGGCCATTAGTGTTTATTATTTTCTTGGTGTAACCTCAGCAGGGAGAAGTACATGAGGTTGCTTATCTGAAAACTCTGCAGTATCTGTTACCTATTGCTGGTTAAATAATTAGCTAAAAAATTAAACAAAACCCCTGCAATTCTATAGAAGGCTATGCAAGATATGTGGATAGGGGTCAGTAACTAACATATTAATAAGAGCATGATTCATTACATCTGCCAGCTTTAGAAGAACTCAATCTGCCACATCTAAAACGCAGTGTAGGTCACCTTGGCAAACAAACAGAGGTAGATATGCCCCATGGGTCGCATGGGAAAGCTTTAATTACATTTGCATTTCATCTGCCTGATTAATGATCTCACATGGGAAGATGAGAAAGGTTTGAGGCCTGACGTCTGCTTCATTACAAATCTCAGCACACGTATAAGTAGCAGGTATAAAGAAAAACTTGTGTTACAACAATCAGAAGAATTTTAAATACTACATGAAAACAAACCTGCAGGAATGGCCAGACAGTATTCCTGTTACTGAGGTTTAGTGCTTATATTACACTATAGTGAAAATTATGCTAGTACCGGGTTGGACCCCCTTTGGCCTTCAGAACGGCCTTAATTCTTCGTAGCATAAAATAAACAAGGTGTTGGAAACATTCCTCAGAGATTTTGATCCATAGTGACATGATAGCATGACGCAGTTGCTACAGAGTTGTCGGCTGCACATTCATGATGTAAAATCTTCGTTCCACCACATCCCAAAAGGTACTCTATTGGACTGGATCTGGTTACTGTGGAGGCCACTGGAGTGAACCCATTGTCATGTTCAAGAAACTAGTGACGAGATGATTTGAGCTTTGTGACATGGTGCATTATCCTGATTGGAAGAAGCCATCAGATGGGTACACCGTAGTCATAAATGGATTGACGTGGTCACAACAGTACTCAGGTAGGCTGTGGTGTTTAAACAATGCTTAAATTGGTACTAAAGGACCAAAAGTGTGCCAAGAAACCCCCCCCCCCCCACACCATTACAACACCAGCCTCAACCTTTGATACAAGGCAGGATGGATCCATGCTTTCATGTTGTGTATGCCAAATTCTGACCCTACCATCTCAATGAATGTTGCAGCTGAAATCCAGACTTAGACCAGGCAACGTTTTTCCAATCTATTGTAAAATTTTGGTGGGCCAGTGCGAACTGTAGCCTCAGTTTCCGGTTCTTAGCTGACAGGAGTGGCACCTGGTGTGGTCTTCTGCTGCTGTAGCCTATCTGCTTTAAGATTTGATGCGTTGTACGTTCAGAGATGGTATTCTTCATACATTGGTTGTACCAAGTGGTTATTGAAGTTACTGTTGCCTTTCTATCATCTTGAACCAGTCTGCCTATTGTCCTCTGACAAGGCATTTTTTGTCCACACAACAGCCACTCACTGGATATTTTCTCTTTCGGGCCATTCACTGTAAACTCTAGAGATGGTTGTGTGTGAAAATCCCAGTAGATCAGCAGTTTTTGAAATACTCTGACAAGCCCGTCTGGCACCAACAACCATGCCACATTCAAAGTCGCTTAAATCCCCTTTCTTCCCCATTCTGACGCTCAGTGTGAACTTCAGCAAATAGTCTTCACCACGTCTAAATGCAAAGAGTTGCTGCCATGTGATTGGCTGATTAGCAATTTGTGTTACCAAGCAATTGAACAGGTGTACCTAATAAAGTGGTTGCAGGAAAGAAACTCGCACAGTCTATAAAACAGCCTTAGATAGGATTTACTATACTGTAGAGAGTTTCCCTGTCACTTTCAGCTATATCTTCAGAACAGAAAGTTAAAAGCCCAATAGAAGCTAAATTTGAAATGGAGCAGAAGCATGTTAAGCTGTACAAGCTTCAGTGTTTTTTTTCCAGTGCTGGCTACTGGTACAAGCTGTACGAAAGTAGAACTGCTGGGTTTGTACAGTAGTTTGATTGGTCTTCACAACAGTGCACCAATTAATGCTGGTTGAGGAGCACAAGTATTGCTGTTTGGTGCTCTGAAGTGACAAAAAATCTGACTTCCAGCAGCATGTAAAATGGATTTGTGGCCAGTGCAGAACAGTAAGCAATTCTACTAGGCAAATAAAGCATGTACAATACGCTTACAAATTTCTGCCACATTTTGAATTTGGCTTAAAATTAGGCTATAAAAGAAAATGCTCCAAAAAAGGGACACAGGTCAAAAAAATAAAAAACCCAGCACACACCATTAAAACCTTACTAAAGTCTGCCTGCAGCTTGTGCAAAGTGACAGTCACTGGTTGCATTAGGATCTTAAGTTGGAGCTGAAGGCTGCTTCCAAAATCTTTACCAAATCCACCTGACTGGCAACACAACCACACACATTGCCTGTTAACAAGTCAAAGCTGCCGAAAAAAAAAAAAAAAAAAGGAAAAGTGAATTCTCTCAAGAATGGTGCTAATTTCATGAACATGTGCTTGGCCTGTTTCAAATTTTAAAGAAACCACTAGTGATGCAAGGGATATAAAGTGTCACATAGAATGTAGGAGCCAATCACACCTATTCAGAAGACAAATCACATGTGACAGCAATAGAAAGACAAGTAATCAAACTGCAATATATACTATTGTACTATGTACTGTTTTCTTTACATCACAGGACATGGGATTGGGCAATTCATAGACCAATTTCCAAAAGCAATCCCAGTGGGGAAAAGGGGTTGGGAGGATTTGCAGTTTTATTTTTTTTTTTTTTATGGGTACCCAGATACCCCAGAAGCTTAGTGCCTCCAAAAAAGCTCCAGGTGCTGAAACAGAGGAACCTGCCCTTAGTGCTCCAGGATCCTTAACCATGCACTTGGCCCAGACTTATCAGGCCTGGGCAGAACCCAGCTGTAGATATTGAAGGCTACTTCCCAACTCGGAAAAGACCTAAGAAGGCTTCAAGCTTCTGATCTGAATGTTCCTTAAATACCAGAATCTCATCCACAGGAATGGTTAGGTCTAGTGCAGGTGCAAGACAGCAGCATCTGCTACAACTGCCCAATTCTCAGAGTTCCCCTCCACAGGGGATTGCTGTGCAAATTTTGCGGAAGCAGAGATCTTGCATGGCACCCAGTCTTCAGTAAAGCACCTCCTTCAGATTTGAAAGCAGGAGTAATGTTTAAAAAGCTTGGGAGATTTTTAAGATCCCAAAAAGGTGACCTTCAGCTTAGTTAGATGTTCTCCTACAAAACAAAAAAAAAAAAAAAAAAAAAAAAAAAAAAAAAGAGAAAGCATAGGAAAGTTTTTGGAGGAGGTGGAGCTTACATTAGACCCCAAACTGGTGACCAGGGGTAAGGTCTGCACTGGTTGCTGCAAGTTATTATAAACCAAGTCTGTATAGATGCCCAAGGGAGAATTGTAATGGTTAGAAAGATGCTAGTCATTCGCTCATCCTGACAGGAAATGTCCTAGGCAGACTGGGCCTCTTCCCCTGACAGTTGTAATGCAAAGAGCAAAGTCATCAGAAACCTGGCAGCGAGGGCAAACAGGCACAGCTCTTATGCCACTAGCTACAGCAGTAAAATTGCCTCCAGAGATAGAGAAGTATAGGACGCAAGTACCCTTGAAGTAGAAAATGCTTCCAAAATTGACAAGGGGTCAGTAAGAGTTATGCGGCAGCCAGTGCTGGAAGAACTTGAATTATCACTGTAAGCCACTGGTTATCAGAGCTCCTGCTGTTATCTGCATGGCATAGAAGGGAGGCTTTACAGTGGTGTTCAGGCTGGTGCACAGTGTTAAGAGTGCCAAAGTGTGCATGCATGCACTGTATAGATGTGCTCACTGAAGCCCCATCCTCCAACGTCATAGCTTTGGCAAAGCTGGAAAAACATAGCACCCAATCAAACAAAAACTGGACAGCACAGCACCATCAGTGGCTGCTGCTCTTCTGTGCCCAAGAGCAGCAGAACGCATGATTTTGCAGATAACAGCACTTACTGGCCATTCTTTTTCTGCAGCAGAGCTTAAAAGGTTCAGTGGCTTGGCCCAACGTTAACCCCCCGCAGACTTACCCAAACAGGGGCCATCAGTATCTGAGCTTCAGTGCAGCACTCTACAAAGCTCTGCAACATGCCACTCAGTGTCAAGGTGTGAGCTTCCCCAGAGCATCCAATGCTATTAGCAGATATGCCACCCCTGGCCTTCTGTCTCCCGGGTCTGGGTACAGTCCCCCAAGTCTTACAGAGAGGCAACCATATTTCTTAGTGGAGAGGAACAGGTCCATCACTTATGGACACATACAAAAAAAAAAAAAAAAAAAAAAAAAAAAACGCAGGCATGCTGGAGTGGAAAGGGTTGCAGCTCTGCTCTTTGCCAGTATCTAAATCACCTAGAAGTGGAGCAGATCCCATTAGTGTAAGAATTAACCAATCCGGTGTCCTGTGATGTACAATAAAGTATACACCACAGCTGCTTGGACCTCAGTGACAGAATAAAGCACTGCTTTGCACTACGTGGTAATGCAGAAGCTGTAAAGAATGCTTTAAATTAGATCTGCAATTACTATTTGTTGAGGATATGGCCAGGCATAAAATGTGCGTTACCATATAGCAGAAAACATTCTGAAAAGGTTACAAATCAAGGCCTCCTTACCTTTATAAATGCTGCCCGGAGAGTCTGAGCTGCTGAAAGGTTTACACGTTCTAACTGTGGGAGAGAGATAAAAGACAATTACACAATGCCATTTAATGTATTTTTTTTTTTATCATTGCTCCATAACAATATACAGGTGCATCTCATAAAATTAGATCAAAAAAGTTAATTTCAGTAATTCAAAAAAAAAAAAAAAAAAAAAAGTGAAAACTTCTATATTTTATATAGATGCGTTACACACAGAGTGATATATTTTAAGCATTTCTTTCAATTTTGAGGACTATGGCTTACAGCTAGCGAAACCCCAAAATTCAGCATCTCAGAAAGTAATATTACAGAAGACCAAAAAAAAAAAACAAAATATATATAAATAAATTTAAATACTGAAATGTTGGCTTACTGAAAAATAAGTCCATGTACAGCATAGAATGCACTCAATACGTGGTCAGGGCTCCTTTTGCATGAATTGCTGCATCAATGTGGTGTTGCATGGAGGCGATCAGCCTGTGGCACCGCTGAGATGTTATGGAAGCCCGGGTTTGATAGTGGCTTTCAGCTCATCTGCATAGTTGGGTCTGGTGTGTCTCATCTTCCTCGTGACAATACCCCAGAGATTCTTTATGGGGTTTAGGTCAGGCGAGTTTGCTGGCCAATCAAGCACAGTGATACCACCATCATTAAACCAGGTATTGGTACTTTTGGCAGTGTCGGCAGGTGCCAAGTCCTACTGGAAAATGAAATCAACATCTCCATACAGCTGGTCAGCAGAGGGAAGCATCAAGTGCTCAGGAACTTCTTGGTAGAGGGCTGGGCTGACTTTGTACTTTATAAAACACAGACCAACACCAGCAGATGACATGGCTCCCTAAATTATCACAGACAGTGGAAAACTTCGCATTTAATTTGGAAATAAAGGTCTCAGAGTTTGGAGGAAGAGTGAAGAGGCACAAAAATCCAAGTTGCATGAGGTCCAGTGTGAAGTTTCCACTGACCGTAACGATTTGGGGTGCCATGTCATCTGCTGGTGTTGGTCCACTGCATTTTATCAAGTTCAAAATCAGCGTACCCCGCTACCAGGAAATTCCAGAGCACTTCATGCTTCTTCCCTCTGCTGACCAGCTTTATGGAAATGCTGATTTCATTTTCCAGAATGACTTGGCACCTGTCCATACTGCCAAAGTACCAATACCTGGTTTAATGATCATGGTATCACTGTGCTTGATTGGCCAGCAAACTCGCCTGATCTAAACCCCATAGAGAATCTGCGGGGTATTTGTCAAGAGGACAATGACATACCCAACAATGCAAATGAGCTGAAAGCCGCTATCAAAGCAACCTGAACTTCCATAACACCTCAGCAGTGCCACAGGCTGATAACCTCCATGCCACGCCACACTGATTCAACAATTCATGCAAAAGAGCCCTGACCAGGTACTGAGTGCATACTATACTGTACATGGACCTATTATACAGGATTTATATAGCGCCAACAGTTTGTGCAGAGCTTTTGACCTACTTTTCAGTAAGCCAACATTTCTGTATTAAAAATCTTTTTTTTTTTCCTTTTAATATATTGGTCTGATCTAAATATTCTAATTTTCTGAGATACTGAATTCAGGGTTTTCGCTAGATGTAAGCCATAATCAAAATTAAAAGAAAAGAAATGTTTGAAATATATCACTCTGTAAACGCATCTATATAAAAATATGTGTTCCACTTTTTGAACTGAAATAAAAATGTACTTTTTGATGATATTCTAATTTTAGCAGATGCACCTGTGACAGTTAAAAAGTTTATTACATCATCCATCATTTCTCTGCGATAAAAGATTACACTTGGCACAATTCATTGCAACACTCCCTGCCATAAACCACTGCGCCATTCACCCTTACAAATGTATATCCATGTTCCCCCAAAGATCTGCATTAGCCTAGATAGAACTTGTTACACCCTCTGAGATTAGGTTTGCTCAGGCACAGAAAATTGCATGAGAAGAGGAGCACCTTTCCCCAATATCAAAATAGGTTGTAGCTTTCCATCATGAAGGCAACCACATATCCTACAGTGTGGAACCCAAGTTTAGACCATTACATTTTTATGCTCAGACATACTTTTCTTTGTCGTCTATGGCACCTGGGTTTACCTGCTAGCTATCTACAGCATTACCTTGCACAGAAAAGGACTCAAAGTTTGAAGCGGTTAACACATGGTAAAACTGCCTAAATGCCCAAACAATTTTGGAAAGCAAAGACACTGGAGAATAAAATGTTGGTAGTTGCAAGTTTTTATGTCATAACATTAGCACACATACATTTATCAAAGCCATATCTTCAACACACACACAGTATATTAGTAAGGTTTGGTAATATATTAAAGATGAGGCAGTGTCAAGTAAAGGGATTCCTATGTGGACAATTTTGGGTACTAAAGTTTAGCAAAGCTTTAAAAGCCTTTGCCGGTTCACACATAACACGTTACGTTCACACGTAACCAGTGCGGGTTCCCGCATGGCATAAAACTCACAGGCAGTTCACACTGCCCTAAGCGAAACACTGAGGGTGTCAATACAAAGTTAATGACACCTTCAGATCAGTTCAAATATCGCAGTGTGAACTGTGAATTTGGACAGGAATCGACAATCTGCGTGGCTGAATTCGCATCACACAGACAGCAGTGCGGTGAGAATCACATGCGATGTCTGATCGTAGAAGTGTGAACCAGCAATTACAGGTTATCAGTTTAGTGTTAAATACATACCTAAATATTTGTAATGAAAAATTAGTGTTTTTGTGCACTGTGTTGTTGCTTACACTTCTGTATATATGTGCAGGGGTATTAAACGCTCCTTTAAAAGTGCCTGTACACAGATATACCCAGATGAAACAAACCCTCCTACATAAATTGTACCCGTGTATTACAGCTGTCTTTTCCCTATATCCAAAGTGCAGGATTTACAGAGGATCTCTTAACTCTGAAAAGCAGGGGAGCGGTGAGTTGAAGTTACATCAGTGAGGAGAGCTCTAAGAGCTGATTGGAGGGAAGGGACACACCCCCAAGAACAGAGCTGAGGCTGTCAATCTGCTGGAGGTCCCTCCCCTGTCACCGTTTTTCTCTTGGTGTCAGAAAAACTTGTCAGAAGTGATTCATGCTGACAGAGGAACGAAGCAGCACACAGAAATAACACTTTGTGTTAACACTCGGTGAGACCAAGACATTTTGGACAATTTCATGCTCTCAAATTTGTGGGAATATCCCCTTCCTGTTCCAACAGACCTGTGCAACAGTGACCTTAATCTGATAGAACACCTTGGGGATGAATTAGAGCGGAGACTGAGCCAGGCCTTCTTGGCCAACATCAGTGCCTGACATCACAAATGCGCTTCTGGGAGAATGGTCAAATATTCCCATAGACACATTCCTAAACCTTGTGGACAGTCTTCCCAGAAGAGTTGAAGTTGTTATAGTTGCAAAGGATGGGACAATTCAATATTGAACCCTACGGACGAAAACTGAGATGCCATTAAAGTTCATGTGCATTTAAAAAGGCAGGCGTCCAAATACTTCTGACAATATAGTGTAGGTGGCTCCATAAATCCCTAAGGCTGGATTGAGCCATCTGTGGCGTGGGAAAATGGATTACAGGGCACAGCAATTTGGGATTAAATACTACAAAAAAAAAAAAAAAAGGAAAGAGGTGATCACTACCACATAGGGAGCTGACAAAAACACATGTTCTGCTGGTTGTGGAAAGGATTGGGCAGCTTTACAGTTGACCAAATCACTTCCACTGGAAAGCCAACAGTCAGTTTGACAGTGCGGGGGTGCAGAGAGCTGAAGAATTGTGTGTGTATAAGACAGCAGTGTGATCCAATTTGGGGGGCAAAGAGCCAGAGCCATTGTGTGTATAAGGCATGTAAATTTCATCTTTGAGGCCTGCGAGATTCAAAAATTGTGAATTTGGTAATCCGTGAGGTCCAAAAAAGTTAGCAACCACTGGATTGAATCACTATGCTGTGCTTCAAGTCATAAGTTAAGATATAATGAATGGTGTTCGTGCCTTTTCTCTTTTTTTCTTTAAGAGCATTGGGCACTAGAATGCATGTCAGCCCTTTAAATTGCAGTAAATGAGGTCAAAGTTAACTATTTTATTTAGCAGTTTAACAGCTCCATACTTTGAAACAAGATCCCAAGGATTCCATCAGATAACACTACTACTTTAAATGTTTCATACATTGCAATCTATTTTACTACTGCAATCTCAAAACACTGCATTGCAGCTCAAAGAGGTGAATTTAGATTTCAAGGGTTAGCAGATCAGAGCAATAAAAGCTTTCACATCTGCAAAGCTTGCAGTGCCTTGCCCATTCTACAAAGCGCAGTATGGAAAGTATGCAGCATCACGTAGAGAACTGCACCACAAGACTTCTAGCAGGTGAACAAGCAACCAGCATCTTCTATATGACAGAGAAAATAGCTACATCTGATTCTGCAGCATCTGCATGTTTTGGTATGCAAGCACAAAAACAATCCGCCAAAAGCAATGTGTCTAAATGATCTCCTATTGGAGAGGGTTCTGTACAGATGCACAAGCATTACGGAGCAGTCTGTTTACCAGCTGCCCAAAAATAATACAATGGTCTTTTCTAAAGCCAAATCTCTGATTGATTCAAGTTGGAGACACTGCACAAATTGAAGCTATAATTTTACACACAGCCTTTTGTCCTCTTACACTCCCACGGTGCTCATAAATCAAATTTATCACATCAGAAAAAGCTATAAAAAAAAGGGAAAGCAAAAGCAAAGCAGAATTATCTGTATAATGCAGGAGAAAAAAAAAATAAAAGCTTTTTTTTCTTTCCCTAAGCACAGATCATAAGAAAAGATTGTGGCTCTCTGTTTATAGGAAACGCTACATGAGTGGAAACATTTGTATAGTGCCTAAACCCTTGTAGATTACAAGCCTTGAAGAAGGGTCTAGCTGGAAAAGGTTAGGATTCATCTCTTCTACAAATAGCCTTTATCTTGGGATGATAGGATCCACAGTGGGAAAGCAGAGTGCTTATCTGGTAATTGATCATTTTACCTGGGCCTTTCAAATGATAGATTTGGTTCAACCATGGCCATACAATCCAATTCCTCAGCTTTCACCCATTCACCAGCGTCAAGTTTTTAGATTGATTGTGTGACATGGGGGTTGATTTACTAAAGGCAAATCCACTTTGCACTACAAGTGCAGTCGCTGTAGATCTGAGGGGAAGATCTGAAACGAGGGGAATCTCTGTTGATTTTATCATCCAATCATGTGCAAGCAAAAATGCTGTTTATTTTCCTTGCACGTCCCCCTCAGATCTACAGCGACTGCACTTCCAAGAGTACTTGTAGTGCAAAGTGGATTTGCTTTTAGTAAATAAACCTCCATAGTTTTACTGCATCAGTTATGTAAGAGATTAAGAGCAATGCCAAGCTTCCGTCCTCTTAGGTTATAGACTGGAGAAAGCTTTGTTTATCCATATAGACAAATAAAGCCTGTCTAATTGTATAGGTGAGTACATGGGTACACTTACTCCTGATACATCTGAACATCTTCTCTGTTCATATAGGAACATGAAAGCTGCTCTTCACAAATGAAAGTGTGTATAATCAGAGGAAAGCAGAATGGCAAGTTGCTTCTGTAGGATAGAGGTCACTGTTTAACCACTTGCCTACCGGGCACTTTTACCCCCTTCCAGCCTTGCAACACTGCACCAAATCTAAATTTATCATTTGAGAAAGATAGAGCTTTCTTTTGAGGGCATTTAATCTCCACTTTTTTTTTTTTTAGCAAAAATAAGACAAATTTTGAAAAGTGTTTTTTCTAGTTTGTGTTACAAGTAATTTTTCTCCTTCACTAATGAGGCTGCACTGATTATCAGTGTAGATGTCCGCTGTGTGGATTTGCCAGTCACCAGCTCTACTCTAGCACTGTTAGAGCCCATTCACACAGGGACGACTTGTCAGGCGACCTAGTCGCCTGACAAGTCGCCTCCCGTTCTGTGCTATGGAACCGTTATAAGGGGAGCGACACAAGTCGCTCTGACTTAGAAAAAGGTTCCTGTACGACTTCGGGGGCGACTTGCATAGACTTCTATACAGAAGTCGTTTTGCAAGTCGCCCGGGCAGTCGTTTGCAGGTCGCCTCGTTGAGGCGACCTGCAAGTCGTGTTGCCCCTGTGTGAATGGGGTCTCAGCATGAGGAGAGGATTGCCGATAACCAGCAAATCCTGTTTACACCGATTAGCTGTGATTGGACACAGCTGCTCACATGGTAAAGAGCCGTTGAGAAAGTCAGCTCTACTCATGGATGGTGCTGTCAAACACTGGGAACAAAAGGATGACCTCAGCAGCAAGTTAATGCACCTTTCTAAGCCCAAACAGGTGATCTGAAAAGGCAAGCCAGTATCAAGCTATAAAAAGGAAACTTGAGAGAAATATGAAGCCTGCACATTACTGATCTTCTGAAGATGCTAGTTAGTTACCTGGCCTCAGCATGAACCAGTAATGGAAAATGTGTGCCGCTCAGGCTACAGGGGAAGGAAATCCTGTGTCAACCACTGAGTGCAGGCCAGGGAAGGAGCTCTTCTCATCTCCAAACAACTGTTGAGCAAAGGATGGATCCTATGAAGCTGCACATCAATGAAGACCCACCGGTATTTTTTAATGCAAAAGCGCTTGGAAAAAGGTGAAAGGGCCCTAAGTATTTCACTTTACATGTAGCCAGTTGCCTTGAGTTCCAGCATATTACTTTCCCCACAGAGAAATAATGGGGCCATCACTGCTGATCTTGTTCTGCAAACACTAGTTTGACTAGAACAGGGGAAGTCAGAATAAAGACATCTACATGCTTCTAGGTCAGATTATTGAAGCCAGAACGTCAAAGTTACAGCCAGATAACTAGCATTTACAGAAGAAGCCAGCAATGGCAGCCTTCATATTTTTCTAGGAAAGGTTTATGTATGTAAAACCAAAAATAAAAGCTCAGCGCCGGGTTTACCATGACTTAAAGTGTTACTAAACCCAGGACCCTGCATTCAATATATCTGGTCTCCCACAGTAGACCCTCTGTCTGGACAGTGCTGATTGGCCCTGTGCTGATCACATGCACTCACCCAAGGAAAAAAAAAAAAACCTATCAATACATACTAAACTGAGCATGTGCAGAGTGTCCCCAAGGCTCTGTCTTATCAGGAGATGGATTGGGTACTGTGAAAGAAGGGGAGGATCAGAGAAGACAGGATCAAACAGCCTTTTTACACAATGCGCAGGATTAACCCCTCAAGTCCCACAGTGAGTATAACAAGCATGCTTTACTGCATATACAGACTGACTTTACTGTTGTAGGTTTAGTAACACTTTAAAAATAAATACCGTATTTATCGGCGTATAACACGCACCCCAAGTTTAAGGAAAAAAAAAAAAAAAAAAAAAAAAAAAAAACAACTTACATTAAAATGCCCATTAATGCAG
Source organism: Aquarana catesbeiana (assembly GCF_042186555.1). Lineage (NCBI taxonomy): Eukaryota > Metazoa > Chordata > Amphibia > Anura > Ranidae > Aquarana > Aquarana catesbeiana. Next base: position 216,469,630 of record NC_133327.1, read on the forward strand.
CCTTATCTGTCCATCTGCAGCCTTTTCAGTGTCAGTGCAGCCTTGCCCCAGTGCAACCTTGCGCACTCGCCGCCAACATACACAGCCGTGGTTAGATTCAAATATGGCGCCGAGACTGCAGGGATTCGTCGGAGCGAGATACACATACCCGAGTGTTCTCGGCTTTTTTCGGCGCCGCTCACAGTCACGCCCAGTCCTGCCCTATGATGGACATAACACAGGTCCAAGGGGCGGGACTGGGCGTGACGGCGGCGCCAAAAAAAGCCGAGAACACTCGGGTATGTGCATCTCGGCTCCGACGAATCCCTGCAGTCTCTGCGCCATATTTGAATCTACCCACGGCTGTGTATGTCGGCAGCGACCGCAGCAATTGCCGCGATCGCTCCGATGACACAAAATCGGCGGGGATCGGCCTATAACACGCACCCATGATTTTCCCCTGATTTTCAGGGGAAAAAAGTGCGTGTTATATGCCGATAAATACGGTCGTTTGCTTGGGCCAAGCTGGTTCAAACTTTTTTCATTTACTAACAGAGGTGCCTGCTGGGAACACTGTATAAACCTGTTTGCAGCATTAGCCACATACAATATACAGCACTGTGGTTCCGCAGCAGTACAGGTACTTTTCGTCCCCAAAACAAAATCTAGTCCAGCTGGAGCACTGCTCAGCCATTTAGAGGAAGCTTTGTATTTACGAAAACAAATCTTCCTCTGACTGGCTTAGGTGGAGATCGTGACGTCATCTGTCCACTTCTCCACCACCACATACATGGCTTCGGCTTCCTAGGAGTTGCTGAGCAGTGGTCAACATGACTCGATATTTGTTCAATTTAAAAGCAGGGACATTAATCCTTTCGTGACCACAGTAAGTTTTTAAAGCCAAAAAGAAAAAAAGAGCCACTTCTCACAACAATGTTGGTTAACCCTTGCAGCATAAAAATAGGACTGCGCCACTGAGTGTTCCTAGTTCTCAGACCCAATCAGACAAACTAGTCATAGTTATGGTCAAGCTAGCAGACGCATAGGGGTTTATTTACTAAAGCTTGCGAGTGCAAAATCAGTCTCACTCCCGTGGAGAAACCAATCAGCTTCTAACCTCAGCTTGTTCAATCAAGCTTTGGCAATGAAACCTGCAAGCTGATTGGTTTCTTTGCAGAAGTGAGACATTTTGCACTCTCCAGCTTTAGCAAATAAACTCCATATTAAAAAACACTGCTAGACTTGGTCTGGGCAAGGAAGCTTAAAAAAAAAAAAAGACTTCCTCAGGCAGAGGCATGATGGGACTTGTAGCTCCGCAACAGCTGGAGGGCCACTAGTTTGAGACCCCTGCTCTAGAGGGTAGAAGAATAAGGTGTAATAGTTACTGTATTCCTTACTCTGGCAGGCTCACGCCACACCTTGCAACCAGCACCTTGAAGTCTCGTCCCAAAAGCAATTCAGCTGCTTTTGCGTTCTGATGTCATCAGATACAGTGCAGAAATTCTGGCACTGCATTGTATGCGAGGACAGCTGGGGGCTGTCCTCGCATACAGTGGGCTTGAGGGCTGGCCCACAACTTGGAGCAGAGGTAAAAAGTGTCTGAAGTCTGCCAGAATACAGAAAAAAAATAAATAAATAATATGAAAAGTAGCATATATTTTTTTCCCATATCTCTAGACTCCAAACACTTAACTTTTGCAGTGCAGCCACCCCTGCTGCATGCGTTATTTTGTCATCCCCCCCCCCCCCCCCCAAATACCATGCAGCTTTAACCCCCTTAAGACCACCCCAACACATGGCAAGAAAGCGGGCTTTATTGCCCAAACATGCGTCACTGTGTGGTTGATGTTCACATGCTGAGCTCATGCTTACTGTGCACGCTCAGCAAAAAGACTGAGCTGGCAAAGACAGCTCTTGGTCTGGAGTAAAAATCAGTAGCTGACATGACCAGCTTTCGATCATGTGACCACTGTGGTCACCATTCCTTACTGACCTCCGGGCGTTCAAAACTATTAAAAACACAGGGGTGGGCAGGAAGGGGTTAAGAAAATCACAGAGAAATAGGTGAAGACATTACAGACCTCCTGAAAATGCTTGTTACCTGGCTGTCATGCAATTCATCTGGCTTCAATGCTAGCACACATTAGCCTGCATAGTTTTTCAGGGTGAGGGTCCTGACAGCTAGGCTACTAGTATTTTAGAAGTAGCACTCAGCAGTGGTATACCATTCCTTTCCTTTACACGCAGTCATAAAGTCAGTATGAGTTCTTGTCAATAGGAGTCGGTATTATGAAAAAAAAATAATGTGCGTTAAATTTTTTTGTGCAGAAAGACACAGGCTCCTGCAGACTCTTTTTTCTAAGTAACTACCTTCTGTTATGGGGCTGCAGGCAGTAAACAACGGCAAGTATGGTGATGTTCCTGACCTTGTGCTTCATTGAGATCTACACGTCCTTTTGCCCAGTGGCAGATACAACTTAGTCTTCCATTCACAGATCCCCATGAATAGGAGGTGCTGAGGAAAGTAACCATGTTTACACCCTTAATATGGGTGCAACATTAAAACATGGCATGAAAGGTGGAGTATGGTTTGGTAAAACTTGAAACACAAATTACATTTGTGGTCACCTGACAATATGGCACACATTAGCAGGTACTTGCTGACTTTCTGCTTATAAGTGGGTACAGAGGTTGAGTAACACTAGTCTGTATGAACAGAGATACACATCAATTCTACATAAACTGTAAAAAATAAAAGGGGCACAGAAATAGAATATTACAAACCTTTCCTGTCAGCATTTTTTTTTTTTTTTACCAGAAAAACAAAGTATATTTTTGGAAAAAAATCAGGAAGTGTGTAAATAGCTTAACTATACCCATACTGACCTCACCCTAATTGAGCTGTTACTGGGATGTGTCATCACAGGAGTAGTAGAGCAACATATCACAGAATGACCAACAGAGAAAACAAAGACACTGCAGTTAATGTCTACTCCAACTTATGCCAACTTATTTGCAGCATAGGAAGTGTTCAATACATACACACACCCCAAAAGAAACACCCTTTTTCTGTAGTCTTGTGTAATATGGAAGGCTCACTGAGTCTTCCCATCAGCATGTGATGTGAAATCTCTCCAAACTAGAAAAATTACTGGAATCTCTGCCCAGGAATTAAATTCTAAACATTGATGATGCCCGATGCCACCATTTTCAGGTGGAGTGCTGTGATCGATAATAAATACCTCTATTACATTTACACATTAGTAAATATATTCTAAGCCAAGCCCATTTTATTACGTTATACTTTACAAATCGAAGTCAGTGAACCTGTGAGACAGGGAAACTTGTGGGATAGGGAAATTGGGGGGGGGGGGTTTGAGGAACCCACACATCCACCTCAAACTAACTTCATCTATGGCCGGCTCAATAAGTGTAACTTTTGTGTTGCCAGAAATAGGCTCCTTGATTTGACCATTTTACAGACTTGTAAATTAAAACAGAATACTAACCTCGTTGAAGACTGGATACATAACCGCATATAGGGGCATGGAAACCATGGTCTCTGATTCATTCTTCAACTCTTCCATTGTCATCCTCATTCAAAGAGACCAGGCTGTTAGAATATGATGCTATGGAAGCAAGTAACTCCTCATTCAGTGTGCTGGATCTGGTGGTTCTTCTAATATAAGAAATGGTTCAATATTACCCTATGAAAGAAGAAACAAATCCCCATCAAGTACTTCTGCAATTTAAGGAAAATTATATTTCATTTCCAGATCTTTTGATCAAAGTTTCTGGCAACTGTTAAATGTTAATTTTTAATGATGGTCATGATCAAACAAAAACACACACACACACACACACACACACACACACACACACACACACACTACAGCAGCTCACCCCCCACTATTCAGACATTGTCATTTAAAAATGGTTTTCTTGCACATACCGTATTTATCGGCATATAACACGCACTTTTTTCCCCCTTAAAATCAGGGGGAAATCGTGGGTGTGCATTATACACCGATCCCTACTGTCTGAGGGAAGAGGAACGAGCACCACTGAATTACATAGAGCTGCAATCTCCTGTGTACCCAGCGCTCCGTCACAGCCACGCCTCCTGGCCCTGGATTGGGCCACTGTTCTATCATATGAGCAGGACCAGGAGGCGTGGCTGTGAGTGACGGGTTCACAGGAGATAGCGGCTCTGTGTAATTCAGCCTCCTCCTCTTCCCTCGAAGACAGCAGGGATAATCCAACACTGGCGAGGCAGCAATGATGGGAAAGGTGAGGCTGCAGATGGGCACTGAATAGGCTGCATTGTTGGGCAAATTAATGGCTGTAGATGGGCACTGAGCAGGGTGCATTGATGAGTTATGACCCCAATTTTGTTTCAAAGTTCTTTTTTTAAAATGTACGTTTTTTTCCTTAAACTTTCCTCCTAAAACTGGGGTGCGTGTTATACACCGATAAATACGGTATATAAAAACGGATTAGAGAAGTCAGACTGCAGTGGTTCATTCATCTACTATTAAAGAAGGCCACTATAGAGGAGCGCCCCAATAGCAGTGCTTCCTCACAACCCAATGGCTTAGGCTGGGGATACATGGCTTGAATTTAGGCAGATTCCTGCTGAATTGGCTGGAATTAGATCTGTGGGTGGCCCTGTCAGCATCACCTGACTCAACAAAATTTGATTTGAAAAAAAAAATTGAAGGAGCCAGGTGGAAAAATGCCAGCTGAACAATGACTGTTACTATCAGATGAAATCACTGTTGAGGTATTAAGGCAGGTGTGGATGCTGGAATACAAGGGCTAGTAGAACACCCTGTATAGCATGAATGGAGGAATCTAATGATTTTCTCTCATTTGGGCCATGGGGCTGAATAAGTGAAATCTAACAGCATGGCCAGTTTTAGCTGACCACTCCACATCCATCACTTATTAGGCAAAGGGAGTAGGAGTAGCATTTAGAGGGGGTGATGGAGAAGTACAGATCACTCCAGTAGTTGCCTATTCACAGCTTCGCTGATAAAGCAGTGGAGGAAATAGTCACAAAGCCACAGCAGCCCACTGCTAGGATCCCCTCTTAGATGTTGCTTCAAAACAAAAAACAAAAAACAAACATAAATGGGGCTAATCAGGAATCAGCATTCTGGCACATAAAATGATCTTCAAAAACTGGGTGTCCAAGTTCACATAAAGTAGCCAAATTGCCAAAGTAATGCCAGGCAAAAACAAACACCATCCCTGAAAAATGACACTTGAGTCATTTTCTCATCTTTCCATCTATTAAATCTTTTGCTCTTGTTGTTTTAACTTTGGATAGCAAAACATTTTTTTTCTGCCATTAAATACCTTATACAGCCCACTTCTTCTTTCTTGTATGGTAAAAAACCTAGGCTTATGACATCATGTACAGGTCTCTCTCATGAGAGTTTGCCAGGAAAGGGGGGGGGGGGGGGGGTTGGGAATGAGTCACAAGAGGGCCAATGAGAACTGCAGAGCTGGAGGTGCGCCCCAGTGTAAATCCAGGAAGTGAACAGGCAGCAGCTTCAGTTGCCCACAGTTAAAATGAAGCAGCCAGACGCAGTGGAGAGAGATTTCTGCAGCATATTTGGCAAGTACAGAATTACAGTATATATAAAATTATATGCAAAGCGGTTGGAGGGAAGCTTCAGAATGCCAAAGATGTTTTTAATACAGTTTATGTGAGCAGACTGAGGTTCCTCTAGGTAGCAAAAGGAACTTTCATAAAAGGCAGGGAATGCTAAATGCATTTGAAGTCAATACATACCAGAGTGTTTAAAGGTGGTGCAGGGTTGTTAGTGCACTCCATTTTGTAAGTATGTTTCTCGTTTTTGGTTTTAATTAAAATAAGGGCCGAAACAACTAATCGTGGTTTTAAAGTCAGAAGTATTTTTATTTTGCTATTGGGGCCCTCTGAAGGCAGGAGGAGACGGATGCAACAGTGGGGTACCCCCAGAAGAGGAGAATCAGGGCTGCTCTGTGCAAAACCATTACAAGGAGAAGGTAAGTATGACGACATGTTTGTTAAAAAAAAAAAAAATAAAAATAATGGACTTTACCTGCTTCCGGACCAGCCGTTTTACTGTGGCAGGCTAGCTCCCCTGCGCAAAAGCACGTTACTGTACGTGATCTCGCGAGGTCCGGAAAGCAGGTGCGCGCCCGATGCACAGCAGGGGTGCCAATGCTGGTGGCAGCGATGACCGCCAGCCACGAGCGATCGTGACCAGGAGACACAAAACAGGGACATGTGTGTAAACACACACTCCCCTGTTCTGACAGGAGTGACAGATCGTGTATTCCTATTAGCTAGGAACCACGATCTGTCACTTCCTGTAGTTAGTTCCTCCCCCTCCAGTTAAAATCACCTCCCAGGGAACATAGTTAACCCCTTCACCGCCCCCTAGTGTTATCCCCTTCACTGCCAGTGACATTTTTACAGTAATACATTTTTAATCGCACTGATTGCTGTATTAATGTCAATGGTTCCCAAAATGTGTCAAAATAATCCAATGTGTCCGCCATGTCAGTCACGATAAAAGTTGCAGATCGCCGCCATTACTAGTAAAAAATAAAAATACTATTATTATTATTATACAGGATTTATATAGCGCCGACAGTTTACGCAGCGCTTTACAACATTAGGGCAGACAGTACAAGTACAATACAATTCAATACAGGAGGAATCAGAGGGCCCTGCTCGTTAGAGCTTACAATCTAGGAGGGAGGGTCAAGTTATACAAAGGGTAATAGCTGTGGGGGATGAGCTAATGGAGAAAATAGTGCAGTTGGTAGATGGAGGCAGGATAGGCTTCTCTGAAGAGGAAAGTTTTCAGGGATCGCCTAAAAGTGGATAAAGTTGGAGACAGTCTGACAGATTGGGGTAGAGAATTCCAGAGGATGGGCGAGGCTCGGGAGAAGTCCTGGAGGCGGATATGGGAGGAGGTGATGAGGGAGCTAGAGAGCAGAAGGTCTTGGGAGGAACGGAGATGGCGATTAGGTTGGTATTTTGAGACTAGGTTAGTGATGTAGCTGGGGGCAGAGTTGTGGATGGCTTTGTAACTTATTGTTAGTATTTTGAATTTAATTCGTTGGGAGAGTGGTAGCCAATGGAGGGATTGGCAGAGAGGGGTAGCAGACACTGAGCGGTTTGTAAGGTGGATGAGTCTGGCAGCAGCATTCATGATGGACTGAAGGGGGGATAATCTGTTTAAAGGTAAGCCAATGAGGAGTGAGTTGCAGTAGTCAAGGCGAGAGATAACCAGGGAGTGAATCAGGAGCTTTGTGGTTTCATTGGTTAGAAAGGGACGTAGTTTAGAGATGTTGCAGAGGTTGAGGCGGCAAGCTTTGGAAAGTGATTGGATGTGGGACTGAAAGGAGAGTTCAGAGTCCAGGATAACACCTAGTACCCTGACATGTGGGGACGGGTGGATGGTTTTGCCATTGCTCTTGACAGAGAAGTCGGGAGAAGAGGAACGTGGGGGAGGAAATATTATAAGCTCGGTTTTGGACAAGTTGAGTTTGAGGAAGTGGTGTGACATCCAGACAGATATGTCGGTTAGTAAGTTAGTGATGCGTGAGGAGACTGATGGAGTGAGTTGAGGGGTGGAGAGATAGATTTGTGTGTCATCAGCATAGAAATGATATTGAAAGCCGTGAGAGGCTATCAGCTGACCCAGGGAAGAGGTGTAGATTGAAAATAAAAGAGGTCCAAGAACAGAACCTTGGGGGACCCCGACAGAGAAGGGAAGGGGAGTGGAGGAAGTAGAATTGTAAGTGACACTGAAAGTGCGTTGGGATAGGTAGGATGAGAGCCACTGAAGAGCACAGTCACAGAGACCGAGGGAGTAAAGTTTTTTGAGGAGGAGGGGTGGTCAACCGTGTCAAAGGCAGCTGAAAGATTCAGAAGTAGGAGTACAGAATAGTGTCCGTTGGTTTTTGCAGTTAGTAGGTCATTTGTGAGTTTTAAAAGAGCAGTTTCTGTGGAGTGTTGAGGGCGAAATCCAGATTGAAGGGGATCAAGAAGGTTGTTTTTAATGAGGTGGTCACTCAGTTGGTTGTAAACCAGGCATTAAGATTGGTAGGGTCCAAGGACGGCTTTTTGAGTATGGGGGTGACCAGTGCATGTTTTAGAGCATCGGGGAAGATGCCAGAGGTGAGGGAGAGATTGAAGATGTGGGTTAGAGAGTGTAGGATGGGGTCAGAGGGTGACCGTAGCATTTGACAGGGAATAGGGTCCAGGGGACAGGTGGTTAGGTGGGCGATAGAAAGGAGTTTAGCAACTTCATCTGTAGTAGTAGATTTGAAAAGGGGGAGTGTCAGTTGTACCTGTTGACATGGGGTCTTAGCTGGGGGAGATACCTGTAGAATGGAGATTTCATCACGGATTGTATCAATCTTGTTTTTGAAGTGATTAGCGATTTCCTGGGCAGTGAGTAAGTCAGTGGGTGGAGGTGGTGGAGGACAAAGTAGAGAGTTGAAGGTAGAGAAGAGTTTACGGGGATTGGATGAGAAAGTGTTAATAAGAGTTGTAAAATAGGTTTGCTTGGCAGTGTGGAGGAAAGAATAGTATATTTGGAGGGCAGATTTGTATTGGTTGAAGTCTTTGAGAGACTTAGTCTTGTGCCACAGACGCTCAAGAGCACGACTATGTTTTCTGAGAATTTTAGGGTCATCTGTTTGCCAGGGTTGTAGGGGTCGAGGCCTGATTCTGCATGTAGTGAGGGGAGCGAGCTTGTCCAGGGTGGAGGACAGAGATGTATTGTAGATGGACATGGCTTGGTTGGGGCAGGACAGGGGAGAGATTTTGTCATAGAGGTGGTCAGTAGCAGAATAGAGGAGACAGGAGTTAAAGTTGCGAAAGTTTCTACGGGTGATGGTTAGGCGATTGGAGGGAAAGGTGATGGAAGACAGGGGGAGAGAGAAACTAATAAGGTGGTGGTCGGACAGAGGAAAAGGATTGTTTGAGAAGCTGCGTGGAGTGCATAGGTAGGAGAATACAAGGTCAAGGGTGTTGCCATCAGAGTGAGTAGAAGCCTGTACCCATTGCTTCAGGTCAAATGAAGAGGTTAGACTAAGAAGTTTAGAAGTAGCAGGAGTGTTTGTATTAGCAGGGATGTTGAAATCACCGAGAAGGATTGTGGGAATATCCGAAGAGAGAAAGTAGGGTAGCCAGGCAGAAAACTCATCAAGGAAAGTCGATAATGGTCCAGGGGGCTGGTAGATCACAGCAATTCTTAGGGAAGTAGGAGAGAATAGACTTATACAGCGGGCTTCGAATGATGAGAGGGAAAGAGGGAGGAGGGTGAATAACCTGGAAGGTGATCTGGGGGGATAGGAGGAATCCCACTCCACCTCCCTTGCGTCCATTAGGCCTAGGGGAGCGAGTCCAGTGAAGGCCACCCTGGGAGAGGGAAGCAGGAGAAGGGGTGTCATATTCGTGGAGCCAGGTTTCTGTGAGAGCAAGTAGATTAAAGGAATTCGTGACAAAGAGGTCATGAACAGCAGTGAGTTTGTTGCAGACAGAGCAGGCATTCCAGAGGGCGCAGGAGAGAGGGAGGCTGGCGTTGGGAAGAAGAGGAATGGAGACTAAATTGTGTAGATTGCGACTACTGCCAGAGGGTGTAGGGTGATGGTGATGGGTGTGTTGGGCACAGTTAAATAAGGGAGGCCCAGGGTTTGGGGAAATATCTCCAGCGATTAGGAGAAGCAGAAGAGTGAGGGAGGTAATATGAGAATATGATTTGTATGAGGGGACATGCGTCAGTATCCTGGGAGGTATGTTAGCAAGTGGGCTTAGAGTTAGAAAGAGGTGATGAGTGCAGTAACAGGGGGAAGGGAGAAGTGAGGGTGATATGTACAGATTGTGTGGTGGAGCAGAGGGATGAAGAAAAGAGAGCTTGAGGAGAGAGGCTGCAATTGTGAAGAGGAGGAGAGGTAAAGAGAGCATGTTTCAGAGAAGGTGAGATAATATGAAAATGAGATCACCTGCAATCTGCTATGGTTAGCTTTGTGCAAATCACTGAAGTGCAAGAGCAGAAGTGCCACTTATTTTCAGAACCCCACTTCTATGGAAGAACCCCCTGTATGTGCAGCCCCCTGTATGTTCCCCCGTAAAGAAGGCCTTGTTATATACTGTGTTGGGTGTGGATGGAATCTGGCAATTAATCAATTAGGAGGGGATATTAGGAACACAGCAAGCAGGGCATAACTTTCACACCACAATCAAACTGCAAGGGGACTAAAAGGCCAAAATTGTAAAGATAAGGAAACCCATAATTTAGGTAAGACTTAATGGCTAAATAAACATTGAAATAATGTGAGCATGGCTACAGATGTAGTTGAGACAGCGGTCAGTCAATTTTCAGTTTGCAGGACATGGGAATATAAATGCAGATTACCTGTGAAGAGAGAAGAAAATGTTCAGATGGATGCTGTAAGAGCAGAAGTGCCACTTATTTTCAGAACCCCACTTCTTTGGAAGAACCCCCTGTATGTGCAGCCCCCTGTATGCTATAAATCTATCCCCTATTTGGTAGGATGTCAATTTTGTTTGGGTACAACCTCACACGACCGCGCAATTGTCAGTTAAAGCAACGCAGTGCCAAATCGCAAAAAGTGCTCTGGTCAGGAAGGGGGTAAATTCTTCTGGGGCTGAAGCGGTTAAAGACTGTGTGCAAGGAAGATCAGTATCTGAACCAAGGTGGAGGCTGATAGACTGGAGGTAAAAGAAGGCATTACAATTACATTTAAAGTAGACTTTTACCAATATTGTGCATTATATTTAAAATAATATCCATAAAAAAAAAAAAAAAATTAAAAATAAGGTCTCAGCCTTTAGTACTACTTTAATAGAAACGATTTATATCTCCCTTCATGTCTGACTCCCAGTTATAATGCCCATATATCCTACTTCTGGGTATGAATATATATTTACTATACAGTATAGTATATTTACTAAAGTTTAATTACTTTCACTGTTTCACAGTATAAATGAACCCCTTATGGTAGCGATTATCTGTTCTTTTTGTACTATAAAAAAAAGGGGATACATTTTTAAAACCATGAGTGGTGATACAAAAAAACAAAAACAAAAAAAAATGCATGCTGCTGCTGACACTAAAAAAGTCTTAGGCCTGGTTCACACCTATGCTTTTTTTGGTGCTTTTTGCAGAAACGCACTACAGTTCATTTAACAGTTTCCTTGAGGACACGTTCACATCTTTGCTTTTTTCAGCCGCTGTGCATTTCAAAAGGGTCCAGCACTTTTTTCAACGCAAAACGGTGCTTTTTTTGGTTCAATAGACTTCAATGGAGAAGCTGCAGAAAAGCAGGCAGTACGTTTTTGCAGCAATGTGTGTTTTTTAATCTGTCCAACAAATTGGTAAAAAAAAAAAAGAGAAGTAGAAAATTTAAAAACGCAAAATCGCATGTGCAAAAAATGCAAAACAAACACAGCAAAAAGCACTGTAGAAATGGATCAAAAGCAAAACTGCATAGGTGTGAACCCAGCCTTATGTTGGCCATACAACATATCGATTTTCGGACGAGAATTTTGTACATGCGCTGAATAAAAAGATGTCATTTGACAATTTCACTTGCTTTTAACATTGTTTTAAAATTAACGTAATTTCTGAATCAAAACCACATACACTGTCTGAAATTCCTTTGACCAAGAAGTTTGCTATTCTGCTCCTTCAAATGTTTCCATCACTCTGGTCGAAAAGAACGTCGATTTGACCCTTCTAATGATTAGAAAATCAAACGAACGTTGTTAAAATTACATTTTTTTTTTTTTTTTTTTGAAGGAAGCTATTGTTTTTGTATGGCCAGCATATAATATATTAGAGTTCTGTCTGAAAATCGGCTAAATAGTCTTTAAATCTTTTTTTTTTTTTCTTTAAATAAAAAATATGTTATCGCTAGTGGCCGAGAAAGGGTTAAAAACCACCGCAAAGCGCTTTGCCGGCCCGGCGGTATAGCCACGCTGTCCCATTGATTTCAATGGGCAGGAGTGGGGAAGGAGCGGTGAATACACCGCTCCTTCCCCGCTCCAAAGATGCTGCTGGCAGGACTTTTTTCCCCGTCCTGCCAGCGCACCGCTCCAATGGAGACAAAGAAGCTGCACTTTTGGGTCGGTTTGCAGGCGCTATTATTAGCACCTAATAGGGCCCTAATAGTATATACAGTATATTTTTTCTGCCTGTTATTCTCAGAGTGGATTTGAGATTTTGTTCCCCAACCATATAGCTGGTTATTTATATTTACCACTGCATATAGATATTTAAGAACAAAATTGCTTTTTTTTTTTTTTTTTTTTTTTTTTTATACATATTAAACTAAAATTATACACTAAGGGCTCTTTCACACGGGGCGGATCAGTGATGATCCGCCCCCGTGAACACCCGCTTGCTCAGCGGGGATCGCTCCGCCAATCCCCGCTGAGCAGGAAGATGACAGGTCCATCGCTGCACACTGTGCAGCGATGGACCTGTCAGAGCGCCGCTCTCCCCTATGGGGGATCGGATGTTGACGGACCGTAGTGTCCGTCGTCACCCGATCCGATAACGGATGGAAAAGTAGGGTTTTCCTCCGTTAAACTTTTCGGATTGGAGCGGGTCGGATGTCAGCGGACATGTCACTGCTGATATCCGATGCTCCATAGGGATACATGTATGTCCGTTTTTCATCCGAAAACGGAAGGATGAAAAAACGGACATACGGACTCCCCGTGTGAAAGAGCCCTTAGGTTATTATCCAAAACAATTTTTTTTTTTTTTTTTTTTTTAAATACGGTATCATACTATTTAAACCCCCTTTTGTTTTCTGAGTGGAGGAGCCCTGGAGGTTATGTGACCCTTGAAATGCAATTCCTCACTACCATTGGGGAGGATCATGGAGAGCAGTGGTGGCCTGGATCTAGCCCCTCAAATGGGAAAAAACGCACCTGATCTATTTTAACAAATAGGTCCATTCAGTAAGGTGAGAGCAAAGTGAGAATGGTGGTTGGACCCCCTGCACTATTTTTTAGCTCACGATTAGGATACTTGTTGAATCATGGCGATTGTAGGCTGTGGAAATCTGATTCCCAAGCACCATTGAGGAGCATGGAACATAGTGACTGTCTGGAGTAAACCCCTTAAAAAGGGGAAAGCACACTTGAATTATAATAGGTCCATCAAATAAAAGATGAGAGCGTGGTGGTGGAACTTAAGGCGTTTTGCTTCAGGTGCCATTGAAATGAATGGGATTTTGCTTGTTGGGCGTTTTTCAGGCGTTTTATGAGCTGAAAACGCTCAGGTGCGAATGCAGCCTAAGTAAGGCTCAGTTCACACTAGGGGTGGCACGACTTGCAGGTCGCCTCACCGAGGCGACCTGCACACGACTGCCTGGGCGACTTGCAAAACGACTTCTGTATAGAAGTCTATGCAAGTCACCCCCAAAGTAGTACAGGAACCTTTTTCTAAGTCGGAGCGACTTGCGTCGCTCCCCTTAGAACGGTTCCATTGTACAGAACGGGACGCTACTTGTCAGGCGACTTGGTCGCCTGACAAGTCGTCCTAGTGTGAACCGAGTCTAAAGTATGGCCAAAAAACAAAACTTGGCTATACTTCTATTAACTGAAATTCTAGCTGTGTCCATGTTGAATCCTCAATCATACAGAGGTTAAAAAACATTGTTTTTTCACATGATTGGATATAGGGGAGAGAAGATTTTCAAACTCCTTTTGTAAATCAGCATGTGTGGGCAATGGATATGGCAAAGACTGCATGAAACTTGAGTAGATACCATGGGGATTAATGAATGGGGTAGAAAGAAAGGCAATTATGAGGTACTTTTTGAATATTTTGAAAGTGCAACTAGTCTATTAGACCCCTTTCACACTGAACCGCCCCGGGCGTCAGCGGTAAAGCGGCGCTATTTTTAGCGCCGCTATTCGGCCGCTAGCAGGGTGGTTTTAACCCCCCGCTAGCGGCCGAAAAGGGGTTGAATAGGCCCGCAAAACACCGCTGCAGCAGCACTTTGCCGGCGGTATAGTAGTGCTGCCCCATTGTTTTCAATGGGGAAGAGCTGTGTATTGACCGCTCCTACACCGCTGCAAAGAAGCTGCCGGCAGGACTTTTTGTGACGCCCTGCCAGCGCAGCACCCCAGGGTGAATGCACTCAGGCTTTCACACTGGGTTTGCAGCTGAGGCTTTTTTCAGGCGCTTTACAGGCTCTGTTTTTAGCGCTGCAGTGCCTGAAAAACGCCTCAGTGTGAAAGGGGTCTTAGGATAAGATGGTTTTCTAAAGAACTAGGACTGTAATGGACAGAGGTCATGTAACCTTGTGTGGGATACATTTATGGGTAAGTACATTAGTAGTTTAATGGAGAAGCAGAGAGGGTGGTGTGGAGTGTGTTGGTTTCTTAGGTCATAAACATTGGTGGTGCGGATATATGAAATGTTATTGAAGGCAAACAACTTGAAATTTTCACATTGGTTAAAAGCCAGTAAGTAACAATGACAAAAAGGAACAGCAGAAAAGTGGAAAAGTCTTGGTGCAGCACTGATAAGACTACACAAGTGAGAAAAACCATCATTGCTTTTAAAATGCCCCGATACATGAACCCAATTGCAGGGTAGGCAACCTAGAACATTTACTGCTAGGAAAATGTGCACAAAACTTGATTGTTAGCATCTGCTAGAATTCCTAATATTTAGCACATCATAAACATATTGGTCTGAACCAGTGACTGAGAGAATTCCATGACAAGTAATGAACTTACTCTGTCCGTAATATAAAATTTTGCTAATTTTTACAAGAGAACACTATGAGGGTGAACAATATTTTTAAACCCAATTATTTTACAAAACGTAGTAGGTCTAGGATTTGGAACATCATTACGTTTTTTTCAGGCCTCAGCAGATAACCTTAATCCAACTGGGTTGCCAGATTTTAGGTTATGTGGAATCGTTACTTGTCTGATGGCTACAAAACTACTATAAGCAAATCTTTTTAGATATAGGCGATATGCTTGACAACGAAGGAGCACAAATGGGAGGCAGTTGTCACTGAACATGTGCCCTTCACAGCAGGATCACCAGGAATTTTAACCACTTGCTTACTGGGCACTTAAACCCCCCTCCTGCCCAGACCAATTTTGAGCTTTCAGCGCTGTCGCACTTTGAATGACAATTGCGCGGTCATACAACACTGTACCCAAATGAAATTTTTATCATTTTTTTCCCACAAATAGAGCTTTCTTTTGGTGGTATTTAATCACAGCTGGGATTTTTATTTTTTGCTAAACAAAAAAAGATGGAAATTTTTGAAAAAAAAAAAATCATGTTTAATAGTTTGTTATAAAATTTTGCAAACAGGTAATTTTTCTCCTTCATTGATATGCGCTGATGAGGCGGCACTGGTGGGCACTGATAGGCTGCACTGATGGGCACTGATAGGCACAGTTAAGGCGGCACTGATGGGGACAGATAAGGCGGCACTGATGGGGACAGATAAGGCGGCACTGATGGGGACAGATAAGGCGGCACTGATGGGGACAGATAAGGCGGCACTGATGGGGACAGATAAGGCGGCACTGATGGGGACAGATAAGGCGGCACTGATGGGGACAGATAAGGCGGCACTGATGGGGACAGATAAGGCGGCACTGATGGGCACAGATAAGGCGGCACTGATGGGCACAGATAAGGCGGCACTGATGGGCACAGATAAGGCGGCACTGATGGGCACAGATAAGGCGGCACTGATGGGCACAGATAAGGCGGCACTGATGGGCACAGATAAGGTGGCACTGATGGGCACAGATAAGGCGGCACTGATGGGCACAGATAAGGTGGCACTGATGGGCACAGATAAGGCGGCACTGATGGGCACAGATAAGGCGGCACGGATAGGTGGCACGGATGGGTGGCACGGATGGGCACTGATGGGTGGCACTGATTGGCACTGGTAGGTGACACTGATGGGCCTCTGATAGGTTGCACTGATGTGGGTGCTGATGGGTGGCACTGTGGGCACTGATGGGTGGCGCTGATTGATGGCACTGTGGGCACTGATGGGTGACTCTGGTGGGCACTTGTAGGCAGCACTGCTGCCTATTGCTTTGTGTTGTAATAGCGCCGTGATCTGGACTAATGTCCCGATCACGGCCGCCGGTGATCGGGTTTTTTTTTCCTCCTCACGCTGTCAGCGCGAGGAGGAAAAATAGCCGATTACCGGCTCTGTTTACATCACATGATCAGCTGTCATTGGCTGACAGCTGATCATGTGGTAAGGGGTCGGGACCAACCCCTTACTCTGATCTGTGATCAGGCGAGTCTCATAGACTCGCTGATCACCGAGCGTGCCGCGCGCGCCCTGCAGGGGGCGCGCAGGCCGCTCGTGCACGGGACGACGTCAATAGACGTAGTCCCGGCAATTTAGATCCGCGCTGTTGCCGTCATTTGGCAATGGCCCGGATCTGAAGCTGTTAAGGAGAGATTTAGACTTAGGGTACACAGGCATTGCTGTCAAATACAGGTGTTTGCATTCCAACAAACCACTGCGTAAACACGCATTTAAAGTGGTTGTAAACGCTTACACACCACTTTTACCTACAGGTAAGCCTATAATAAGATGAAAAAAAATAAAAAATTTATATACACACACACACACACACACACATATATTTCCCCCCCTGATTTTCTGATATAGATATGCTTGTCTATTACCAAATGAGTCGCTACCTCACCAAAACCTTCTCGACCCCCTACAGTCCGGCTTACGTCCACAACATTCCACTGAAACTGCCCTACTAAAACTCAATGACTAACTGCCAAAACCAATGGCCATTACTCCATACCCATACTCTTAGACCTCTCTGCTGCCTTCGACACAGTTGACCACCTGCTCCACCTCAGCAAACTACACTCCCTTGGCCTCCATGATTCTGCTTTATCCTGGTTCTCCTCCTACCTACCTCAGCGCGCTTTCAGTGTCACAACTCCTCTTTCTGTTGGGGTACCCCAAGGCTCCATCCTTGGGCCCCTCCTATTCTCGCTCCATACCTCTCCCCTGGGCCAGTTGATAACCTCCCATGGCTTCCAATACCACCTCTACGCTGATACCACCTAGATCTATCTCTCCACGGATCTCAAACTTACTGAATGACATATCGGTATGGATGTCACACCACTTTCTCAAACTCAATCTTTCTAAAACAGAGCTGGTTATATTTCTTCCTTCCCGATCCACCCCCCCCATGACGTTACCATTAAGATCAACAGTACAACCATTGGTCCCTCCACACATGCCAGGGTGCTGGGTGTAATCCTTGACTCTGACCTCTCCTTCAGCCCCACATCCAATCTCTGGCTAAATCCTACCGCATTATCCTCTGAAACATCTCCAGAATTCAACCCTTCCTGACTAATGACACCACAAAACAACTTATTCACTCCTTGATTATTTCCTGCCTTGACTACTGCAACTCTCTCCTTAATGGCCTACCCTTACACAGGCTATCCTCCCTTCAGTCTATTATGCTGCTGCTAGACTAATACACCTCACTAACCAAACCATGATTGCTGCCCCTCTCTGCCAATCCCTTCACTGGCTCCCCCCCACCGTATAAAATTCAAAATGCTAACCACAACGTACAAGGCCATCCATGACATCGCCCAGGACCTCCTGCTCTCTAGCTCCCTTGTTACCTCCTCCCATGCTCGCCTTCAGGACTTCTCCAGAGCTTCTCCCATCCTTTGGAACTCCCTGCCCGGTATGTCTGATCAGCCACTAACCTGTCCACCTTTAAGAGATCCCTGAAAATTCATTTATTCAGGGAAGCCTATCCCAAACCCACCCCCATCAAATCATTCCCTGCATCTATTATCTTTTGTACCACCACCCCCT
This sequence comes from Aquarana catesbeiana, assembly GCF_042186555.1. Classification (NCBI taxonomy): domain Eukaryota; kingdom Metazoa; phylum Chordata; class Amphibia; order Anura; family Ranidae; genus Aquarana; species Aquarana catesbeiana. Next base: position 216,487,534 of record NC_133327.1, read on the forward strand.
CCCTTTAGAATGTAAGCTCTACGAGCAGGGCCCTCCTGTCCCTTCTGTATTGAACTGTAATTGTGCTGTGTCCCCCCCCCCCCCTCTACATTGTAAAGTGCTGCGTAAACTGTTGGTGACTGTCACACACAGTATTTATCCGCGTATAACGCGCACTTTTTCCCACTGAAAATCAGGGGGGAATCGTGGTTGCGTGTTATACACAGATTCCTGCTGCCTCGAAGTGGAAGGAGGAGATGAGCGTCGCTTGATTACACACAACCATGATCTACTGTGTATCCAGCGCTCAGTCACACACAGTCCTGCCCCCTGGCCCAGCATTGGACCACTGTTCTGTCCATAATAAGAGACGGGCGGGACTGAGTGATAGATGCACAGGAGATGGTGGATCCAGCACTGGTGAGACTGCAATGATTGACAAAGTCGAGTCTGCAGAAGGGCACTAAACAGGCTGCAATAATAGGATTTTTATAACAGCTTACCTGTAAAATCCTTTTCTTTGAAGTACATCACGGGACAGAGCCATAGTAGTTACTATGTGGGTTATAGGCCACCTTCAGGTAATGGACACTGGCACACCCTAAATTAAAAAGTGCACTCCCTATATAACCCCTCCCACTGGTGGGAGTACCTCAGTTTTGTAGCAAAGCAATACACGTGTACACTAAGAAGGGACTCTGTGTCCTGTGATGTACGTCAAAGAAATGGATTTTACAGGTTAAAAAAATCCTATTCTTTTATCGTACATCAAAGGACACAGAGCCATAGTAGTTACTATGTGGGATGTCCCGTAGCAATGCCAACTGAAGGGAGGGAGACACAATAAAAGTAAAGCACCCAGAGACTAGAGGACTCATACTGCAGCCTGCAGTACACTGCGCCCAAAGGCAATATCCTCATGATCTTTTATCATCTAATTGATAGAATCTGGTAAATGTATGGACTGAAGACCAAGTTGCAGCCTTGCAGATCTGAGCCATGAAGGCTTGGTGATGCACTGCCTAAAAAGCACTAATAGCCCTGGAAAAATGCGCTTTAATATGAACAATCACTTGACGGATCCATTCATAAATAGTAGATTTCGACGCTGCCCGTCCTCTTTTAGGACCATCTGGCAACACAAACAAAACATCTGTTTTATGAATCTGAGCGAACACTTAATAGACTTTGACCGCTCTCGCCGGATCAAGAGAATGTAATGATCTTTCTTACACAGAAAGAGGTTCTGAAAAAAAAAATTAAGGCAGAACAATATCCTGATTTAAATGAAAAACCGATACTACCTTTGGTAGGAATTCAGGATGAGGCCGCAATACAACCTCATCCTTATGAATAAACCAATATGGCTCTTTACAAGAAAGAGCAGGCAACTCTGATACTCTTCCTGCAGAAGATATGGCAACCAAGAAAATTATTTTTCCTCGTCAAGAGGACCAAGGGAATATCTTGTATTGGCTCAAAAGGCTGCTTCTGTAAAGCCAACAGGACTAAATTTTAAGTCCCAAGGGTTCAGGGGTGACCTGACTGGAGGATTAATCAGAGTTATCCCCTGAATAAAGTTATGAACCAGAGAGTGTGAAGCAAGTGGTCGTTGAGAAAAAAAAAAAAAAAAAAAAAAAAAAAAAAACACCACAAAACCACAAAACCACAACCACAGATAAGGCCAGCTTCATTTCTAATCCTATCTGTAGGAATTCAAGGATCTACCCATGACATTTTTCCTGGGGTGCCAACCCCTGGATTCACACCAGGAGACATATGCCTTCCAGATTCTATAGTATATGGACTCTGGAGGCCGGCTTCCTAGTATTAACCAGGTAGAAACTACTGAAGCTAACAGCCCACAATCTTTTAGAATGTGAGTCTCAATAGCCAAACCGCTAAATTTAGCATTTGTAAAGTAGGATGGAATATCGGACCTTGCGAGAGAAGGTCTGGCCATAGCGGTAGGGTCCAAGGATCCCCTACGACCATTTTTACGATCTCGGGAAAACCAAGATTTCTGGGGCCACAAGAATCACCTCCTTGCTTGATCCTGCGAGAAGTCGCGGAAGCAGTAGAACAGGAAGGAACGCATAGATCATAGAAAAATTGATCCTACGGAAAAACCAGGGCATCTGTTCCGTATGCCATCGGATCCCTTGTCCTTGACAAAGTTGTCGATCTTGTTGATGAACCTGGACGCAAAAGAGATCCACAACCAGAACTACCTATTTTCGGCATGACGACAGAAAGATGTCGAGGTGAAGGGACCATTCTCCCAGGAACAATTGTTGGCCACTCAAGTAGTTCGCCTGCCAATTCCCTATCCCTGGAATGAAAATTGCTGATAGAATAGGATTCACCTCTTTCTGGGCTGCACGTCTTCTCGTGCCTCCATGGTGATTGATAGAGGCCACAGCTGTGGCATTGTCAGATTGGATCCTGACAGGACAATTCTGTAGTCTGAGCGTCCAGGCCTCCAGGGCCAGGCGTACTGCCCGAATCTCTAGAATATTGATGGGCAAGGTAATCTTTGATTTGGACCATTTCCCTTGGACAAACGCTTCTTCCAGGACTGCTCTGCAGCCCATGAGGCTGGCATCTGTTACCACCTTCCGGGCAACTAGTAGAAAGGATTTTCCTTTTTGAAGATTCGTGGATATCAACCAATTGAGGCTCTGATGCACTTTGGGGGATAAACACATTGGGGAGTCCAGAGCTTGGACCTTTTTGTTCCAAGTTGACAGGATAATGTTTTGCAGCAGTTTTGAATGAAACTGTGCATAAGAAACGGCCTCGAAAGAAGCCACCATCTTTTCCAACAATTTCATGCAAAGTCGAATAGAAGAAGGATTCTTTGTTTTGATCAACTGAATCAGTTCCCTTATGGAACTGATGCTTTCCTGGGGCAAAAACACCCTCTTCTGAGCTGTATCCATGATCAGCCCCAAGTACTACAATCTCCTTGATGGTTTTAAGGAGGATTTTTCTAGGTTGAGAATCCAGCCTAGGTATTCCAGGTAGCTGACTGTGGTGACCAAACTTTGGTTTTAGGAGGAGCCAGGACATTTGTAAACACCCGAGGTGCAGTAGCTAGACCGAAGGCAGAGCTACAAACTGGAAATGAAGACTTTCTACCTTGAAGCGTAGAAATTTCTGGTGAGCGGGGAAAATCGGCACACGGAGAAAAGCATCCTTGATGTCGATTGACGAAGCTCTCCCCCTTGTAGGATGGAGACTACTGATCGGATTGACTCCATGCGAAAAGAACGGTATCCAAAACTGGTTTAGATCTTTGAGACCTAAAATGGGTCTGATATCCCCGTTTTGGAATCGTGAAAAGGTTTGAATAAAAACCCTAATCCTTGCTCTTCCAAGGGGACCACCGATATCACTCCTTGAGACAAGGGATGATACAAAGCTAGAAAAAAAAAAAAAAAAAAAAAGAAGGAGACTTCTTCACTGGATCTCTGGGAATGTTTGAGAAAATGAGGAGACGGGAATCCTTGGAATTCTAGTTTGTAACCTAAAGAAATTGAGGAAGCCACTCATCTGTCTTGACATTGTTCCTGCCAGACCCTTGAAAACTGTAGAAGCCGTCGCCCCACTTGAGCGAGTGGGGGTGCCCCTTCATAAAGAGGCTTTAGTATTTTGTTTTGTGCGTTTCCTCCCCCAGGTCCTCGGACTAACCTTGAGGTTTATCTCTTGAACCTGAAGGTGGAGGCCATCATGACTGCCTGGAGACTGATGCCCCTGGCACTGGAGAAGCAACACGTTTTAAAAGAAAAAATGCTTAAACTTTTTTCTTTTTTTTAACCGGTAAAAAGGGAACTTTTCCTATTAGAAATTCTTTGGCTATACCTATCCAGATTGTCTCCAAAAAAACAAACATTCACCATGAAATGGGAAACTGGCCAAGAGCTTTTGCATGGCGCTTTGGCTGACCAATTTTTCAACCATAGGATTCTATGCACATGTATTAACCCTAGCATGAGCCGTGAGGCCTGGAGAATAGAATCTTTCATTGCGTCTACTGATATCCTGGCCAAATCTTGAGTACATCCATAAACTGGTCCTTTAAGGACTGAGATAGTCTGATCGCTGCCAGCGCAGGCTGAACCTGCGAGCGAAATATAGCTTTTAAAAAGGAATTCCAACTTCTTATCTGTTGGCTCCTTTAGCATATGAGCATTGTCTACTGGACAAGTCAGGTACAGAGGATATAGCAGCATCAACTGTTGGAAATCCCCATTTCTTATAGAACTTTTCCTCCATAAGATAAAGTATTGAAAAACTTTTTGGGAGGAAAAAAACTGTTTATCTGGGTGCTCCCACTCAGAATATATAAGCTTTTTTAGCCATGAATGGATAGGAAAAGCATGAACAGATTGAGGAGGCTTTAACAAACCCAAACCAGAAGTGGGCTCATCGATTGACTGCGCTTATTGGCAGTAAAAATGTGGAGTGGACCAATTCAGCGAGAGACTGTACCAACCAAATTTTCCTGCGAACCTGATCCTTTCGTATTAGGTTCCTCAGACATCAGCCTTTTCCTGGTCCCTTGAGAGAAAATTAGTCATCTATCGCCCGTTGTTCCTCATCATGAAGGTCCTGAGCAAAGGGCAGGGATCAGTTATGCTTAGTCCCACTCTGGGATGCAATTAAGCATCAATTTTTTGCTCCAAAGTTAGAATGGTTGGAGAAAAAAAAAAAAAAAAAAAACCTCCTTAGTCATATATACAGGGGCTGTAATGCTAAAAGCAGCTGCAACACTTGCCCCTCTTGATGGCTCACTCTGACCAGCCATATTACTCTCAGGGGGAGGATGCCCTCTTTTCTGAGCTGGGTCTAGGCTCCCTAGTGACTATAGTCTTTCTAGAGCCCTTTTTCGAGGTGATTTTATGTGTCACCACCCCCAGTGGTGACACATAGGTATGACAACATTTACTAATTAAAAAAAGAGACACTCATAAGAAAATTTTGAAAATTTCTTAGAAAAACTCCTTACCTTTCCCGCTGTAGAGTTTTCTGTTGTAAACCAACAGACCCAATCTTTACCCTTCACGGTGGGTTCCCGTTAAACCTTCAGGAGCTGGGGATCCTCGAGGAAACCTACAATCCTGGACCTGTAATAGCACCTCTGCCAGTAAAACGGTGGCAGATGCCGGGGTCCAGCTCTCTAAAAAGAGAAGTGTTACAGGCATATACGAGGCCCAAGTACTATTCAATTCGGTATGGAAAAGACACTGAATGGATCCGGTTGCATGGCTTGCCCCAGTAAGGAATATTCCATCAGAACACCTGACCAACACCTAAGACCTTGGCGAAAAAAAATTGGAGGTACTCGCGGTAAGGGGGGGGGGGGGTTTATATTGGGAATTGAACTTCCTGTTTAGGGTGTGTCAGTGTCCATCACCTGAAGGTGCTATATAACCCATACAGTTATTACTGTGGCTCTGTGTCCAGTGATGTACGATAAAGAAAATGAAAGCTCAAACACCTGTAGGAGCAGCTTCTTTGCACTGCATTGTGCATGAGCCCTTAAAATAAATACGACTAGAATGCCCTGCAGGACAACCCCAGCAGCATTAATAGCAGCTCCTCCAGGAAGGCTTACTGTCATTTTATAATTATATAGTAGTGCACTGTACTAGTTAATGTGGACCAATAGCAACGTCACAAACACACGTTGTGCTGCAACTTGGTACCTCCAATCACCCTGAATACCGATGATTTACTGGGCCCGAATAGCGTCCATCTACAAATCCAAAATAGAACTATAGGCAAAACTTTTCATTTTGGAGTAAGAGAGGGTTATAACCTCTAAGGTTTATTTTTGCCCTCTTTGTCCCATTGGGGAAACTTATCTTCACTTCCTGTTCCATAGCCAAATCCATACAAAAAGGGAATTTTATGGGGATCCCCAGGTCAACAGAACTAGGACTCCCCATTGGAAGACTTCCCCTCTAGGTCCATGTGACGCCACAAGATATAAAATATAGCACAGTTCAACTAAAATTGTTTTTCAAACCGCTATTTATTGTCAGATACAGAAAGTAGAACAGCAGCAATAGCAAATGGTGCATTAATTTGGCACCTGACAGAGGCTCAGGCTAGTCATAGCCAGTAGTAAAGATGCAACCAACTTCGACTAAACACAAACCAATAAAATTACGTGCAAGTTATGCTCATAAAAAAAAAAAAAAAAAAAAAAAAAAAATATGAATACTCCCTGTTAAAAACCACATCAAAGTTTCACTCATCTGTATAAACATCACAAGGAAAATAAAAAAAACAAAAAAAAAAACAAAAAAAAGGTAGAGAAGGCCCCATCGGAAGTTCACACAAAAGACAGCTTAATCAGAAAAAAAAAAAAAAAACAATCACAAATTCTTACCACTCATCCTAAGGGGGGGGGGTCAGGATCGTGACTGAATATACATTATTCTATTAGAAGGGTATCCATGTTTATCTAGTCACAGACTGGACTGACAAAACCACCTTAGATGTTTGCAAAGACTAAATGCTAGGCACGAAAAAAACAGGTTGGTTGTACTTAGAGTTGCGTCGATACCGATACCTTTTCATTGCTATTAGAGTCCATACAAAATGAACAGGCTCAGTTTGAACTACAAAGAATCAGATCCAAATCCACAGCTGCTTGCGAGATGTATAGGCAGTCTGCCCCCAAGCTGACATCACTTCCGCCCTATATCCACAGGGGTCCCAGAACATCCTACATCTTCTCCAGCCCTATGAGCACTGCAAGCGGCCATGCTTTTTGATTTGACATGCAAGATATATTCACAGGGTGTGAAGTCAGGGGCACGTTGTAGTTTGCAGCTCATCCAATCCATCAGTGAGAAAGAGGTCAATCAAGGTAATCTCACACGTCACCTGACCAGTGTGGTGGTGCACCATCCAACTGGAGAATAAAGTGGTCACTGTCGTCCTGTAACTGTGGCATCAACCAAAGACTTAACATATCCAGAACAGAGCCTCCCGTGACAGGTTCTCTCGTGAAAAAAGAAGGGGCCATACACATTTTTGGACATAGAAGACATTTACCTTGGGTGAATCTCAAACATGTTGCAGTGTAAATCTGGGATTCTCTGTTCCCCAAAAGCGAACATTTTGCCGATTTACCTGACCACGCATGTGAAACGTAGCGAAAAAAAAAAAAAAAAAAAATTGCATTTCCATAACAAAAAATTCACAGCGCTTTGTATGGTCAAGGTCAGAGAGATTTTGCACTTGTATGGAACAATTTTCAGTTTCCTCTCCCAAAATTCTCCAGACAGTGGGCTGTGAAATCTGCACTTCACGACACGCACTCGGTGTTGATTTTCCCAGGCTTCGTTGAATGGCGGTGCAAACACTAGCGACGACTTCCTCCGATACATGCGGTCATCCAGGACTTACGTTTGCACAAACAGCCTGTAGTTTCAAATTTTATATGCCAATCTTAGATAGATTTTCTGGTTGGAGGTTCTTTTCCAAATCGTATTTGAAAATGCTGTTGCACAACAGTTACAGATTCTGTTGTGCTCAAATCAAGAACACAACGCTTTCTCCATTGCAGGCGCTACCATTTTGAATTACTAGTCCTATAACACACGCGCCTACATCACTAACCTCAGTAGCGGGACACAAACTTTAGGAGTACATCTACCTAAAGGTTTGCAGTTGTGGTCCGTGTCTTCAACTGTTACAGTTTTACAGCATCTGGAAACGGTTCTTGGTCACCTCCCCAATTAAGGCCTATCTCCTCCGATCGCTCAGTTTGGGCAGGCAGCCCACTCTAGGAAGAGTACTGGTGGTTCCAAACATCTTCCATTTACAGATGGAGGCTACTGTGCTCATTGCTCAATTTTTCTGTACCCTTCCCCAGATCTGTGCCTCGATACAATACCATCTTGGAGGTCTACAGACAATTCCTTGGACTTCATGGCTTGGTTTGTGCTGACATGCACGGTTAACTGTGGGACCTTATGATTTGGAAAGGCACACACCTGTCTATATATTTTAAATCAACCGAATTTACCACAGGTGGACTCCAAGTTGTAGAAACATCTTAGGCCAGGTTCACACTGGTACAAACAACTGGCTATCCGACTTTGCCCTGCAACATCAGTCCTACTTCCATCCGACTTGAATGAACGGGATACGATTTTGCACCAACTGAGATAGTCTACCTTTGACCAAACAATTTCAGTGTGACAGATTACTTTTCCTGCTGCTGTAATCACCATGTCGGATGTCACAATTCCAAATACCAGTCAATACTGGCACAAAACATTCAGGCTTCTTATAGAAACCTGAACATGAAGAGCAACTTCATCTTTCAGCATGACAACGACCCAAAGTATACATCCAAATCAACAAAGGAATGGCTTCACCAGAAGATTAACCCTTTCATGACTAAGCCTATTTTTGAAATTTGGTGTTTACAAGTTAAAATCCATATTTTTTGCTAGAAAATTACTTAGAACCCCCAAACATTATATATATTTTTTTTAGCAGAGAATCTAGAGAATAAAATGGAGATTGTTGCAATATTTTATATCACACGGTATTTGTGCAGCGGTGTTTAAACGCAAATTTTTGGAAAAGTGACACGAATTTTAAAAAATCCAAACAGTAAAGTTACCCCAATTTTTTTGTATAATGTGAAAGATGATGTTACGCCGAGTAAATAGATACCAAACATGTCACACTTTATAATTGCACGCACTCGTGGAATGGCGACAAACTATGGTAGCTATGAATTTCCATAGGCGACGCTTTAAATTTTTTTACGGTTACCAGGTTAGAGTTACAAAGGAGGTCTAGGGCTAGAATTATTGCTCTCGCTCTGATGATCGTGGCGATACCTCACATGTGTGATTTGAACACCGTTTACATATGCGGGCGCGACTTCCGTATGCGTTTTCTTCGCTGCGTGAGCTCGCGGGGACGCTTTAAAAGTTTTTTTTTTTTGTTTATTTATTTTATTTTATTTATTTTTATACTTATAAATTGTGTTTAAAAAAAAAAGTTTTTTTTTTTACTTTTATTGCTGATTGCTGTCACAAGGAATGTAAACATCCCTTGTGACAGTAATAGGTGGTGACAGGTACTCTTTATGGAGGGATCGGGGGTCTAAAAGACCCCCAATCCCTCCTCTGCACTTCAAAGTATTCAGATCGCCGAAAATGGCGATTCTGAATACTGTGTATTTTTTAAAATTCGGCGCCATTGGCAGCCGAATAAACGGGAAGTGACGTCATGACGTCGCTTCCACGTTTACATTGAGAAGGCTGGAACGAAGCCGCCCACAGCTTCGTTCCAGCCCGCCCACAGCCGCCGGAGGCAGCCGATTGGACACCGGGCCTCCCGTTCGCACGGGAGGCCCGGTAAGAGCGGCGGGAGGGGGGCGTCCCCTCCCGCTCCTCCGGTATAACAGCCGAGCGGCTTTTAGCTGCATCGGTGGTTATATACGGATAGCCGATCGCCCACTCGAAACAACGGTACCCCCAAAAGAGTATGCAGATGTGCGTAAGGTCGGCGGGAAGGGGTTAATCAGATTGAAAATCTGTGGGGTGATCTGAAGAGGGCTGTGCACAGTAGATGCTCTCGCAATCTGACAGATTTGAAGTGTTTTTGCAAAGAAAAGTGGGCAAATATTGGCAAGTCAAGTTGTGCCATGCTGATACTTATACCCAAAAAGACTGAGTGCTGTAAAAAAAAAAAAAAAAAAAAAAAAAAAAAAAGGGCGCATTAAGGAGGGAATGGAAAAATCTCCTTATGGGGGTACCTGTTGCAATGCTTGTGTAGTTGACCAAATGAGGCCACACATGCCAAAAAACAGGACTGATCAGGATGATAGAATATGAAGATCCAAGGACTGATAAGGTGGCCAAAGAAAACCTGAAAATTATATGCGAGAATAAAAGCAGATCTTCACCTTAAAAACTAAAAGGTCATGTTGCCCGCCTCCTCCACCTCCCTCTTGCACAACTGGGATATAATTTTTTAAATTTTTTTTCTATTGCATTTCTCATCCGAGTTGGGAGTAGGATGGAGTCACTAATGACGGGACTGAAGTTCCTCTAAGGCTGAGTAAGACCTACAATTAGCAGGCAGTTTCTGAACACCTAGGGTTGGAGGTTCTTTTCCAAATCGTAACTGTCGTGCAACGGCATTTTCGATTACGATTTGGAAAAGAACCTCCAGCCACTCCTTTGTTGCCTTGGCCGTATGGTTTGGGTCATTGACATGCTGGAATAACCATCCACGATCCATTTTTAATGCCCTGGCTGAGGGAAGGAGCTTCTCACACAAGATTTGACAGTACATGGCCCTGTCCATTGCCCTTTGATTTAGTCACCCTCTCACCAAGCTGCTTGGCGATGGTCTTAGCCCACTCCAGCCTTGTGTAAGTCTAAAATCTTGTCCCTGACATCCTTGAACAGCTCTTTGGTCTTGGCCATGGTGGAAAGATTGGAATCCGATTGCTTCTGTGGACAGGTGTCTTTTATACAGGTAAAAAGCTGCGATTAGGAGTATTCCCTTTAAGAAAGTGCTCCTGATCTCAGGTCCTTTACCTGTATAGAAGACACCTGGGAGACAGAAGTCTTGCAGATTGATAGGGGATCAAATACTTATTTAACTCATTAAAATGCAAATCAAATCAATTTACACCTTTTTTGAAATATGTTTTTCTGGATATTTTTGTCTCTCACTGTTAAAATAAACCTGCCATTAAAATTATAGACTGATCATTCCTTTGTAAGTTGGCAATCATACAAAATCAGCAGGGGATCAAATAAATACTTTATCCCCCTCACTGTAGCTGCCGGCTGGTGTGAATGTCAATACCAGTACTACACTTGTGCTATGGTCATTGTCTGACAGGTTCTCATCTGTTATCAAATAGACTTGGGATATGATGCACAAAGTTATACCCGAGCAAAAAACGCCATGGCCAACAAGAAAAAGTTCTAAATAAAATTTGCACTGCTTCAGGTCTTGTATTTATCGCTTAGGTCCCTCACTGCACCAGGTGAAAGCTACAAGGAGCTTGTTTTGCTTAACAACTGTATCAATAAAAAAAGAAAAAAAAAAAATCCTCAGTAAAAGTCATGCCATTGATATATGTCCACACAGTCCCCGTGCTAAGAAACAGCCACCTGATGCGTTTCTCTACCCCCCCCCCCCCTAACATATTGAAGAATGGAAGCAATACAAGACTGAAACATCGTTGCTCAATGAGCCACCAGACTTTCCATGCCTACAGAATATATAAAATGTTAAGCTACAAACAACTCATACTTCATTGATTTACCTAGCAAGTGTGCTGCGCACCACTCGTGGCTTCACACGCCGCTTCCGGACTCCCATAGTGCCACTGCACCGAAGCAGAAATAGGCGGCAGCTTCTGCCCTGCCTCCGCCACTGGAAATAACATCGGGCGCTCACCCGGTGCCCTATTAGGAAGTGTCACTTCCTGGGGGGGCCGAGAATTCCTCTCGGCCAACAAAAAAATAGCGGCAGTGCACGCGCAGCCATCGCTCCCAGGACAATGGAGCGGGTCATCTCATCAGACCACAACACTTTCACCCAGTTCTCCTCTGAATCATTCAAATGCTTATTAGCTAACTTCAGACATGGCCTGTACATGTGCAAAAAAATAGCGGCAGTGCATGCGCAGCCATCGCTCCCAGGACAACGGTGCAGGTCACCGGATCTTCTGCAGCTCTCACCGAGCACCTAGGAGGTAAGAGGAGTCCGAACCCACCGATTCCAAAGCCCTGGTAAGATAGGAGGGCTGAAGGTCTCTAAAGAGGAGGAAAAATGAAGAGAGGAGACCCTGTCTCTCAGGAGCACCTAAGAGGTCCTGGCTCCCATCCACAAGATGTTCCCTCCGGGCCGAAGGAAACACAAAAAGTGAGATGTGGTAGGGAGGTGCCTCCCTTTAAAGATCTGGAGGGAGGTGGTGTTTCCTGTGGTCCGGTGGGAGAAGTCACTATCTCTCAGATGCTGTCCTAAAAAACGCCTTGGGAAAATTGTGATTCTCATTTTAGCCAGAATCGTGCAGCTCTAGTGCTAATACATCTAGTTCATTGAGAGTCTGTCATGGAGAGGTTTGGCAGCTATCAAGTAAAGCTAAATGCTTTGAGCTTCACCGATGGCTAACTAGCCACTGGTCAAATATCTATAATGCTATACACAAGGCTTTATAAAAGACACCCCTTACAGGTAGAAGGGGCACACCATCCATCGTTACTTGCACATTGGCGACAGGTTGAGGCTGGTTTACTAAAGGAGACGAGAATAGTTACAAAGAAAACAAAAACAAAACAAAAACAAAAAAAACATTAAAATAAATGTGAATGTTCACACACATTTCTATTATCACATAAAAATCAAAATTCCCAACTATTTGAATAGCCAATCGTGGATGAATGAAGATGCCTTTTACATGGTTGGATTTTTTAAACACACAATTTTAGTGAAGATTCTCAACTTCTTCAGTAAATCAGCCTCATCGTGTCAGGCTGAGGGAAGCCTGGGGACTGCCATCCATAACTCCCGTTTATAAATGCTAGCTGCCCAGCTTTGTCTGTCCTTTGTATTTCTGTGTCACTGACCTAGCAACTCAAAAGCCTGAAGCCTATGGATCAGCATAACAGCCAAGCAACTAGAAGTTTTAAAAAAGGAAGCTCAACCTCTGATTTGGGCTTTTAGTCCCTTCATACATATAAAAGAGGATTTAGGCTGGGTTTACACTGGAGAACACAGCGGCTCACAGCAGGATTCCGGTGCATCTCCATTCACTGTTTCAGGTCCAATTTCAGCCCAAATTCTAGGCTGAATTTGGACCGAAATGGACCAAAAGACGCACAGAACTCCTGTGCAATTCGCACCAGAGCCGCTGCATAGATGTGTGAACCGGCTCCATAGACAGCCAGTCACAATCTACTATGCAAATTGGATGTGGGGAAACCCACACCCAAGTCGCAATAGTGTGAACCCAGCCTAAAGGATAATCATAAAAGCTCAAAAATAAAATAACCACAACTGCAAAAGGGGGAAAAAACAATATATAAGCCATGTACAGTTGTCTAATTCTACAAAGAAGTTTCTACATTCTTTGCAGTGGCCTTTATTGAAGTATATTATTAACTTCTACCACACCTGATAATTAAAGCTTCAAGAGCAAAAATGTCAAAGACATATGTATAGAATATGTAAGAAAGACAATGCTTAGTTTCCTTTTACAGATCAATGTCCCAGTGTGCCCTGAAAATTATCTTTTGATCACCAGAACTATTGCAAGCGTTTCACTATTCAAAAGATCTTTGACAGTTTTTACACTAGTATGAATTGGATGTAGGTTTCTCCACAGCCAATTCATGACAGGAGACTGACAGCTCTCAATTGAGCCCGTTCACATATCTCCGTTGCGGCTGCGGAGCGGTTTGCACAGGAGTCCCGTGCATTTTTGGCTTAGTTTTAGGGCCGAATTCAGGCAAAAATTCCGGCCTGAAATGGAGAACAGGGACGCACCGGACCCTGCTGCGAGCCCCATCCGGCAGTAGTGTGAACCCAGCCTTAAAGGATAGGTTCACCATTAATAACATGTTACCCTTGTATTTAGGATGTACCAGGTTACTATGCAGCAGCCCCCTTGCCCTGAGAAGGGCAAAGTACTAGGGATTTGATATTTGTAGTGAGCATAGAGCAGTGCACATTACTGCAATGAATGTGCACTGAAAATGGAGAGGGGGGAAAGGAAAGGTTCAGATCAGGTGGTGTCACAAGGAGGTAGAAAAATAAAAACCATTACATAAAAACAATTTCATGAAATAGATTATGGGACCATTAACCACTTGCCTACTGGGAACTTTCACCCCCTTCCTGCCCAGGCCAATTTTAAGCTTTCAGTGCTCTCACACCTTGTATGACAATTGAGCAGTCATGCAACACTGTACCAAATTTGAGCTGCACTGATCTGATAATCTAGACAGTGATAAATAGTGCCCTGTCCCTTTTACACAAGCTGGTTATTGGCGCTCTTCTCCTCACGCTGTCAGCATGAAAAAAAATGCTGATAACCAGCTTCTGTTTACATCGTGATCAGCTGTGATTGGACATAGCTGATCATGTGGTAAAGGGCCGCTGATTGGCTCTTTACCTCAATCTGTGATCAGCAGTGTCCAAAGGACACTGCACTCACAGAGCACACCTTGGCGGGTGCGATCACAGGAGGACATCACACAACGTTCTCCTAGAACTGGCCAACCACGCTGTAGCCATCACTTGGCTATAGCACGGGAGGTAAGTGTTTAAAGGAGAATTCCAAGCAAAATCTACTGTAACTACTGCTTTCGCACCATGTGATTTCTCTGTGGTTTCCACACCCGCAAACACGCTGCATTTTTTGATGCACGGGGTTCCCATTCAGAATGAACAGCAGTTAGTTTTGACTGCCGGTGGTTGTGGGTAGCACTACGATTCCTGCACCTGCATTGATGTGCGAACTGAGCATTAGAAAGAATTGATTGCTACAGGTATTTTTCTGACCCTTTGATATAAAGGGCAAATTTATGCCAGGGGCCAATTAATCATTTGTCAACTATGGCAGAACTACCAGTAAGTCATTCTATTTGAGGTCCTATGACAAAAACAGTAAGCTATCAAGCCTTGGTTAACCAAAATAGCAATGAATACTGCAGCATAAAAATATCCTAGTCCTGACCTTTAAAAGTGAAGCAAATTCATAACCATTAGGGCTGGTTTACGCTTGCTTCAAAATGTGGAATTTGTCACATTTTTAAAGCACTCTGAAAGCCAATCAAAGCACCTGTGACTAAATAAAATAGAAAGCTTACAGTTCCGTTTACATGTTGCTTTCTTGGTGCTTCAAAGTTTTGCTAAAAACAACCATAGAAGTCTATGACAAAGCTCGCTAGCTGCACTTGCAGCTTTTGAGAGGTTTTTATTCAACTTTAGCTTTGTTTTGAAGGTGTTGCAGGTATGAAATATCCCAGGATGCACTGGGAAACCAACAAGCGAAAAGGAAAGACATCAGCAGTCACTTCCAGTTATGTGTATATATATTCTGGAAGAGTCTGTTGTAGACATCACATCCCTGCAGGATGGCTCGCAGGGTTCGGAGGGGAGCAACAAGCAGACAGCACGCATGGTGTGCAACATGTGAACGCTATAGCGCAAGATGAGTGGGGACCAGAGACAGGGGAGGATCAGCAGACCTAGGGGCTACCACTGAGCGGGGGCACCAGCAGACCTGGCGGCTACCACTGAGCATGAGACCTGCTGAACAAAGGCACCAATGAGCTGGGGTTTCAACTGGGTCCCTTTAAAACAAAACAGAAAATCAGGACACACACGGCATTTGCCAAGCTTCAATAAAGATTCAAAAAGCATCACCGTAGCATCAAAAACACATCAAAAAAGCATGTTGAAGTGGTAGGCACTTTAATGTGTGTTGAAGTCAAAGCAAGTGTAAATGAGCCCTTATTACCTCACTGAACTTGATATGTTGGCGCTATACAAATCCTGCATAATAAGAAGAATGTATACAATAGCAGCCAAAGGGCAATTTTATTTAACAGACCCCAATGTAGTGAGAAGGCTGGAAAAGGGATTGCTCCCCCTTCCCTTATGCATTTGTTTTGTATGCTTTCAAGGAGATTGTTTCTAGACTCTGACCATGTACAGAGTATAGTCATCTATAGCGTATTAGGTGTTTAGAACTGTTCCATCACAAAGCTCTGATAACCGGTCTGGGTTGGCAGATAACAATTGTCAGGGCTACACTTTGGTAGTGGTGTGCAGACTATTGGTGTTCCCACAAAAGGAAAATGTAAACATTTGCAAATGTGCACCACAGACATCTCAAACAATTGCACTGCCAAGTACCCACACAGACACAATGCATCAAAGTAGCTGATGAGCATCATTTGCAGAAGAGAGGCCTGAGACTAAAGAGTAAGGCAGGGTAATATACACGGACCAAAAAACATTCAGCAGGAACAGGGATGGTAAAAAATCAGCATTCGATCAGCACTTACAGCCAATAGCCACAAAGCTGATCGGAGTATTCTGACTTATAGAGTAGCGCGTGAGGGGTGGGGGGATGGAGATCCCTGCATCAATATAATTTGTCATATTGATGCAGGGATCAATATGATTAGTCTGCATCAATATTTGTCTGTTAAAAAAAAAAAAAAAGGAAGAAGAAGGGGGGGGGGGACACATTGCCTTATTGTGGCCATAACAGTGCAAAAAAAAAAAAAAAAAAATATAATAATAATAATAATAATAATAATAAATAAATAAAAACCAGACATGTTTACACAGAGATGGGAATCTGAGGAAAGCAGAGCACCATTCATTGCATTTGGGGGGGGGGTAGCAAATACACCAAGAGGAGGAGGACAGCCTGATCAGGAGAGGTTTCAAAACCATGTGACCAACTTCTCTTTCAATCGCAGGGTCCTCCACGGCATCATTCAAAGGGAAACTGTAGGCTACACACTGTGGTTGGCATTTTATGAATTACTTAAATATTTGATGTTCATGCACTTCTTTCCATTAAACGATTGTTCTATCTGCATTGCTGTGGCTCCCAGGTTGGCTTTCCAGTTTATGAACCCAAGGAAGTACACTATATTACCACAAGTATTGGGACGCCTGCCTTTACATGCACATTTAATGACATCCCAGTCTTAGTCCGTAGGGTTCAATATTGAGTTGGCCCACCCTTTGCAGCCATAACATCTTCAACTATTCTGGGCAGGCTGTCCACAAGGTTTAGGAGTGTGTCTATGGGAGTGTTTGACCATTCTTCCAGAAGCGCATTTGTGAGGTCAGGCACTGATTTTGGATGAGAAGGCCTGGCTCAGACTCCATTCTAATTCATCCTAAAGGTGTTCTATCAGGTTGAAGTCAAGACTCTCTGCAGGCCAGTCAAGTTCCTCCACCCCAAACTCACTCATCCATGTGTTTATGGACTTTGCTTTGTGCACTGATGTGCAGTTATGTTGAAACAGGAAGGGGCCATCCCCAAACTGTTCCCACAAAGCATGAAATCGTCCAAAATGTATTGGTATGCTGCCACCTTAAGCGTTCCCTTCACTGGAACAAAGGTGCCAAGCCTAACCCCTGAAAAACAACCCCACACCATAATTCCTCCCCCACCAAATGATTTGGACCAGTGCACAACACAAGGTCCACAAAGAAACTGCTCCATCACCACTTTATTGCCTGAGCTGCAGTGACACCACTCCCATGCACAGGGGTCACATTATCATGGCACAGAGTGGCGACATAAAACATATGCGGAGACAGAGAGAGAGAGAAGCATAGGCAGAATAGACCAGTTGGGTCTCTTCTCTCAAACTCCTACCCATCAGGTTCAATTCCACTTTGATACGCAGTAGGCTAACATTTGCCTTTTCTTGTAGGGTTTACAAATTTACATACAGAGTTTCATTACTGGACAATAGATCTGGGAGACAGTGTGTGAGGTTAGGCAGGGATCAGGTGACCTAACTCACCTTTGACCTAGGATTTCCTAGAGTTAACCTTAAACAAAATAAAAGTAAATAAAAAGGAGCAAGTGTAAATCTTACATAAGCTAGATCACTTGAAAAATTAATGAGGAGTCCAGTCATAACAGGTCCTCTTCAATCACCGACTCCAGTCAAAAAGTTAATCAGTTAACAGCTAATGCTATCCATAAAACACCAAAGGCCTAAAGTCAAACTGCTACTAACTCTTATGCCGCGTACACACGGTCGGACTTTTCGTCTACAAAAGTCCAACGGACGCCGACGGACTAAAGCTGGCTGGTAATCCGATCGTGTGTGGGCTTCTCCGGACTTTCAGCAGACTTTTTCAGCCTCAAATCCGACGGACTTTAGATTTGAAACATGCTTCAAATCTTTACGTCGTAACTACGACGGACCCCGAAATCCGCTCGTCTGTGTGCTAGTCCGACGGACAAAAACCCATGCTAGGGCAGCTATTGGCTACTGGCTATGAACTTCCTTATTTTAGTCCGGTGTACGTCATCACGTACGAATCCGTCGGACTTTTGTGTGGTCGTGTGTAGGCAAGTCCGTTCGTTAGAAAGTCTGCTGCAAGTCCGCCGAAAGTCCGCAGGAAGTCTGTCGGACAGGCTGTCGGACTTTTGTAGACGAAAAGTCCGACCGTGTGTACGCGGCATTATGCCGCGTACACACGGTCAGACTTTTCGGCTACAAAAGTCCGACAGACTTTTGGCGGACTTTACTACATACGACCACACAAAAGTCCGACGGATTCGTACGTGATGACGTATGACCGGACTAAAATGAGGAAGTTGATAGCCAGTAGCTGCCCTAGCGTGGGTTTTTGTCCGTCGGACTAGCATACAGACGAGCGGATTTCTACGTCCGGCTGAGTTACGATGTAAAGATTTGAAGCATGTTCCAAATCTAAAGTCCGTCAGATTTGCGACTGAAAAAGTCCGCTGAAGCCCACACACGATCGTATTGTCCGCCAGATTTGGTCCGTCGGCATCCGTTGGACCAGTCCGGTTGAAAAGTCCGACCGTGTGTACGCGGCATTAGTCCACTAGAACAGGGTTTCTCAACCCATGGTACGTGTACTCCTGGGGGTACATGCACCAAGAACAGAGGGTACATCGCTCAGAGCTGGCGCCACCATAAGCAGGGCTCAGATCCTGCAGGAACACCATTCCTGGATCCGATCCTCTTTCCTCCTCTACTCGTGTGTGACATAGCGGCGATCTCCCTCTGTCATGGAGCTCTGGTCTGAACTGTTCAGCATTGTAAGTCCTGCCTCCTAGACAGGTGCTCCTGTGATAGACGGAACACTGATCCAATTGAATCAGTGCGGCGTGTATCATAGGAGGTGGGGCTTTGTTACAGCGGCCATTCAGGCGGCCAATTTAAATACAAGCTACGTGACAAAGCGGGAGATCATGACCCAGGCACTGGTAGGCTGCATTTGGTGGGAACTGCACTGATGAGGCTGCATGTGTCTACTTGTGTGTTAATTTCGGATCATGTGCGTGTTCGCAGCATGCACACATACAAGGATATTGCACTCGAACAAAAACCATCACAAACACACACACGGATCCTTCCAAACATATAGTGACATTACACACAGAAACCATGACACCCAAACAATAGAAATTACTTTCACAAGACAGGGGTACTTAAGACATTTTTTTTTTAGATTTCGTGGGGTACTTCATTGTAATAGGCTGAGAAACAATGCACTAGAACCGTAACTCTACAAGGCACTTACACAAAATAATGTATAGGACTGCACCCTCCTGTCACGTTTCCATTCCCTCTCTCTTGGCCTAGGCACCAGTGAGTTTGCAATGAGCCATGATCTGACCTGCACAGTCACACAGCTCAGCAGCAATAAGGCCATATAAAGCAAAGCAGGACAAATCAGGGGAGCCAAGCAGCCAATGCTCTCTAACAAAATACCTAACTTTTCAGGTTCTTTTGTTGCTGTTAATGTAGATATCTCCTAAAACCAAAAATCCTGCTGGCTCCTAAATTCCACATTAATTATCCATCCCCGATTTAAAGCAGTGGGTGGACTTAAGCACTAACTTTACTTCTGTACAGCTTCAAGGAGACCCAGCAGGTAGGTTGCGTCTATCCCAAGTGGATGACCATAAGACACCCCAGGTATTCTGCTGGGTGTGGATGAATACCAGAAGCCCCGTGTAGGTATGCCATGTGTATTTCCTACCAGGACGAATGACCACCAGGTAGGTACACAGTCCTATTCTGCCGAGTGTGGATGACAACTAGATGCCCAGGCATGTTGTTTGTGTGACTTTACTAGCAGGAGTGAATACATTCCAAAAATCTAGGGCAGGAAGACTGGGTGTCTATCCTCCATGGAGCAGATGACCACCAGAAGCCTAGCACAGGTAGCCTCTATATCTATCCTGCTTAAAAAGGGGGTCCACCTATCTATCGTTTTTTTTTTTTTTTTTTTTTTGAGTTCATTCACAAACTTTTCTTCTCAGCATTACATACTCACATATTGTGTGTAATATGTCTGCCTGTGTCAGATGTCGTCGGTAAGAATAACATATTATTCACTGCAGGCGGTTTCCATCTTCATTGTGGGCATTTGAAGCCCACAAGCATTTATTTCCTGGATGTGGTGAATGCTGTGCTCCCAGCATTCACCTCTCATTCCCGCACATGCTCAGTGGCACCTGGGAAGCCTGAGACTAGCTCCCAGGAGTCTGGGAGAGGCTAGAAACATGCCTACTCCCACGGGAGGAGAACCAGGAAGTGCAAAGAAGAATAGAAAAATAAAAAAGGTAATTACAGCGATTTAAATTTTTTTTAAACGGCATGTCAGCATCTAGGCAAGGAAGAGAATACATACAGATATTGTTCAAAATTTGGGTGGAACCCCGCTTTAAGGGTCAACCAGGAGCCTTGTGGCTAGGCCATGTGTGTCCAGCCTGGAGTAAACACCAAAAACCCAAGCCTGTAGGCTGTGTCTATCCTCCAAGCCAAGAACAGTAGAATGTATGTTTATCCTGAATTTAACCATCAGAAACCACAGGGCAGGCAGTGGGTTACATTTATTCAACCAGGAGTAAGAAACCACCAGAAGCCCAGGGGAGGTAGGCTGTGTGTCGATCCCCCATGCAGGGGTGGGCAACTGCAGCAAGTCACATCGAGCCCCTTCAAGTCCCACCCCTGCATTGAGTGAACACCAGATGCCCAGGATAGGTAGCCTCTGTATCTATCCTCCAATAATTGAACACCACAAGCCCAGGGTAGGCAATGTGTCTATCCTCCATGGGAGTGAACAACAGAAGCTCAGGGTAGACAGGCTGTGTATATATCCTCCATGAAAACAACAGAAACCCTGGGCATGTAGGCTGTGACTAATCTCTAGAGCAGGGATCTCCAAACTATGGCCCTCCAGCTGTTGCGGAGCTACATGTCCTATGACGCGTTGTAAAACTTTAACATTCACAGGTATGATGGGATTTGTAATTCCTGAACAACTGGAAAGCCATAGTTTGGAGACCCCTGCTCCAGAGTGAACAGAAGCTCAGGGTAGGTAGGCTGTATATCTAACCTCTAGAGTGAATAGAAGCCCAAGGCAGGAAGGCTGTGTGCGTATCCTCCATGGAGTGGATGCTAGCAGGTAGCATCTGTCTCTATTCTGCCAGAAGCATGTGGGCAGGTAGGCCCTACGCATCCAGCTTGTAGTGAATACCAAAAGCCCAAGCATGTAGGCTGTGTCTGTCCTCCATACAGTGGATGAGTGCCAGAAGCCAAGACAGGTAGAATGCATGTCTGTCCTCCTTGGAGTGAAGAACCATCAGAAGCCCATGGGATAGGCAGATTAAGGTCTATTCAACCAGGAACAGATGACCACCAGAAGCACAAGTCAGATATGCTGTCTGTCCTCCATGGAGGGGATACCAAGCTCAGGTGTGTAGCCTCTATAGCCATCCTCCATGGAGTAAACAGAGGCTGAGGGAAGGAAGACTGTGTGTACCCTCTGTGCAGTGGACACCAGAAGCCCGGGATAGGTATCCTCTGTATCGATCTTCCATGAAGTAAACAAATGAATTCCATGGCAGGTAGGCTGAGTGTCTATCCTTCATGGAGTGGATTCCAGAAGTTCAGGGTAGGTAGCCTCTGTATCTATCCAGCATGGAGTAAACAGAGGCCCAGGGAAGGTACACTGTGTGTCTATCCTCCATGGAATAGCTACCAGAAGCCCAGGGCAGGCAGGATGCATGCGTAACATCCATAAAGTGAGCAAAAAGAAGATCAGGATACTTAGGCTGTGTGTCTATCCTCCAGCCTCTCCTCCACTAGGTGGACATCAGAAGTGTAGGATAGGTAGGCTGCCTGTCTATTCCTCCAGCCTCCCCCCATGCCTCGTTCCTCCAGCCACCCTCCCACCTCAATCCTCCAGCCTCCCCCCGCCTCGTTCCTCCAGCCTCCCCCCGCCTCGTTCCTCCAGCCTCCCCCCGCCTCGTTCCTCCAGCCACCCCCCGCCTCGTTCCTCCAGCCACCCCCCGCCTCGTTCCTCCAGCCTCCCCCTTGCCTCGTTCCTCCAGCCTCCCACCCATGCCTCGTTCCTCCAGCCTCCCACCCATGCCTCGTTCCTCCAGCCTCCCACCCATGCCTCGTTCCTCCAGCCTCCCACCCATGCCTCGTTCCTCCAGCCTCCCACCCATGCCTCGTTCCTCCAGCCTCCCACCCATGCCTCGTTCCTCCAGCCTCCCACCCATGCCTCGTTCCTCCAGCCTCCCACCCATGCCTCGTTCCTCCAGCCTCCCACCCATGCCTCGTTCCTCCAGCCTCCCACCCATGCCTCGTTCCTCCAGCCTCCCACCCATGCCTCGTTCCTCCAGCCTCCCACCCATGCCTCGTTCCTCCAGCCTCCCACCCATGCCTCGTTCCTCCAGCCTCCCACCCATGCCTCGTTCCTCCAGCCTCCCACCCATGCCTCGTTCCTCCAGCCTCCCACCCATGCCTCGTTCCTCCAGCCTCCCACCCATGCCTCGTTCCTCCAGCCTCCCACCCATGCCTCGTTCCTCCAGCCTCCCACCCATGCCTCGTTCCTCCAGCCACCCCCCCCGTCTCGTTCCTCCAGCCACCCCCCCCCGTCTCGTTCCTCCAGCCACCCCCCCGCCTCAATCCTCCAGCCTCCCCCCTGCCTCATTCCTCCAGCCTCCCCCCTGCCTCATTCCTCCAGCCTCCCCCCTGCCTCATTCCTCCAGCCTCCCCCCTGCCTCATTCCTCCAGCCTCCCCCCTGCCTCATTCCTCCAGCCTCCCCCCTGCCTCATTCCTCCAGCCTCCCCCCTGCCTCATTCCTCCAGCCTCCCCCCTGCCTCATTCCTCCAGCCTCCCCCTTGCCTCATTCCTCCAGCCTCCCCCTTGCCTCATTCCTCCAGCCTCCCCCTTATCTCATTCCTCCAGCCTCTTGCCCTCCGTGGTAGGTAGGTATGCTGTGGTGTACGATGACACAATGAGGCCAGGCCTGTGTCAGGAAGGACTGTGGTGGTGTCAGGCCGGTTTGCAATGAGGCCGGCAGGGATTAGCAGACACCTCCAGGCCCGGATTAGCATTACTCAGCAGCGGCCAGTGCAATGGACAGAAGGGAGGGAAGTGTCGTACCTGTGATCCGGCCAGCGGGCTCGGCAAATCCCCCCCTGTTTCGTCCTCCGCTCTCGCTTCCCCTGGCACCGGAAGTCCGCTCTAGGAAGCGTCCGCCGTCCTGAAGAAGAAGTAAGGCGTTGCCCGGAATTAGTCGGCCGAGTTTACCTTTCGAGGGGGCGTGCCTACCACATACGGAGGAGACGGCGGCAGGGACGGCGGGACGTGTAGTCGTCTGCTGGCTGAACAGCGCCACTATGCCCGGGCCGAGGAACTACACTTCCCGAGAGGCTGTGCGCGGCCTCCGCCTGTCATAACAAACATGCGGTTTGTCAAATAGGGAGCGGAAGTCAGGGAGATAGAGCGGAGCTGGCGACCAATGGGCGGCGGGGGTGTGGGCGGGCAGCAGAGGATTGGCCGTCGGATGGCAACATGTGGGCTCTATGGGAAAAGCGGTGCTGAGGCAGGGAGGCTGAGCCTGCAGTCAGCTGGAGGGAGAAGGAGGCGGCGCAGCATCTTCGGGAGCTGGGGTATGTACTACTGACTGATGGATTATAGGAGGGGGGCATATACACCTGTCATCCTTCTTCATTACTGCCCTGGTCTCCATGGTGACCACAAGCCTTGTGACAGCACGACCTGTGTCATCAGACAGGGTTGTCTATTCACTCGCCTCACCTCCACACCCCTCATCTGAAGAATACACCTCACCTACCACTACCATGGGCCCTACTGTATACTCTACTACACCTATAGTACTCAACAACTTCCATTCAGCACTATACACCTAAAGCAGTATTAATCCCAAAACAGAAATGTAATATATTGCAGTTTACCTATCATTAGATGGGGTGGCTGCATTCGTTTTCCCCCTTCCATTTTCACCTGCTGATCTAGCCTTGTAACACACTTCCTGTATTAGAGTGCCCCCACTCTGCAGGAAGGAGCACAGGAGGAACAGCAGCAATGTCAGTCTGGGGAATGGGGAGCGTTAAATGGGCCATATAGAATGATATTCATCCAGTTTAGCAGGGATCGACCACATTTTAATCCATGTGTGAGCACTGTGGTTCTAGAAAATTTCATCTGCCGATCGATGTCTGTACAACAGCCCTGTCAGGTTTTACCTGCATGATCGGTGCTGCTGGCTATAGCCTGCTACGCTAATCCTGGATTCTGACAGCAGGGGAAGTCTCCCCACTAGAAGAGTAAAGATTCAACAGGGAGGATTCCCCCATCCTGGAATGTTTGGATGGGGGAATCGGGACATTTTTTCCATTTAACCCTCTAATTGAACATAAAAAAAAACAGACTCATGTATGGACTGCCCTAGATGTACTAGCAGATTGAAATACACTAAAAAATTGAAGCTAAACTCCAGCTCACGCTTTATAAGCAGTTACAGCGAACCATTATTTTGCTTTTGAGATAGAGGCTTTTCATTAATAAAAGATGATCATTGTAAGCACCCCTGCCAGTGGTTACTGGTTTGTCTCCTTCCTGTAACTGATACATCTGCAGGACAGCTTGTTTTGATGGAAAAACAGCAAACTTACTGGCCAGATGAACGGGGAAAATAAATAGAAGAAAGCCTAAACAAGAAACCGAATGCAGCCACATCTAAAAATGGGAAGCTGCAGTATAGTAAATGCTTGCTTTTAGGTTTAATGCCACTTTTTAAAAGAATTAAAATCCCAGTGATCCCTCATGTCTATATTCAGAAATCCAAATGTAAGTCTAAAAAAAGAGTTCATCGTTCTCCAGTATATAACAGATCCCTATCTGATAAATAACTCCATCAATAAACAATTAAGTGTTAAATCTGTGCACAACCAACTTTGCTTCTGAAAAAAATAAATACAAATTATCATACAAACAAAGTATCTATGCCCATACAGTAGGACACTTTTTGTTCCTGTAAATAAAAAAATAAATACATTAAAAAAAAAAAAAAAAAAAAAAAAATATATATATATATATATATATATATATATATATATATATATATATATATATATAATTTTTTTTTTTTAGTTAAAAAAGTGTGTATATATTTTTATATTATATATGTTTGTTATTATTTATAATATTTTTTTCATAAAAACAAAGCTGGCCCTCCACCTATAAATGAGGACCAACTTTGTTTCTCTTAAAAAAAAAAAAAAAATATATATATATATTTTTTTTTTCTAGAGAAACAAAGTTGGTCCTCATTTATAGGTGTGTGTGTGTGTATGTATATGTGTGTGTGTGTGTGTGTGTGTGTGTGTGTATATATATACACACACACACACATCACAAGCATGGAAAGTACAGCACCAAACTGTGGCATGTTTATTGTATTGGATGAGAAATCCGTTTATAAAGGATAAAAATATTTTGTAGACAACAATATCTTCTATTTGTAAATCTGGATTGAGTAACTTCTTTTCTAAGTCACTGATGCAAGAAAAGAAAAAACAAAACGAGAGCATGTAAATGAAAAGTGCGTGCTTAGAATAGCTACCTGTAGGACATAGACAATTGGCGATATGTATTCTTAGTTTGATAATGGATTTTTTTTAGGTCAGTCCTCATTAAAATATATAAGGATTTTCTCACGTAGGTAATGATACTTGTTCATAGAATGTTCTTGGCAACTTTTTTTTTTTTTTTTGTTCTTGTAAAAAACTGGTCACCAAGTCTCTCCTCGACAGGCAGCATGCTCTTGGGACCACAATGTAGAATGTTATCACACGTGCACAGCCAATTTGCACACACAGACTGTACATTAGGGTCAATTCAGACACGAGCCAATTAACCTACAAACATGTCTTTGGAAACCAGCAGAAACACAGGGAGGACTTGCAAACGCCATGCAGATGGTGCCCTGGCCAAGATTTGAACCAGGGACCCTAGTGCTGTGTACTGTGCTACCTGTTCACAATGTACTGGTTTCTGCAATCAGGAAAAATTGTTCAATAAAGTTGATTTCGCTGCTAAAAGAAAGCCTGCTCTTAAAAAACAGGTCTATAACGTAAATCACCTGTTTTTTCTTATTATAGAACCAGGCAGAATGACACCAAATGCCTTCTCTGAGAGGTTTTGTCTCCCGTCATTTATTTTCTGTTGTTTTTCATGTTCTCCAGCTCCGCGGAGCTTTACAATCTGTCCATTGGGTAATATTAATACACAGCTGCAAACTGGGTTTCCCTAACAATATACAACTAAGTTTAAACTATATGTAAACCCGCACATTTTCAAACAAACTATTCTGTTTAAAATAGAAATGAAAAGGAAAAACGTGTGTGTGTGTGTGTGTGTGTGTATACGTACAGTGCCTTGAAAAAGTATTCACGCCCCTTGAAATTTTCCACATTTTGTCATTGCAGCCAAAAACGTAAATGTATTTTATTGAGATTTTATATGATGGACCAACACAAAGTGGCACATAATTGGGAAGTGGAAGGAAAATGATAAATGGTTTTAAAGGTTGTTTTATTTGTAAAAAAAAAAAAAAAAAAAAGTGTCTGAAAAGTGTGATGTGCATTTGTATTCAGCCCCCTTTACTCCGATACCCCTAACTAAAATCTAGTGGAACCAATTGCCTTCAGAAGTCACTTAATTAGTAAATGGAGTCCACCTGTCTGTAATTTAAGCTCAGTATAAATACAGCTGTTCTGTGAAGCCCTCAGAGGTGTGTTAGAGAACCTTAGTGAACAAACAGCATCATGAAGGCCAAGGATCACACCAGACTGGTCAAGGATAAAGTTGTGGAGAAGTTTAAAGCAGAGTTAGGTTATAAAAAAAAAATCCCAAGCTTTGAACATCTCACGGAGCACTGTTCAATCCATCATAGGAAAATAGAGAGTATGGCACAATTGCAAACCTACCAAGACATGGCCATTCACCTAAACTGACAGGCCGGGCAAGGAGAGCAATAATCAGAGAAGCAGCCAAGAGGCCCATGGTAACTCTGGAGGAGCTGCAGAGATCCACAGCTCAGGAGGGAGCACCTGCCCACAGGACAATTATTAGTTTTGCACTCCACAAATCTGACTTTTATGGAAGGAATCACTTTAAAGTGATTGTTAAGGAAAATATTTTGTCATACTTGCCTGCTCTGTGTAGTAGTTTTGCACAGAGTAGCCCCGTTCCTCCTCTTCACAGGTCCCCTGCTGGTGCCTGTGTGTGCTCATTACCAAGCCAGCTCTCTGTGCCCATAAGACACAGAGAGCACAGCTCAGCCCCGTCCCCTCTCTGCCCCACTGGCTGTGATTAACAGCAGCAGGAGTAGGGGTGCACCGAATGGAAATTTTGGTACCGAAAATGAAGGATGCACTAGGCCGAAAACCGATACCAAAAATGACAGTTTAAAAAAAAAAAAATGATATTTTTATATGTAATTGAATTATATTCAACTTTTTAATTTAATATCATCAGATTAAATTAATATGAATTTATTGTTGGCCATTATTGGCACCTTTTAGTGCAAGAAAGGTCAAGAAAAAGTCTGCAGTCTCTAGCCATCTTTTGTATCATGTCCTCAGTCTCTAACCATCTCTTCATGCACTTCTAGCTGACATGATACAAGAGATCAATGCTGCCTGCCTGTGCCCAGCGGCCTCACCAGTGCCCGTCATATGCAGCCTCACCAGTGCCCGTCATATGCAGCCTCACCAGTGCCTATCATGTGCAGCCTCACCAGTGCCCATCATATGCAGCCTCACCAGTGCCCGTCATAAGCAGCCTCACCAGTGCCCATCATATGCAGCCTGCCAGTGCCCAGCAGCCCTACCAATGCCCGTCATATGCAGCCTGCCAGTGCCCAGCAACCCCACCAGTGCCCATCATATGCAGCCTGCCAGTGTCCAGCAGCTTCACCAGTGCCCATCATATACAGCTTGCCAGTGCCCAGCAGCCTCACCATTGTCGTCATATGCAGCCCACCAGTGCCCATCATATGTAGCTTGCCAGTGCCCAGCAGCCCCACCAATACCCATCATATGCAGCTTGCCAGTGCCCATCATATGCAGCTTGCTAGTGCCCAGCAGCTTTACCAGTGCCCATCATATACAGCTTGCCAGTGCACAGCAGCTTTACCAGTGCCCATCATATGCAGCTTGCCAGTGCACAGCAGCTTTACCAGTGCCCATCATATGCAGCTTGCCAGTGCACAGCAACTATACCAGTGCCCATCATATGCAGCTTGCCAGTGCACAGCAACTATACCAGTGCCCATCATATGCAGCTTGCCAGTGCCCAGCAGCTTTACCAGTGCCCATCATATGCAGCTTGCCAGTGCCCAGCAGCTTTACCAGTGCCCATCATATGCAGCTTGCCAGTGCCCAGCAGCTTTACCAGTGCCCATCATATGCAGCTTGCCAGTGCACAGCAGCTTTACCAGTGCCCATCATATGCAGCTTGCCAGTGCCCAGCAGCTTTACCAGTGCCCATCATATGCAGCCTGCCTGTGCCCGCATCAGCGGCAATCTTTGTGTGTCATGGAGCTGGATTTGAATTTCCCGGGCCGCAGTAACAATGTCCCGCCTTCTGTAAAATGTCACGCTGATCCAATGTCCCACCATTAGGTCAGTGTGCTGTCTATCACAGGAAGCGGGACATTGTTGCTGCGGCCCGGGCAATTCAGCTACGTGAAACGCGGAGATTGAGGGGAGAAGGATGGAGTGGAGGACTGGGCGTGCCAGGATGATACTCCCACAATGGGTGGCACCCAGGGTGTACCACGCCCCCTTTCGGTATCGCCTGTGTTTTTTTCATTTGGCCGAATGAAAAATAATAGTTTTCGGCGGCTGAAATTTTGGTGCACCTCTAAGCGGGAGCCAATGGCTCATGCTGCTGCATCTTAGCCAATCAGGAGGAAGAACCTTGGGTCTTGTGCACGTCACTGGATTGAGCATTGAGCTTGGGCTTAGGTAAGTATTAGGGGGGATAAGGGGGAGCTGCACACTGAAGGTTTGCAATCTTCATGCATAGAATGCATGAAGGTCACAAACCTTAAGGCTCGATTCACACCTATGCATGTTGCTTTTGAGCGTTTTTGGAGGTTTTTTTTTCATGCTTGGCACGTTTTTGAGCAGCGTTTTTGTAGCGTTTTTGCGGCGTTTTTTTTTTTTTTTTCTTTTTTTTTTACAGTCTTAAAAAAAAATTACAAAAAAAAATAAATAAAAAAAAAAATGGCAAAAACGCACCAAAAACGCACCAAAAACGCTGCAAAAAACGCTGCAAAAACGGTGCACTTGCGTTTTTGATGCTTGTCCATTGAAATCCATTACATGCAAAACGCTGCTTTTTGCATGAAAAAAAGTCCCCGACCCTTTCCAAAAACGCAGAGATACAAAAAAGCATTGATGTGAACATGTTCCATAGGAACCCATGTTAAAAAATTCCCATGCATTTCTGCAAAATGCAAAATGCATCAAAAAACGCGCTAGTGTGAATGGAGCCTTAGCCTTTACAGCCACTTTAAGGCTCCATTTACACTAGCGCAAAATGCAAATCGCGGCAAAAACGCGGCAAAAACGCTGCTCAAAAACGTGCCAAGCATGAAAAAAAAAACCTCCAAAAACGCTCAAAAGCAACATGCATAGGTGTGAATCGAGCCTTAGTCTGAAAGTTCCTGCCCTTCAAGGGCTGCTTCGCACCACCAAGCCATATACGGCTAAAAAAAAAAAAAACTGGCAATGCACTGATCCTGACTCATTGCACAGTTTACCGTTTTTTTTTTTGTTTTTTGTTTTTTTTTTGTTTGTTTTTTTTCCCAAGCTGACCTTTTTTGAAATGTCACAAGTGACATCTAATTCAGTTCTATTGCTGGCAGCGCAGTGTGAGGCGATAGATCACATTGCACCATGCTGTGCTGAAAATATGTTTTTCCCAGTGAACACCACCACACCACTGTGGTATGAACCTCTAGGGAACAAGGCTTTTTGCCTTGTCTTGCATTAGAACAGTGCTGGGCAATGCTCCCCGCTCGCCTGGTATGAATGATCCCTAACTCACATGGCCTAATTGTCCCCCAGCGTCTGAGTGTGCATAACAATGAGGTTTTTGTTTTTCCCTCTTAACTATGGGGTTCTGTTCTTTACTATTGTTATGTAGTCTCGGGAGCTGGGAGATGATGTAATGCTGATAATCTACATGGTAATTTTAAGACATTATCAACCACTTTCAATTAGCTTTCAACAACAGCTGGATGGATCAAGGCAAACTGCCACCAGCACTTTCTATTAGATCCGTGAAATAATTCAAATTGCTGGTTGTAGGTCACTTTGATCGTTTGATCTTTTTTCTGAGCTTTGTAAAAGCAGAAATTGCCTGAAAATTACCGATTGTGTGGTCACAATACAGGTTGTGTGCGGCACATCAGGAGGAGCCCTCAATGTTGGCCTCCGTATACATTCTATTGAAGCAAGGCCCTCGGGTTAAAACAAATGGAAGATATGCATGTCTAAGGTTACAGTAGACACTGACCTGTGCCTTGCACTGAATAAAATACCTCGCCTATGCTGCAACCTGTGGGACTTGCTTCTAAAAAATATGTGTGTGTATATGTGTGCGTGTGTGTGTGTGTGTGTGTGTGTGTATATATATATATAGATATAGATATAGATATCTATATCTATATCTATATCTATATATATATAATTTATTATGTGTGTGTGTGTGTATATATTATATTATATAATATTTTTTTTTTTTTATTATAATATAAAATCTCCTAGATTGTAAGCACTAACGAGCAGGACCCTCTGATTCCTCCTGTATTGAATTGTATTGTAATTGTACTGTCTGCCCTAACATTGTGCTGTGCAAACTGTTGGCACTATATAAATCCTGTATGTGTGTGTATGTATATGTGTGTATATATATATATATATATATATATATATATATATACACACACACACACACGATCTCGCAAAAGTGAGTACACCCCTCACATTTTTGTAAATATTTTATTATATCTTTTCATGTGACAACACTGAAGAAATGACACTTTGCTACAATGTAAAGTAGTGAGTGTACAGCTTGTATAATAGTGTAAATTTGCTGTCCCCTCAAAATAACTCAACACTCAGTCATTAATGTCTAAACCTCTGGCAACAAAAGTGAGTACACCTCTAAGTGAAAATGTCCATATTGGGCCCAAAGTGTCAATATTTTGTGTGGCCACCATTATTTCCCAGCACTACCTTAACCCTCTTGGGCATGGAGTTCACCAGAGCTTCACAGATTGCCACTGGAGTCCTCTTCCACTCCTCCATGATGACATCACAGAGCTGGTGGATGTTAGAGACCTTGCGCTCCTCCACCTTCCATTTGAGGATGCCCCACAGATGCTCAATAGGGTTTAGGTCTGGAGGCTTGCTTGGCCAGTCCATCACCTTTACCCTCAGCTTCTTTAGCAAGGCAGGGGTCATCTTGGAGGTGTATTTGGGATCGTTATCATGTTGGAATACTGCCCTGCGGCCCAGTCTCCGAAGGGAGGGGATCATGCTCTGCTTCACTAGGTCACAGTACATGTTGGCATTCATGGTTCCCTCAATGAACTGTAGCTCCCCAGTGCTGGCAGCACTCATGCAGCCCCAGACACTCCCACCACCATGCTTGACTGTAGGCAAGACACACTTGTCTTTGTACTCCTCACCTGGTTTCCGCCACACACACTTGACACCATCTGAACCAAATACGTTTATCTTGGTCTCATCAGACCACAGGACATGTTTCCAGTAATCCATGTCCTTAGTCTGCTTGTCTTCAGCAAATTGTTTGCAGGCTTTCTTGTGCATCATCTTTAGAAGAGGCTTCCTTCTGGGACGACAGCCATGCAGACCAATTTGATGCAGTGTGCAGCGTATGGTCTGAGCACTGACAGGCTGACCCCCCACCCCTTCAACCTCTGCAGCAATGCTGGCAGCACTCATACATCTATTTCCCAAAGACAACCTCTGGATATGATTCTGAGCACGTGTACTCAACTTCTGTGGTCGACCATGGCGAGGCCTGTTCTGAGTGGAACCTGTCCTGTTAAAACGCTGTATGGTCTTGGCCACCATGCTGCAGCTCAGTTTCAGAGTCTTTGCAATCTTCTTATAGCCTGGGCTATTTTTATGTAGCGCAACAATTCTTTTTTTCAGATCCTCAGAGAGTTCTTTGCCATGAGGTGCCATGTTGAACTTCCAGTGACCAGTATGCGAGAGTGAGAGCAATAACACCAATTTTAACACTTCTGCTCCCCAATCACACCTGAGACCTTGTAACGCTAACAAGTCACATGACATCGGGGAGGGAAAATGGCTAATTGGTCCCAATTTGGACATTTTCACTTAGGGGTGTACTCACTTTTGTTGCCAGCGGTTTAGATTTTAATGGCTGTGTGTTGAGTTGTAGCAAAGTGTAACTTCTTCAGTGTTGTCACATGAAAAGATATAATAAAATATTTACAAAAATGTGAGGGGTGTACTCACTTATGTGAGATACTGTGTGCGTGTGCATGTGTGTGTGTGTATATATGTATGTATGTGTGTGTGTGTATGTATATATATGTATATATATATATATATATATATATATATATATATATATATATATATATATATATATATAAAATGCCATTTTTTTTAATGCTACTTACAAATATACTTTATTTTTCATGAAATTACAATTTAAATATTTCCTGAAAATTGCTAGGTTTTATTGCAGATGTAAATTTCATGGGGCTTTACTACCAGTAAATTGTCAATGTGAAACTGCCCTCATATTTAACAGCTTTGTTGTTCCTTTTGAATTGCCACTTGTACACATGAAAGCCTTTCACACTTCCTAATGCTTTCTTGCTGCTCGCAGTTTTGCTCATATCTTATAAATCTTATGCTCTCTGGAAGTGGCAAAGATAGTTTCTGATATAAATACAGTGTATATTCACACCACTGACAAGTGTGGGTTTTTTTTAATTTATTTATTTTATTTTTTATTATTCTTAGCTCAACTCTTCACCACCGTTACTGTGTTCTTTTCACACATTAAGTGTCACATTTGCCTTTTATTTTGACTGTTTTAGGTGTAGTGGAATGGAACTGTGTACGTCCACAAAATGTTACTGGCTAAATGATATTAATAATAGTATTTGCATCCACTCTAT
The DNA here is from genome assembly GCF_042186555.1 of Aquarana catesbeiana. Classification (NCBI taxonomy): domain Eukaryota; kingdom Metazoa; phylum Chordata; class Amphibia; order Anura; family Ranidae; genus Aquarana; species Aquarana catesbeiana. The sequence goes on from NC_133327.1 coordinate 216,520,853, forward strand.
GGTAATGTGGCTCACTCTTTCAACTACCTGTATTATAAAGGAGAGCTGGACAAAGGCAATTGTATTAAAAGAAGATTCATATGCCATAGCACCTTAAAGTGAACTCGTGCCCACAATTTGCACACTAAAGTACGGTATTTGCATTTTATGAGCAAGCTATGAAAGCACCTTAAAACAAACTCATATGCACCTCTATAGCTGCAGACATTGTAAAAAAAAAAAAAAAAAAAGATCAATTTCAAAATTGACGACAGTGGCACAGAAATATGCCAGCCCTCTAATATAAAGTTAAGTTATTTTGGGACATTATTTCTATGCAATGCACCTCTTTATGCAAGTAGAAGTGCATAACTGCGTACATCCGCCTTCACCCATTCATGTCTATGGGCAGCTGTACACAGCACCATGGGCTCCCAGGCACTGAAATCTGCCCATTTGTACATTCGCAGCAATGTGTGCAATGAGCCCTAAAAACCAGTTACATCACACTACAAATAACTAGAAAGGTCAGTAAGGGTTTGTTTGCTTGTTTTACTTTTCATTAAACATATGTAAATACTTTAATGTCTTCAGTCTGTATACAAATGCACTTTAAAGTGAACCCATACTAACCCCCAAACTAAACCCCTCCTACCATTATGTAGAAGATGCCCTCCAGTGCCTTTACCTTTACAGCTTTTCCCTCACCTTCTAGATGCCCCTGCAGGGTATGTCATAGCAGAGAGTCGGGCAATGGGATCCCACATAACAGAAGTGGAACAGGGAGCAATAGACCACACAGCTTTCAGCACAGAACGATAGGGAAGTGAAATTGTGAGGATGAAATGGCATACCAGTTCTCTGTATGATTACCAGTGTTCTCTGTATGATTACACCTTGTACAGTATGCGGTGATGCTCGGGGTGAGTTCTGATGCCCTGCACACACAGTATGTCCTCAGTCTTTCAAGATTGAGTGCTGTTGGGGGTCCTTCAACCTGGAAGACTTATTTATTTATTACAGGTACTAATTTCCGCAGCGCTTTACACATATACAGTATTTTGCACATTCACATTAGTCCCTACCCTCAAGGAGCTTACGGTGTAGGGTCCCAGACTCACATTCATATACATACTACTACCAATTTAGACAGGAGCCAAATAAAGTGGTTGTAAATGATCACCTTGTAAAACAACCCATTCAGTTTAAAATAGAAATGAAAGGCAAAACATTTTCGTATAGATATAAAAAAACATAAATCCTTTTTTCTTTTTTTTTCTCCCCCCCCCCCCCTTTTCTATAAGTGATCACACTCCCTATGTTCTCAGCTGCATAAGAGCTGGGGGGAGGAGAAGCAGCAGCACACTGAGCTTCCTAGTGAATGGCTGTGCAGGATAAGTCTGATCATTGGAGGAGAACACACGGAGTTCCCAGCACAGCTAGAAAACTGACCACAGTGTGTTCTCCTGCTTAGTGTGATCAGTTTTTAATAGGAAAGCAGAGGGACTGTCAGGAACACCAGGGATTTCACACAAAGGAAGCAATATAAAGAGAACAGGATACTTTCTCATACAAGTACATGGTACAGCAGGCACATATATAAAATATGAAGTGTTTGGGTAACAAACGCTTTATGTCTTTGGAGCGTAAGAGGAAACCGGAGTACCTGGACTAAACCCACGCAGGCACAGGGAGAACATGCCAACTCCAGGCAGGTATTGCCATGGTTGGGATGATCATAGTGTACTGCCAAATATAACATCAATTGGCCGGTTTTTTTTTTGTGTTTTTTTTTCACTCTTGCTGAAGGTTATTGGTAAGAAAAAAATGCCTGGATTAGGGTTTTAGACAGCCTATAATGAGTTCACAATTACTTGATAAGGGGACAGTAATGTCTATGGTGAAACCGAGAAGCCTGCTGGCTGAATGCTTCCAGGGAGATCACTGACCAGAAGGATAAGAAAACATGTGACTATAGTTCTCCATGTAGAATGAACACACTGCTTATGCCATTCCCTTTATCTTCATTAATGAAAACACTCGTGTAGGAATCGGATAAATCCTGTATCTTTTCCCACTCTGTAGTGCTCATCCATGTCCTCACTCCTCTGTGTGATCATTCTTCCTAACGTCCATCAAAGCCCTTCCTTTTCTCAGATCATTTCTTTCCACTACAACTTCCAGTATACCTGTTCTCCTCTCTGATCATCCTCCACTTCTCTTCATAACTGCCTTCATCTATGGCATTCTTCTCCATTTCCATCCTTGCTGGCACTACTCTTTCACTCTGTAAAATGTTCCTCCCTGGAATGATCAGTTATATTACACAGATGTACATACAGTAAAATCTCCTGTATTTTTTACATTAAACAATACACTCAGACAAAATAACTGCAAATGTACCCACTCCCAAAATGACTCCATTCATACTTAGGCGCATACTTTTGTATTTTCCCCAAAAAATCATTTTTGACTTCTCTTGCTTCTTATAGCATTAGCATTTTTTTCTCTATTGCTGGTCATCCACTGTCTATACCCAAGTACCAAGTATTTTTTTTTTGTCCATTGCATTTGGATGCTTTGTGTATTAAGCTATATGCATATCACAATCTGTCTTCTATTAGTTTTTGTTTAAAGTAGTTCTAAAGACAGGACATTTTTTACCTTAATGCATTCCCTGCAAGGTAAAAAATGTCCCATTGGTTATATCGCCCCCTCACCTCCCTAAATACTTACCAGAGTCCTATCTCGATCCAGCATTGTGCCCCAGTGAAGCCGCACTGCTCTCTCTTCCTCTCCTCACAAGAGAGGAAGGGGGAGCCACTTGCTCCTGCTGCTGTCAATCAAATCCTGTGAGGAGGGGGCAGGGCCGAGCTGTGCTGTGTTTGTATTAATGGACGCACACAGCCCGGCTCAGGAGCAAACCAGCATGTGCACACCCACAGCAAGCAGCTTCCTATGGTGAAGAGGAGGAGCCAAGAAGAGGAGGAGCTAAGAGTGTCAGCAGAGGACCAGAGAAGAGGAGGTTTGGGGCCGCTGTGTGCAATACCACTGCACAGTGCAGGTAAGTTTTACCATTGTTATTTTAATTTAAAAAAAAAAAAAAAAGTTGGCGAATCTTCAATCTTCAGTTCCCTGCAAAAAATTTTAAAAGTCAGTATTTTGAAAGTGATTGTAAGATCTCTTTAAAAAAAAAAAAAATAACAAACATGTTATACTTACCTGCTCTGTTCAGTGGATTTGTACAGGGCAGCCCGGATCCTCCTCTTCTCGGGTCTCTCTTCTGTGCTCCTTGCCCCTCCTTCCTGTCGAGTGCCCCCACAGCAAGTAGCTTGCTATGGAGGCATCGAGCCAAGCTGCAGCTCCGTATGTCTATTCAGACACAGAGCTGCAGTTTGGCTCCAGGAGGGAGAGTCTTGGACAGCTGAGGGACTCATGGACATCGCTGGATCGAGATAGACTGAGGGGGGCTGCTGCACACAGAAGGCTTTTTTTTATCTTAATGCAAAGCATTATGCATTAAAGTTGGGCAAAGTTCCGCTTAAATGGTAAACTGATTGAGGTAATTATATGGTTATATTTTATTATATGTTATTGCTCTTTTACCTTACCATCAGAAATAGACCAGTTTATTTTTTGTACAGGGTCTAGTGCAGCCTTTTTCAAACCTTTTTACCCCAGTGGAACCCTTGAAGTACTTTTCAGGTCTCAAGGAACCCTTGCTGCAAATAGGGATATATATATAATATAATATAATTTTTTTTTTTTTTTTTTTATTGTCCGTTTTGTTTTTTTGCCAAGTGCATCCTAAATTTTCATTTTCAGTCCAGAATTTTCATTTTGGTGCACAACTAGCTAAAACCAATTCATTGTAGGGTAGTGGTAAAATCTCCTTTACATTGGTGGTCGTTTCGAGGAATGGCCCCTATAAGGGTGGTCCAATTGCCACCCTTACGAACAGATACAAAACTCATTGTGTCTTGATACTGGCTGTGCGAAGCGGTGCATGTTTTAGAACCATGCAGGCACCATTGTATGGAGAGGTCAATCAGGCCCAGCTCAAGGAGCCCCAGAAATCTATATGTGGATGATGGCACTGTAATTATTTAATAAGAAAAAAAACATGCAAGTACATTTTTCCTAATTAATATACAGCTGTCACATGACCCAGCTCTTTCCCAGCCTGTCTGTAGGGAAACATAAGCAGGAAGAGCTTCTAGTCCTCTGCTGGTTACATGTTCAAAATAAAAAAACCTTTGGAATACAAAGTAAAAATTAATATCAAACTGTTTTAAATTGGCATACAAATATATATTTGAAATCATATCTCTAACATGGTGTGGGAAGATTTCTGCCAGCCAGGCTGTGTCACACCCCTCCAGCCTGTGTCTTAGAATAAGAGGAAGGTGAAGCCACCATTAAAGAGGAAGTTAACCCTGATGGGTTTTACTTTCTTTATGCTTTTACTTTGCAGGGTAAAAAAAAATGTGCCAGCTGACAATTACCTGCAAACAAAAAGCCCGCGCCTTCCCCCTGCAGGCCTCATCTGTTTTCCCCTCTTTCTTCCAGGGGCTGCGGACCTTGGCTCTGTGACTGGCTGGAGCCATGTGACATCACTCATGCACATGCATGCGGGGGGCGGTGGTCACGGCACTCGCTCGTGAAGAAACTGCACGGGAGGGCTGTTTCTTCATAGTGCATGCGCGGATGACACCATCAACACAGTATACAGTAAATATCTCCTAAACCAGATTAAATTACAGTACAGGTAGAAATGGGTAGATCCCCAGGCTTCTGGTGTCTGAAATCTAAATGGGTTCATAATGAGAGGGTACAGGAGCTGCTGCAGGACTCAGGTCCTCACTACTTGAAGGTGAATTAATCCATGGCATTCCCTCAGTCAGTGTGGGATGCCTTTTAAAGCTTTTACCCTTGGTCAATTTATCTCAGCCATTATATTCAACTGCAAGAGTTGAATATAACTCAGTTGTCCTTGACTACCGACATGCTCTGCGCATGAGCGATCGCTTTTTAAACATCTGTATACAGGACTTTTTTACTTGCTAGCAACTCTTTGTTTTAAACCTGTTTTTTTATGCTAATTGGAGACTTGTGGAAGCTCCCAAACAGCATTTTATCATTTACTCCAATAAATCTTTTTGATGAGACAATGTCACACTTTTTAGAGTATCGTATCTTTTTTGCAAGATTTGCACAATCTTTTGAACACTTGGGATACTTACCGTGATTGAGAGAACGTTCGGGACACAGAGGTTATTGACAAGAGATGCCCAGGAGATCTGGAGTTCATTTCTGGGGATCTGTGATCCAATTTGCCCTCTTTGACCTCCCTCAGTAAGGGGGGTCTTTGGTGGTCCGGTAAGCCTTCCTTTTACTAGAGGTGACGGGTATCACGAGGTCAAGCAATCACACCAAGTCACATATTCATATGAAGATTTTTTTAGTCACTTTTATGGACTTTTTTTTTTTTTTTTTTTTAGATATTTACTATATATTCTTTCCACCATATTTTTTGCACCTTTATTATAACACTCTCTCATATATTATATGATCTTTTGGTCTTGTATATTCCTCAGTTTTGCTTGATTTATGCTAGTTTCATTTATTGGCAGTATTTAGCATTTTCTTGCTTTATATGTTTAATTCCAAGCCTGAGTATGTCCAATAGGCTTTGTTTTGTATTTTTCTTTATATTCTTACAATAAAAAGGAAAAAAAAAAAAGAAAGGGGCCAGATTTGATGAAGTGAACATGCATGAGGGGCGACCATTTTGTGTTTAAGTGTGTTTGTTCGAGCACTAATACACTGCCCAACAAGAATTCTCTTGCCTTTGTCCGTTGCTGAGGACGTCATGTGACGAAGCGCGCACAACGGCATCACGCTCTGTCAGTCAGCTCCAAGGCATACGAGAGAGGAGGACGCTGTGTAGTGGCTGGTAGATGCATACCCCCACCTCGCTGTTTATGCTGTTTTGGAGGGACTTTTTAAACATTATACTGTTCAGGTTTACTGCTGTCCTAATCCATCTGGACAGAGGCACATAACAGTACCTGGATTTTGCCTTTTTATTTTTTTTTAATTTTTGATTGCAAATCACTGTTTGCGGTCTAGTCTTGTTTGTTTGAATTTAACATTTTTTAGCCCAGTATCTTTGTACTGTGGGCATATATATACTTTTTAAATAAAATGGTTATACTTTATTACGCCATGGAAGCTCTTTCTTCTTTTTTGGATGTATGAGGGGAGCAACGCCTCTAAGGAATGAAAAATATAGGAGTCACCCAGCACAATATACAACAGCTAGACGGCCCATTTCCCACATAGGAGCATTCCCCCGGTGTGGGGTCTGGGAAGCTGATTACAGTAATATCTACCAGATGAAGCAGCAAGTGGAGTGACCCGGCATACTACACCACAGGCGTTATACCCCCGGTGGGGTTCCGGGAGCTGGTGAGTAGGCAACCAATAGGGGGAGCACGAGAGTCACCTGACAAATTGATCCATCACTAAAGTCACCACTGGGAATCTGAATATTGTCATAGTAACATCAGTATATGGACTGTTATGATATATATTGGAGATTTGATTGCTGGATGCTCTGTGGTTGTACTAGCTGTTTTGTTTTCATGCGATTTTAAGATATGTCCAAAACGCATATGATATGAATATAGTATATGCAACCTTTATACACATCACCGCATTGATATATGGTTTTTAGTAAATGCACACAATGGAATATAGCCTCTGGTCTCTTTCCTAAACGCTGTAAGACCTTCTATGGTGTGCGACACTTGACATGTGTTACATATCTACCATAATTTTTAATTTTTGATTAGTAGGCATATAATTGGTTGCTGGGGTACTATTTATACCATAAAGGGAATTTAGATAACCTACACACTTTATAGATTCATCACTACAAGTAAGGGGGGATATACTACCAGGCTATCCCAGTGTATTATACTTACAGGTAGCGCCAATATACCCTAATTTTTTACCTATATATATTATGCAAAGTACCTTTATAGGGACTTTGTGGAAAGGGAGGCAGCAACCTTTGTTTTCTGACCTTATAGCCAGCCCTAAAGCGCAGTTCTGTCACTATTTAATTCACCTATCAGTGGTACCTATCAGTGCCCATCCGTGCCACCCATCAGTGCTGCCTTAACTGTGCCCATCAGTGAAGCCTATCAGTGCCGCCTCATCAGCGCATATCAATGAAGGAGAAAAATTACCTGTTTGCAAAATTTTTAACAAACTATGCAACATGATTTTTTTTTTCAAAATTTTCCATATTTTTTGTTTTTTTAGCAAAAAGGAAAAATCCCAGCTGTGATTAAATACCACCAAACAAAAGCTCTATTTGTGGGGAAAAAAATGATAAAAATTTAATTTAATTTGGGTACAGTGCGTCAAAGTGCGTCAGCGCTGAAAGCTGAAAATTGGTCTGGGCAGGAGGGGGGTTTAAGTGCCAAGTAAGCAAGTGGTTAAAGCCAGTAAGAAGACTAGAATACTTGGGTTTGGTTATAGATACAACCCAGAAGAGAGTGTTTTTACCCCAGGCAAAAATCAGCGCCATAAAGGAGCTGGTTCAGGTTGTCAGGGCAAAGAAAGGTCCTTCTATTCGCCTTTTGTATGAGGTTGTTGGGAAAGATGGTGGCTTCATTCGAAGCGGTTCCCTATGCTCGGTTTCATTCAAGACTGCTGCAAAACAGTATCCTGTCTTCCTGGAACAAGAAAGTCCAGACACTAGATCTTCTGATGCGTTTGTCGCCAATAGTGTGTCAGAGCCTGAGTTGGTGGTTGATACCCGAGAATCTGCGGAAAGGGAAATCCTTCTTACCAGTTGCCTGGAAGGTGGTAACAGATGCCAGCCTTTCGGGTTGGGGAGCAGTCCTGGAAGAGACGACTGTCTAAGGGAAATGGTTCAGAACCAAGAGGACCTTACCCATCAACATTCTAGAGATTTGGGCAGTGTACCTAGCCCTGAAGGCCTGGACATTCAGGTTGCAGGGTTGTCCTGCCAGGATCCAATCTGACAATGCCACAGCAGTGGCTTATATCAATCACAAAAGGGGCACCAGAAGTCGTGCAGCCCAGGGAGAGGTAAACCAGATCTTAACCTGGGCAGAAAGGCATGTGCCGTGCATATCGGCACTCTTCATTTCAGGAGAAGAGAACTGGCAGGCGGACTACTTAAGTCGCCAGCCGTTGTTCCCGGGGGAATGGTCTCTTCACCCTGACATCTTCCTGGCTATATGCCAAAGATGGGGGATCTTGGATGTAGATCTGTTTGCGTCCAGGTTCAACAACAAGATCAACAACTTTGTGTCAAGAACAAGGAATCCACTTGCATGTGGGACAGATGCGTTGGTGACCCTGTGGGATCAGTTCTCACTGTTTTTATGCATTCCCTCCTATTCTGCTGCTACCATGACTTCTTCGCAGGATCAAGCAGGAAAAGAGTTTGGTGGTTCTTGTGGCCCCAGCATGGCCCAGAAGATCTTGGTATGCAGAATTAGTAAAGTTGGCAGTAGGGGTCCCCACGGACCCTGCCACCACGTCCAGACTTGCTATTGCAGGGACCAGTGTTCCATCCTACCTTACAAACGCTAAATTTAATGGTTTGGCTATTGAAACCCACATTCTGAAGAATCGCAGGCTTTCAGGCTCAGTGATATCTACCTTGATTAATGCAAGGAAGCCAGAGTCTGGAAGGCATATGTTTCCTGGTGTGAATCCAGGGGTTGGCATCCCAGAAAGTATGTCATAGGTAGAATCCTTGCTTTTCTGCAAATGGGGTTAGAGATGAAGCTGGCCTTGAGTACTATCAAGGGCCAGGTCTTGGACTTATCGGTATTGTTTCAACGTCCGCTTGCTTTGCATTCTTTGGTTTGAAGCTTTATACAGGGGGTTAACGTGGCTTAATCCACTGGTTAGAGCACCCCTGAACCCTTGGGACTTGACTTTAGTTCTGTCGGCATTACAGAAACAGCCTTTTGAGACGATATGACATATTCCCTTGGTCCTTTTCACAAGGAAGCTAGTTTTTCTGGTAGCCATTTCTTCGGCAAGAAGGGTATCAGAATTGGCGGCTCTTTCTTGTAAAGAGCCATATTTAATCATTCACAAGGATAGAGTAGTATTGCGTCCTCATCTTAGCTTTCTACCGAAGGTGGTTTCAGGTTTTCATCTAAATCAGGATACTGTTCTGCCTTCATTTTTTTTGGAAACCTGTTCTATGGAAGAAAAGTCATTGCATTCTCTGGATGTAGTGAGAGCGGTCAAAATCTATTTGGAGGCGACTGCTCAGGTTCGGAAAACAGATGTGTTTTTTTTTTTTTGTGTTGCCTGAAGGTCCTAGAAAAGGACAGGCAGCGTCAAAATCTACTATTGCTAAGTGGATTCGGCAAGTAATTATTCAAGCTTATGGTTTGAAGAAGAAAGTTCCACCTTTTTCAAATCAAAGCGCACTCCACCAGGGCTATTAGTGCTTCATGGGCAGTGCATCACCAGGCCTCCATTGCTCAAATCTGCAAGGCCAGAATTGACCAGATTCTATCAGGTGGATGTAAGAACGCATGAGGATATCGCCTTTGGGCGCAGTGTGCTGCAGGCAGCAGTATAGGTCCTCTGGTCTTATTGCACCCTACCAGGGGCGTAACTACCACCATAGCGACCCATGCGGGCGCTATGGGGCCCGCAGCCGAGTGGGGCCCAGTGAGGATAAGAGCACCGCCAGCACAGTCTCCCAGCCAGGGGAAGAGAGAGGAAAGGAAGAGGCGAGCTGTCCGTATCAGCAGAGAGCTGAATTGCCCGATGTAAGAGCTTTCATTAGAACTTCCAGTGTTCCCGGGGCTCACGTCACATAGCTCCACCTTTTGGCCCGGTGCCTTTGATAGACAGAACGCTGATCCAATGCGGGACATGTGATGTCATCAAAGGCGTCGGGCCAAGAGGTGGGGCTATGTGACGATGAGCCCCGGGAAGACAGGAAATTCAAATGAAAGCTATTACAGCGGGCAATCCCGCTCTCTGCTGATCCGGATGGCTTGCCTCTTCCTCTGCATAGGTGGGGCTGTATGGGGCACAGGCAGACCAGGCTGTATTGGGCACAGGTCACGCTGTATTGGGCACAGGTCACGCTGTATGGGGCACAGGTCACGCTGTATGGGGCACAGGTCACGCTGTATGGGGCACAGGTCATACTGTATGTGGCACAGGTCACGCTGCATTGACACTAGGGCAGCTGTGGGGGGTCTGTTTGCAGGGGGGCCCCATACAACATTTCGCTATGGGGCCCTGCTATTTCTAGTTATGCCCCTGCACCCTACTTTTGTTGTCTCTCCCTCCCTTCAGATAGCATTGCTCTGGGACATCCCATACAGTAAATACTGTGGCTCTGTGTCCCGTGATGTACGATAAAGAAAATTGGATTTTTATAACAGCTTACCTGTAAAATCCTTTTCTTGGAGTACATCACGGGACGCAGAGGTCTCTCCCCTCTTTCTGATTACACGTGTATTGCTTTGCTACAAAACTGAGGTACTCCCAGTAAGGGGAGGGGTTATATAGGGAGATAAACTTCCTGTCTAGGGTGTGCCAGTGTCCATCACCTAAAGATGCCTATATAACCCATACAGTAAATAATGTGGCTCTGTGTCCCCTGATGAACCCAAGAAAAGGATTTTACAGGTAAGCTGTTATAAAAATCCATTTTTTTGCAGAAAGCAAATCTCATGGTAACTGAGTATGAACAGCATGTATGCAGCATTTATTGATCATTTTTTATGCTATGGGTTTAGTGACACTTTAATGATTTCATTATAAAATATTAGTAGTTGTAAGATTGTTTATTCACATGTGTGTGTTTTATATGGTGAAAAGGATCGAGAAGGAACTCTGGGAGATCGTGTTGCTATGCTTTATTGCCCCTAGTTGCTCTTCTACCGCTTGAATTTTGGCTGCAGTGTCATGCCTCACTGATGTCCTTTCTAAAAATGACATTATCAAATATGGGGTAGCTGTAAGGTTGTTTGCTGGTATATATTTAATGAAGGGAGCCAGTGGGGTTTCTGTTTGCAAATGCACAGTATTTATTTAACAATATCATCTATTTATTTTCTTGCTATCATTGGAAAAAGACCTGGCGGTTTAGGTATCTTTGCTCACAGTGTTTGCTCTTGGCAAGAGTCTGTCTACTTTTCTGAGTGTAAACAAAGCTAAATGCTAAAGACAAATACGGAATAATGAAGTGTTAATCTGCCGGGCATCAAAGCTGGCGCACACGTTCCTGATGATGCTTAAACACAGAACTCGGCATTCACACCATCTGCTTTGTCAGCATGAGGGCAAAGTATATTGAATTATTACAGCTGCACTGAATGGAAGAGCTCACAATGAATTAAGGTAGCATTGCAAGTGATGACTCTACCAAGAGCCAGAGGGCCTGGAAGTGAAAATTGAGATGGGGCTGCCAAAGCTTTTGGCCTAACTTGAATATTAAAAGCATACACATGAATTATTTTGGTTCAAAGCATCACTGTCAAGTAGAGCTGAAACAACTAATCGATTAATCGACAACTAATCGATTATGAAAATAGTTGTCAACTATTTTCATAATCGATTAATCGGCCAGCCGATTAGTTGACCTGCATATAGAATGCAATATGTGTTTACATATCAGGAAATACAGTGCAGCACACATACTGCTCAGTACACCATCCATACATGTCAGTAAGTGCCTGAGAACTTGTGAATGTGTGAGGAGCAATGCCTCATTGGACATGTAGTCCTGGGCAGCAAGTGAGTGGGTCTAAAGGCAGAAGTTTTTTTTTACCTTGCTATAGGGGTACGCTATACTATAATTTGCAGCTTACTATTGGGGCACTCTGAAAGCACGAGGAGCCAGAAGCATCGGTGGGAGAAGAATCAGGACTGCTCTGTGAAATCATTACACAGAGCATATAAGTATAACATGTTTGTTGTTTTAAAAAATAATTACTTTAAAGACTGTGCAGGGAAGATCAGCATCTGAACCCAGAGAAGGTGGAGGATGATAGACCGGAGGTAATAGAAGGCATTGCAATTACATTTAAAGTAAACTTTTACATGGAGGCAAGCCACATTACGTGGGAGCAGGGTACATTTTAAGGAGGCAGGGAATATTACATGAGGGCAGGGCACATGGGAACAGGGCACTTTACAGGGGGCAGGGCACATTACATGCGCCCCAGTGTGAGAGGGGTCTAAATAAAAAACGTGATCTGAGTCTTATGATATTTACCAGATTCAACCTCCAATAGTATAAACCGTATATCTGTTCTGTCTGTTATTCTCAGAGTGGATTAGAGATGTTGCTCCCTAACCATATAGTTGGTTATTTATCTTTACCATAGAGATATTTAAGAATAAATTGCCTTTTTTTTTAACTTTACATATTAAATTATGCACCACACTTTTTTTAAGGTTATTATCCGATTAATCGAAACAATAATCGGCCAACTAATCGATTATGAAAATAATCGTTAGTTGCAGCCCTACTGTCAAGTATGCCCCTTTTCTTAACGTCCCCATTTATCACCCGGTTCAGCCAGGAGATTAGAGACCAATACTTCCATCATTATAGCGTAAACTCACCCGAAAGCGTGCATTTGACTGGCCATCAATATATCACAAATGATAAAAACATGCAGCGCTATAATGTCAAATAAATTGCAATCAAATAAAGAAATTGATGTATACAAACAGTGAAAATACCAAAAAAAAAAAAGGGGGCTTTTATAGGCAGAAAAAAAACCCTCTGGCTGCTGGTAAACACATTTTGCTACTGTTCCCGAGTATGGGGATACCACGTGACAACTTTTTCAGACCCAAAATCCACTGAGCCATTTCAGGCTTGCAAGGGGCATAAATTACGGATCTAATTTCCTGACCACCTATATTTTTTAAGAGGCATGCACATTCTCCCAAAAGGATTTTGTCTTCCTTAGTCCATGATCATACAAGACAGGCTGGTCGTTGCGGAGAACTATGGTGTCAGATCCTTAGAGATTACTCCTTTCGATGATCATCTTGGAATTTCCTTATTTATGCATGTTTGACCCTTTTCCACTGGCATTTGAGTCCATATATTCCGGTAAGGATGTTCACTCTCTCTCCTGGTTGGTGGCATAGCTCCCAAATGTCCCTGATTTCGAGGGACTGTCCCTGATTTGGAGCAATGTCCCTCTGTCCCCCATTCCTCCTCATTTGTTCCTTATTTTGGTCTCTTCTATATAGTTGTATATAAAATGCACTTTTTATCTATCAAAAAGTGTTTTTCAGCACTAAACCTGTCATTTGATTTCTAAATTGCTGCATTTGTAAAGCCAGTATAAAGGAATAGTAGTGGTGAAAAAAGCACTTGTAGGTTTAACCAAGCTTGGTTTTTTTTTTTTTTTATGTACAATTCTCCTTTTAAGAGGGCGTGGCAAGGGGTGTGTCCTATGCCTGCATACTTTTGCTGATAGGTGTCCCTCATTCCCATCGCAAAAAGTTGGGAGGTATGTGGTGGATGCACGTGTCATGGTGACTCCTTAAGTGGACTCTGGTTGTCTCTTATAACTATTACTGGAACGGATCAACGTCCTATACCTGGACTGTCTTACCACACAGTTGCTGCTTCATATTTGCACATATTCACTTATTTGCACATTGCACTTTATTATTTGGTTGATGGTATTTTCACTGTTTGTATATATCCCATTTATTTATTTGATTGCAATTTATTTCACATTATAGCGCTGCACATTTTTATCCTTTGATCGTTATACAATGTTCTGTTAGATTGTAGTGCTAGCAGCTTTTCTTACACAACGTTGGCGCAATAATTTTTATATGATTTTTTTAAATATATCATAAATGCACTATTATGTCAAAAGTATTGGGACGCCTGCCTTTACACGCCCATGAACTTTATTGGCATCCTAGTCTTAGTCCGTAGGGTTCAATATTGAGTTGGCCCACCCTTTGCAGCTTCAACTCTTCTGGGAAGGCTGTCCACAAGGTTTAGGAGTGTGTTTATGGGAATGTTTGACCATTTTTCCTGAAGCGCATTTGTGAGGTCAGGCACTAATGTATCTTAGGCCTGGCTCGCAGTCTTCGCTTTAATTCATCCCAAAGGTCTTCTATCGGGTTGAGGTCAGGACTCTGCAGGCCAGTCAAGTTCCTCCACCCCAAACTCACTCATCCATGTCTTTATGGAATTTGCTGTGTGCACTGGTCCAAATCATTTGGTGGAGGGAGGATTATGGCGTGGGGTTGTTATTCAGAGGTTGCGCTTGGCACCTTAGTTAGGTGTCAGCATACCAAGATATTTTGGACAATTTCATGCTCCCAACTTTGGAACTTTTGGAAACAGTTTGGGGATGGCCCCTTCATATTCCAACATGATTATGGCCCTTGCTTTGTGCACTGGTGCACAAAGACCTGGGTGAGCCAGTTTGGGGTGGAGGAACTTGACTGGTCTGCAGAGTCCTTACCTAAACCCGATAGAACACCTTTGAGATGAATTAGAGGGGAGACTGCGAGCCAGGTCTTCTCGTTCACATTAGTGCCTCACCTCACAAATGCGCTTCTGGAAGAAAGTTCCTGTGCATGTAAAGGCAGGCGTCCCAATACTTTTGACAATATAGTAAGTCTGATAGCCCGGGTGCATGCAATTTGTACCTCCGTTAGCATACACATACTGTAAATCGGTCTTATTTTTTTCTTCTTTTCTTCTTCTTTTTGTTTTTTTTTTTTTTAATTTGCGCATTTAAATTTTCTGTCTAAGACCATGTTCATAAATTGCACATTTGGGGCCAGTTCACAGCACATTCAGTCCAGTGTGTTTTCTTTCTGCATCAAAAATGTATGGAAAGTAGTTTATATGGTTTCCAATGTCATAGTTCACACCAGTGTGGTCAGTTCCAGGAAAAAAAGTAGAACATTCTGCATTTTTCCTGCACTGGGCTGTACTGGAATGTGGTAAAATGCATTGGAATTAACTAGAATGCATAAAAAACACACCAGACCCCAGTATTGTGAAAAAAGAACAAAAAAGCATCTGGAATGCACCAGGAAACGCTGTAAAAATGTGCATGCAGAAACGCATCTGGAGTGCATTTTTGTGGTGTGAACCAGCCCTTAAAGTGGCTATTTACTGAAGGGACTGGCCTCAGGTGATAAACAGATACAACTTTGTATGGTGATTTGTGTATCGGCCCTCTCTTCTCTATATCCATTCAAAGTCCAGAATTTACACAGCAAGGGGCAGGGATTGGATTTCACACACCGCTCAGCATAGATCAGGGAGCTATATGTAATCTGAGAACTGAGTGGATGAAATGGACACCCCCCTACACAGTCTCATAGGGAAACATGCACAACCTATGCTGTCAATTATTTGCTATGTACTGGAATGCGGGGGGGGGGTTGTGCGCATCCTTCAGGATTGTATGGTATCGACATAGACTGTCAAAAGTGACTCGTGCAGATAGCTGGGGAGACAGATATCACGTTTGCATGCATCAAGCATTTTATGTACTTGATCCTGCACTTCTGCCTCATAATTCACAGCAGAAACTGAACTGTGGTTCCCGGGGACTCTCTGTCCTCCGGCACCCAGCGATTGTCAGTAAAACACAGATAACTGAGATATACCTATGTAAACAAGGATTATCTCAGTTCTGACAGCAGGGAATATATATATATATTGGATTCTTTTTACCAAAAACATGTAGCAGAATCCATATTGGCTTAAATTTATAAAGGAATTCAATTTTCTTTTACATTTTTTTTTTATTATTATTGGATATGGCTTTTATAGCATAAAGCAAAAAATATTTATTTGATTTTTTTCAAAATCATCGCTCTTTTTTGTATTTATAGCGAAAAATAAAAAACGCAGAGGTGTGCTGAAAAGCATTTTCAA
Source organism: Aquarana catesbeiana (assembly GCF_042186555.1). Classification (NCBI taxonomy): domain Eukaryota; kingdom Metazoa; phylum Chordata; class Amphibia; order Anura; family Ranidae; genus Aquarana; species Aquarana catesbeiana. The sequence continues at coordinate 216,536,808 of NC_133327.1, forward strand.
GCTTAAAAAAAATGAATAGCAGTACTTTGCCTACTTTTGGTGGAGGCATGGTGCGCTGAATAAAAGTACTGAATGCAGCAGTAAAGCCCCTGAAATTATAGATGGAGATACAGATAAAGAGACCTGACTGTGGTTTTTTTTTTTTTTTTTTTTTTTTTTTTTTTTTTTTTTTTGTATCGGCATCTTTTTGCAAGTAATGAAGCAGGTGAATCTGCATACCAGCCAGGCAACTAGTATTTTCAGAAGATCCGCAATATTGCCTTCCAGCTTCTTCTCATGAGAGGTTCATTATATACTCCCCATGGGCTTTATGATTGTACTCCATATTCATTGTTTTATGGTGAATTGCTTGCTAGCAGAGAGGAGAGCTGATCTTTCGTTCTATTAGATTGTTTTGTATTCTGAGTTATTTGAAGGCTAAATAAGCTCTCTGATTATTTCATTTGATTCTTTTTTTTTTTTAACTGCATAATCGCCTAATCATTAAAAAAAAAGGCTGGTTGGGAAAGGGGTTTTTTTGTATCTATTTAGTTTAATTTACAATTTATATTCAGTGTGTCATTTCTGCTAAATTCATGACAGCAGCACACCTTCATATAATAGGATTCTTTTTATATGGGACAAGCGCCATCCCTACCTGCACTCTTGCTGACAGTAGATGAGGACCTGATGGAGCCTTCATCAGCACCCTTAGTTTTTGCATAGGTTCACATAGAGATATAATATCGTGAAGGAAGACCTTGCTGGGCCCTATTCTCACTTAGCCCTGGTTCACACTGACGCGATGCGTGAAATGCACAAGATTCACTGTTTCTCCGCATCGCACTGCATAGCAATTGCATGGCGTCCATGCGATTTGCTGTGGGTGTCGTTAATCTAACAATCACAAAATGCAGTGCGATTATGTGAACACCCATGTGATGAGATTCAGGAGCGGGTAAAAAAGGGTCCTGCACCATTTTGGTGAGGAAGCAATGCAATTTGAGCCATGCAAAATGTATAGCTCAAATCGCACCGCACAGACATTGCATGTGATGTGCACAGGAACGCGGTATGATTCCTGCACAAATCACACGCGGTGTTCCGCACGCACCAGTGTAAACCTAGGCTTAGCTTTGAGGTCCCGAATTTAGTCAGCTGTGATCCTTTTCTCTGTGGATTCTTAGGAGAATGTCATCTCCCCTGCTCACTTCCACATCCTGGAATAACAAAGGCGTTTGCTCAGTATGACCTTGACGTAGTCATTGGGCCAGTATGACCTTGACGTAGTCATTGGGCCAGTATGACCTTGACGTAGTCATTGGGCCAGTATGACCTTGACGTAGTCATTGGGCCAGTATGACCTTGACGTAGTCATTGTTCTGCTAAAACCATACACTGTGGTGACCACCAAATACGATTTTTACCAGTATTATTTTTTTTCCCCCTTTTTTAATTTTTCATTTGGAAATTTGTCTGAAAATAGAGCGCGAGTGTCATAAGCCATAAGTTCCCAGATGGGGCATGATACATATCCATGAATTTTTAGACACAAGTAAAAAAAAAAAAAAATGAATGTTGCTAGTCAAATGACCAAGCTTTTTCTGCATGCCACAATGGCAGGAAAGCAGGGCAGAGCCTTCCCTTTGTGCTGTACTACACACCAACCTGTCGTTTTCTAATATAGGATACCATGACCTAGCAATAAAAATGATGCGCCTCTGGTAGTTAGAATTTACAGGTGTGATGATAGAACTGAATGTAGCAATCTATGGAAAAGAATCCTACTGCTGGAAGAAATGAACACGGTTCGTTCCAACATGGCCTGGAGCTTTCTGTGTTAATCAGGCCCTCTATTAACAATCAGGAGCTATGGTGTTTTCTGCTCGTGACATGTAGTTGTCACTTGCTATGCGGTTGTTCATTACATAGACATTTTGATTAAAATGAACAACATTGTATGTGATGGCTTCTTGGAAAATGTAAATTTACATTACGTGCAGTATGATCAAATTGGGGGAAACGTATTCGTTTTCGTATAATATTCCATTTCACCTTCCAGTATGCAATGGTTACTAGCACCACTGTGTGATACACGCTTGATCTGTATTCTCAGCATGTGTCGTGTGTTCTAGAATTGCATACCTCCCAACTTTTTGAGATGGGAATGAGGGACACCTATCAGCAAAAGTATGCAGGCATAGGACACACCCCTTGCCACGCCCCATTAAAGGAGAATTGTACAAAAAACAAGATTGGTTAAACCCACAAGTGCTTTTTTTTACCACTACTTAGAGCTGCACGAATAATCATCAAGAATCGTTACCGTGATTTTTTTTTTTTTTTTCCTGTTGCGATCTTGAAAAAAGTGTTTCATGATTCTGTCTATGCAAAGAATTCTCTCTGCTCTTCTGAAGCCACGGCTGTCAAACGAAAGGAAGAAAAAATCTGGGCAGTCTGCCAAGAGTCAGAACATTCTTTAGGCTGGGTTCACACTGGTCCGACAAACGTTCCGACATTGGGAGCTCATGTCGCATGACATGTGAAATCCAATGTTTCCCTATGGGAGCCGTCCTAACTGGTCCAACACAAGTCATTCTGACTTTAGAAATGCTCCCTGTACTACTTTGGTCCGACTTTGATCCTACTTCAACCCATTGACTATCACTGAAGTCGAATCAAAGTCGGATCGCCGTCTCGCATGATCCGACTTCGGCATGCGACTTGTGCTCAGATGATCTTGAGGGGGAACTCCGCACCAAATTTTAAATAAAAAACCGTCATGGGTTCCCCCTCCAAGAACATACCAGGCCCTTGGGTCTGGTATGGACCTTAAGGGGAACCCCCCTACACTGAAAGAATGGCGTGGGGGTACCCCCCAAATCCATACCAGACCCTTATCCGAGCACGCAGCCCGGCTGGTCAGGAATGGGGGTGGGGACGAGCGAGCGCCCCCCCCCCCCCTGAACCATATGAGGCCGCATGCCCTCAACATGGGGAGGTGGGTGCTTTGAGGCACGGGGGCGCCCTGCGGCCCCCCCACCCCAAAGCACCTTGTCCCCATGTTGATGAGGACAAGGGCCTCTTCCCGACAACCCTGGCCGTTGGTTGTAGGGGTCTTATCGGAATCCGGGAGCCCCCTTTTAATAAGGGGGCCCCCACATCCCGGCCCCCCACCCTTTGTGAATGAGTATGGGCTACATCGTACCCCTACCCATTCACCTAGGGAAAAAAGTGTCAATGAAAAAACACATTACACAGGTTTTTAAATTAATCTATTAGGCAGCTCCGGGGTCTTCTTCCGACTTCGGGGGTCTCTCCAGCGTCTCCTCCCGGTGTCCTGATCTTCTGCCGTCTCCTCCGCTATCTTCTGCAGCTCTTTTGCTAGCGGTGGCCCGGACTTCTGCCTTCTGCCTTCTTGTCTTCTTGTCTTCTTCCCTCTTCTTCCCATGTTGACACGACGCTCTCTCCAGCTGGAATGCTCTCTGAGCGCTCCGCAATGGACTTATATAGGCGGTGACCCCGCCCCCTTATGAGGTCACTATCCCGGGGCATGCTGGGACTGTGCCATCATAAGGGGGCGTGGTCAACATCACCCGGTGACCACGCCCCCTAAAACATCACAGTCCCAGCATGCCCAGGGACTGTGATGGCATAAGGGGGCGGGGTCACCCCCTATATAAGTCACATCGGAGAGCTCAGAGAGCATTCCAGCCAGAGAGAGCTTCATGTCAACATGGGAAGAAGACAAGAGGCAGAAGGCAGAAGTCCGAGCCACCGCTAGCAAAAGAGCTGCAGAAGATAAGCCCCATGTTGAGGGCATGCGACCTGGTACGGTTCAGGAGGGGGGGGGGGGGGCGCTCGCTCGTCCCCACCCCCATTCCTGACCGGCCGGGCTGCGTGCTCGGATAAGGGTCTGGTATGGATTTGGGGGGACCCCCACACCCTTTTTTCGGCGTAGGGGGGTTCCCCTTAAGGTCTATACCAGACCCAAGGGCCTGGTATGCTCTTGGAGGGGGGGAACCCATGCCATTTTTTTTTTTATTTAAAATTTGACGTGTAGTTCCCCCTCAAGATTCATACCAAACACAGTGCCGGGCATTGGCGGGGATCCAAGTCTGATCCCCGTTCATTGAAAGTCGGACGCATGCAGGCTTCATGTCGAAGGGCAAAGTCGGATCCAAAGTAGGGACGGCTGTCGTGTCGCACCAGTGTGAACCCAGCCTTAGCAGTGAACTTAACTAGAAACATTGTAACAATTTGTCGAAAGTTTAACCACTTAAACACTAAACCTTTTTCTGACATTTGTTGGTTTCAACTTAAAGCGGAGGTTCACTGAAAAAAAAATAATAAAAGCCAGCAGCTACAAATACTGCAGCTGCTGACTTTTAATATATGGACACTTACCTGTCCAGGGAGCCCGCGGTGTCAGCAAACGAAGCTGATCCGTCCTTCGGCTCTTGGCTTCTGCCCCCGCCATCCTCGGTAAGGGAATAAGGAAGTGAAGCCGTGGGGCTTCACTTCCTGGTTCCCTACTGCACATGTGCGAGTCGTGCTGCGCGTCCGCTCAGGTCCCTGCTGTATTCTGTGTCTCACAGAATACAGCGGTGGAGGAGGACAGAGTAGGTGGCGGAAGTGGCGTAGATCACCGCGGTGATCTATGCCAGGAAGTGGGAGCAAATACCTGTATTAGACAGGTATCTGCTCCCTCCTGTCTGACACCGGAGGGGGGGAGGAATCCAAAAAGTGGAAGTTCCATTTTTGGGTGGAACTCCACTTTAAAATAATTTTTTTTTTTTGCTAGAAAACTACTTAGAACCCCCAAACATTATTTATTTATTTATATTTTTTTGTAGAGACCCTAGAGAATAAAATGGTGGTTGCAATATTTTATGTCACACTGTATTTGCGCAGCTGTCTTTCAAATGCAATTTTTTGGGAAATTAAATAACCAGTAAAGTTAGCCCAATTTTTTTTTTTTTTTTTTTTTTGTATAATATGAAAGATTTTACGTCTCGACAATCGTGATCTTTTTATTCTAAGCCAAAAAATTGTGATTCTCATTTTGGCCAGAATCGTGCAGCTCTACCACTACTATTCATTTGATATTGGCTTTTGGAATTTTACAAATGCAGCAATTTAGAAATCAGATGAAGGGTTTAGCAATGGAAAGCACTTTTTGATAAAGTGCATTTTATATACAACTATATAGATCAGACCAAAATGAGGGACAAATGAGAAGGAATAAGGGACATTGCTCCAAATCTGGGACAGTCCCTCGAAATCAGGGACAGTTGGGAGCTATGGAATTGCCATATTTGTCTGTGGTTGTTTTATTGTAGTGTTTGTGTCTTTGGGCAATGCAGATTAGAAGGGTGTGTAAGATGTAGCTCATGGTGATTGAATGATTGCCATTAATAACATGACTGTATATACTAACACAAGTCATTTGGGAACTTCCTAGGAATTGGTCTGCTTATATGGCCCTTTTGCCTAGGGGAAGGCACCATAGGTGACTGAATATGAGAAAGGGGCATCGGTAGTATTTACATTTAGTTACAATTGCTAGGGCTTGTCCACATTACTACTTCAAAGGTGGCAGGAACAGAGGGCTAGGCAAGAGGATGAACACATACATTTACAGGGAAGTGTACCAGAAGCATTTAAAACGTATATCAAATGCTTTGCGTAATCTTTCAGATGTAAGTGAATACATTTGAAACATACCTTTGTATTGCTTCATGTTGCTGGGCTTCCGTTTAGACATTACATGCAATGTTCAGCAGTTGTTGAATCCTTTGGCTGTTTTTGACACCTGTTACAGTCGATGGGATAGCTTTTAACCAGGTCCAGGCCAATTCTGACAGTCCATTTCTAGATGTAAAAATCAGCATTTTTTTTTTTTTGCTAGAAAACTACTAAGAATCCCCGAACATTGTATATTATTTTTAGGCCCTAGAGAATTTTTATGTCTCACGATATTTACACAGCATTTTTTTTTTTTTTGCAACTTTTTGAGCAAAAATGCATTTTATTACTCCAAAACACAATATAATACCTAATTGTTTGGTAAAATATAAAAGATGATGCTACACTGAGTAAATAAATACCAAACATGTCACGTTTTAATGCCTCATGCACACTGCAGTTCAAAGCAGCTGCTCCTACAGGCATTTATGCGTTTTCCTACTTTTTTGGGTGCTTAGGTGTCTTTTTTTTTTTTTTTTCTGCTCAAAAGCTCCTCTCAAAACACGAGTTTGGTGGTGGTGGTGGGGGGGATTCTGCCTGTAAGCTTGTAAACTTCTGAAAATGCATATAATGTGCATGAACACATACAAACAAGGCCAAGGATAAATCCATGGGAAAAACCAAACTTAACATATGCATGGACACATAAGCTATGGAGGGGAGTTTCCAGGCAGAAAAAAAATGAGAACTCAAAAGCCTGTAGGAACAGCTCCTTTTGAGATGCAGTGTGCATGAGCCCTAAAACTGCATACGCCTGTGGAATGGTGCCAAACTATGGTATCTAAAAATCTGCATAGGTGATGCTTTAAAAGCCTTTACAGGTTACCAACTTAGAGTTACACAGGACATCTGGCGCCAAAAATGATTGCTCTCGCTCTGACGTTCACAGCAATACATACTTCACATGCCTGGTGTGATCACTGTTTACATATGCGTGCAAGGCTGACATTCGCATTTGCACAGGGGTGCTTTTTACTTTTTTTTTTTTTTAAGTTTTTACTATTTATTTTATAAAAAAAATTGACACTGTCCTTTTTTAATGTTGTGGTTTTTTTGTGGGTTTTTTTTATCGCTTTTATTGCTATCACAAGGAATGAACAACATCCCTTGTGATAGCATGGGCTGTGGCAGGTCCTTTTTTATGGAGGGATCTGGGGTCTAATTGGACCCCAGCTCTTTTCTCTGACCTCCAAATCAAACCAAAATGTCGCAGGTTGCATCTTTATCGGGCTCCCCAATGGGAAATGAGAGCCTGGTAAAGGCGGCATCAGAAGGGGGGGCCCCCTTCCACCACCTGTAAAAGTAATCCAGAAGCTCTCTGATCACTTTTACCTTGTGCATAATCACTGGCCCTAAAAAAAAGTTGTTCATCCCTTCTGATGGCAATAAAAGTGATTAAAAAAATTAGATACAGTGTAAATTTTGTTTTTTAATAATAAAATTCTAAAATGCCTCTGTTCATCTGTGCTCATGCCCAAATGTGAACATGCACGTAGGTCCCACACACATATTTAAACAGCAATTGCACCACACGTGAGGAATGGCAAAGCGAGGGAAATAATTTTAGCGGTAGACCTATGTCACACTAAACTGGTAACTTCCAAAGTAAAGTAGTAACCTATGGAGATCTTTAGGTACCGTAATTTGCCGCCGTTCCACAGGCGAACTAAATTTTAGAGTGTGATGTGTTTGGTATCTATTTACGCAGCATAACATCATCTTTTATATTTTACCAAACAATTATCATATTGTGCTTTTTGTGAATTAAAATTAATCATTAAAGTGTATTTTTTTCCACAAAATCTGCATTTGAAAAACCACTGCATAAATACTGTATAACTTAAATAATTGCAACACAGACCATTTTATTCTCTAGGGCGCAGGGGTAGTGAATTAAAATTCAAGGAGGTCCGGTCACTAAAAAAATTATACGGCCGAGGTTCGAATCACAAGTCTGTGCCATGAAAGACTGTATGCGTCTTCTTTCCTTTTTTTGACGCAAGCCACACTTTCTTGTGCTTTTCTTACTGTTTCCTCCACACACTGTGGTAATACTCTGGAAATGTCCCCAATAGTGTTCCCCCTTACATCAAGCGCCCCTACCAGAGTTATTAATTATTTTGGGTGCCCCCATCAGACTAGCCCCATAAATCAGTTGCCACCATCAGGGCACCCTCTTATATCTGAGTGCCCCCTTACATCAAGTATTCCCATCAAGGTGCCCACTTACATCAGGTTTCTTCATCAGAAGGCGCCCTTCTGGTTTCTCCCATCAGTGTGACCTCTTACATCATTTTGTCCTCATCAGGGTGCCCCCTTATATTGGGTACCGTCAAAAGAGTGCTCCTTTAAATCAGGTGTCCTGATCACATGAGGTGTCCCCCATCAGGGTGCCCCTTTACATGAGGTGTCCCCCATCAGGGTGCCCCTTTACATGAGGTGTCCCCCATCAGAGTGCCCCTTTACACGAGGTGTCCCCATCAGAGTGCCCCCAATAGCATAATATGTGCTCATCAGCATGCCCCTTATTTTTATGCTAAAGGGTAACTAAAGCTTTGTTTAAAAAAAAGAAAAAAAAAAGAACATGTAGTCATACATGCCTCCTCTGTGCAAGGGTTTTGCACAGAGTGGCCCCCGATCCTCCTCGGGGCTCTCCCTCGGGGCACTCATGCAGGCGCACTCCCGTGTCCTGCTGCTATTGACAAGGACAGCACAGCTCGGCCCCGCCCCCGCCTCCCGTGTCATTGGATTTGATTGACAGCAGCGGGAGCCAATGGCTGCACTGCTATCAATCTATCCAATCAGGACACAAGACACCGGCTGGAGCTAGTGTGCTCATCTCTGTCATTCGAAAGACCGGGTTCAGGTAAGTAAAAGGGGGAGCTCTGGGGGGCAGTTGCAGCACAGGAAGTTTTTCACCTTAATGTATAGAATGCATTAAAGTGAAAAAGCTTGAGGGTTTACAACCCCTTTAAAGGGGGCGCTCTGATGGGCACAACAAAATGTGCCCATCCGTGTGAACCTTGACATAAAATATGCCCATCAGAATGCCCCTTATTTCGTGTTAATGGGTACACTGATGGGCATATTTTATGTATAGGGGCACTCTGATGGGTACATTTTGGTGTGCCCATCAGAGTGAACCCGAACATAAAATGTGCCCATCACCGTGCCCTTTAAGACAAAATGTGCCCATCGTTATGCCCCTGTATATAATACATCCCACATGCCTTGAGGGCAAGCAGGGATCAGAAGCCAGCAGAGGTAGCAAGTTGCAGAGGGAGAAGGCTGTGCCTGCAGTCTTGCTGGAGGGGGCGGAGCGCACATCATACCCCACGGCTGGCAAGGAGAGCCGGGAGCTGCAAGAAAACGAGCAGCAGTGGTTGGGCGCGCACGTAACGTCATGCCTTACCTCACTGCCTGGTCAGGAGCTGTGAGAGAGGCAGCAGCAGAGGGCGGGGCGCACATGCAATATCATTGGCTTATAAGGGACTCTGCAACCAATGACGGCAGAGCGGAGGCACTTTACATTCGGACCGCGGGCTGCCATTTGATGATGGCTGCTCTAGAGCCCCTGCTTAAAAAATATATAATGTTTGGGGGTTCTAAGTAATTTTCTAGCAAAAACAGTGTAGATTTTTATATGTAGTAGAGAAGTGTTAGAAAAGGCCTGGTGTTTGAAGTGGTTAATGTTTGCTGTCAGCCTGTTCAAAGTTAGGGGGCTGCCCTAACACATTTATGACTCGGGTATCATAAAGGTATGTTGGGTTAGCTGATTCAAAATTCAGCTCTTGCCAGTTATGGGTCAGCATCAAAGTTCATACAGAAAAGTAAGTTATGTGACTGAACATCTTATTTTATGTGTGGGGGGGAAATCGGCCTCATTGAGTTTATGTAGAGCACGTTTTCATTATACAAAAGAGATTTCCAGCATTATTTTGTGGTGTTTCTATGTCGGTGTGAAATTTTGTAATATTTCTGCATGTAGTTATAATTGTCCGTTAAAATATGTGTTTAAAATATGTGTTATGGATTAATCTGGAACGGGAATGAAGATGGTTGCTGCTGGGACAGAAAGACGCTGGAAAAGTTCGCTTTTGGTATGGAGTGTGTAAGGTTTAACATTTTTATTGCCATCTGTGACTCCATTAGGGATATTTCCCCTAAAGCCTGGTACACACGATGAGATTATTGGACGAATAATTGTCTATTTTTTTTTTTTTTTTGCATGCTAGTCTCATATCGCAAATTAAGAGGTTACTCTGCTTCCGAAAATTCTCGTACAACAGAATACAACTTCAGAATTGATGTAATGTGTTGTATTGTATTGTTTTGTAATATATTCTTTAATTTCCGAGCATGCGTGGTCTTGCTCTTACGATTTTTTTTCAGACGAAAACTGTACTAATTAAACGAAAATCAGACGTTGTGTTCACTTATGATAAATTTTCTAACCTACACCTTCAGATTTTGTCATCAGAATCAGCTGTCGAAAGTACTATACGAACGATCAGATAATCGCCTGATCGTTCGTCATGCAAGATTTTTCTTCCGATCTACTTATTGTGTGTACGGGCCTTTATTGTGAGCCTCAGTGAAACCCTCTGACACTAGGATAAGAATTGAGGGAACTGGGGGTCACTGGGACAGAAAGGGGTACACACAGCAGTAAAAATCTGACCACATTTCTTAATTACCCCATCGCAGTAAAATGTATTTTCGTTGCTTTTTCTGTCCCTATTGAAACATTTCCCATTTCCTGTCCTTCAGACTCGCTGTCCCTGGGAAAGAGATAATGTAAAGACATTTGGGGGCACATTACAATAAAACCTCTCTGACATTCTGTGCATTCACTACTCTATTTAAAACATAAAGAACCATTTTGGGCTGGAGTTTGGTGTTTTTAGGAACATAGTGAATGCTACTTTACAAGGTAAGCAAAACTGATTACAGATTTTTCTGACATTCAAGTGCCTCTGGGAGTATCTGGATTTCTTTAATATTTTTCAGAGGTGTTTATGGTATTTGTCAACTTTTATGAAAAAGAGTTTTTATTATTTTTTTCAGGATTTATATAGCACCAATAGTTTTGTGCTGTGTTTTACAAAATATAGGGTACAATACAATTCAAGACAAGAGAGTGAAGCTGGTCATAGATGAGAAGTATTTTTTTTTTTTTTTATTCAGCCATCAGGCTGAATGAAGAAGGAAAAAAAAAAACAGAGTCCTCCATCCACACAAACTGAATGTAGGAATCCCTCCTGCTGGGACATTGCATTCTGACAGCGGGACACGGTGCTGTCAAAATAGGCTAAGCAGTGGCTGCAGCTGTTGATTGACAAACATTTTCCAACTTGTCCAATCAACAGAATTCAATCTAATGAACGAATGCTGTTTAAACAGAGACAGCCACATACATAATGACTGAAATTTGCCTGGTCCCTGCTGAACCAGCTGAACTTCGAACAGACTATGGCCAGCTTTAGGTGGGCTTTGTTCATGAAAGTTTACAATCTAAAAGAGTTACTGCACTTAGTGGTAATAGGCTTTGTAGTAGTCAGCTCTCTGTCCCACTTTACATTCATGCAACATGCACACATACATCGGTGTAACACCTCTAACCTTCCATTATGTTTTAGAGAATCAAATTCATGAGATATATCTGTCATTCTCATGTGATTTATGCCATACTTTAAGAAAGCTGTTTTTAATACTGGGGAGAAATGTCTGTTTTTTATGAGTATTTGTTTTGTACCTAATCTTGTTGTATTGATTTTTTTTTTTTTTCTAGATTATTTAGAACTATGCATGTCATTGGCTTCCTCACATTGATCGCTGTCCAGGCAGCCGTGCTTGGCAGTAGCCTTCATGATGACACCATTACTGAGTTTGCAGTGAAGATGTACCATGAACTAAGAGCTGCAAAGGAAGATGACAATATATTCTTCTCTCCTCTGAGCATTGCTCTAGCTGTTGGAATGGTGGAGCTGGGTGCTCGTGGATCCAGCCTTAAAGAGATTCGACATGGTCTGGGTTATGACAAACTAAAGAATGGTAAATACTACCCATATACAGTCTCTTATTTCCAGTCATATTGAATGTCCATAGTGGAATTGTTGGGAGTGTACAATTAGTGTAGTATGTTAGATGGCTATAGAATACAAATACAAGTTATCTGAATTCCCAAAGACTTTTCTGAAATCGTAAGATAAATCCTGTTGAAAACAGCACAAGGCTTTATTCACACTGGGCTTAAAAAAATGCCAGTTCCCTTGGCAGAAAAAAAAAAAAGCTCATATAGAGTGTTTTTGTACACTGTTTAGGAGAGTTTAGCATTTTTTTCTGCCACAAAGCTCGAATTAAAAACGCAAACAGAAAGGGTTTTTTCCTGCCTCTAATTGTCCTAATGTGCATGGACACATAGGATAACATTGAGCTGCTTCCACAGGCAGAACACAAAACTCCTGTAGAAGCAGTGATTTTTAAGTCAGTGTGCATGCAGCCTAATGCTACCTCATGAGTATAGCACTCCAAGCAATTAAAGACCTAAATTGCTCATTTATCTCCAAAGTTTTGGCCAAACCCTTAATTACTCTTGCATCCGACAATTAGTCTGCCAATGTGATGGGCAACCTAACTGGCCAACAATGATGTGCAGAAGTGGTGGACCTGACTTTGAAGGTGGAGGAGAGAGGTTTGTAGGCTCTCAAGCTGCTCTGAAAGTTTAGTTAACTTATGCACAGGCTTTTTGATATTTTGGTATGTAACCACTGCTAAATTTCTTTAGTCTAAAGACATTGTCAGAATGAAAGTCAGTCTGCACAGCCAGATTGTAGCGCAAGCACCTGCTCATGTTCATAGTGCTACTCCTAGAATTGTATATGATCTGCTATTTAAGGCTGAGATCTGCAGGACTCCATTGCTGAGAGATCTTCAGCTGTACTACTCAGACCAATATTTCTGCATCCAATCCTGATTTCTGTTACTGACCTGGCTTGTTTTCTGATTAATCTGTGGTTCTTCCCTGTCTGTCCATCTGCTTCTGTTCTGACCCCAGCTCATTCTCTGACTAGGATGCCTGTCTGTGGCTGTTTAAACCTAACTGCCCACGAGTTGCTGACCCAGTCTGTTTCTGGCTCTGTGTCTGCCTGCCGAATTGGTGTCACCTAGCCGAGCTGTTGCTGACCCTTGCCTGTTGACGACATCTCCTTATCTGTGACACTAAGCTCCCATCACCTCTAATCTTCTTGACAGCACTCTCAAGTTCCAGTGACATCACTGTCCTATGGCACTCTTTCCACTGTGTTTTCCCTGCACTCCCTGTCTTCCCGGCCAGTGTCAGAGACCATGAAATCAGGCCTAGACAGAAATATAGTTAAATCACACTTGTTTAATAATAAGTCAGGGATCAATGTAGTGTAACAGCAAGCAGGATTTGGAGCCAGAAGGGATGTCAGCAAAGCAAGTCTTGAACAGGATCGCAGGCGATGGTTTCGGTGATGTTGACCAAGGCGAAGGCAGAGATCCTCTGGACTGGGTGGCTTAAGGCTCGGTTCACACTAGGGGCGGCACGACTTGCAGGTCACCTCACCGAGGCGACCTGCACACGACTGCCTGGGCGACTTGCAAAACGACTTCTGTATAGAAGTCTATGCAAGTCGCCCCAAGTCGCCCCCAAAGTAGTACAGGAACCTTTTTCTAAGTCTGAGCGACTTGCGTCGCTCCCCTTAGAACCGTTCCATTGTACAGAACGGGACGCTACTTGTCAGGCGACTAGGTCGCCTGACAAGTCATCCTAGTGTGAACCGAGCCTTAGTAGGCAGGACTGACGAGCAGGATATCATCAACAACTGAGTAACTGTGGAGAGATAGGAGCTGGCAATTAGCCGACAGCTGAGCAGCCAGCTCAGAGAAGGAAGGGCTGAGCCAAGCCCTGACACCCAGGGGTACTTGGACTGGAGAAATAAAAATGCCTTCTTTGTCATCTCAGGCTCCCCATCCAGATATGTGACTATATCTCTCAGCACCTGGGTTTTGTAGGTCTTAAATAGCCCACTTGGCACCACAGCGTGTGCATGCCCTGAGATTCCTGCATGGACATGCTTGTGGGCAGACCCCCAACTATTAACAATTCTATGATCAGAACTATGCACATGCACAGGTGCCCATGCTAAAATCCGTCTTTGTTGGCTGGGTTGATCTTCCTCACATGCTTATTTACTTTAAGTTATAGCTCAAGTATAGGTTTACTTTAACATTCTATATGACCTCAGTGATATCTTCAATCAAGCCAGTTGTGTTGCAAATGCAATGGTAACTTTAATCCAGGACTGGGGCTATTCACATTAATCATGGCAACGACTAGCAAATGGGGCATTGAGACCTGTGCCTTTGTGGAGGCAGGCACTGAAATGCCCAGGCTATTTTTAAGTAAAGTCCACACTGCATGAGAACATAGCAGCTAACATGATTGTATTGATAGCCGGCGTTGCCTGAGCTGAGTCCTGCTGGCGTGTGAGAAAGATGAACTGAGTTCAATCTGTTTTGTGCAACGTCAGATGTCAATAGTCACAGATACTACTTTTTTGCATAGTGCAGATTTTACCCAACGAAAGAGTCGGCATTTCCACACCCACCTCCTCCCTGGCAATAGCTATATCAGCATGTTGGGAGAAACCCAATGCCCAGATGTTCCACCCTCTTCTCAAGCTAAAGTTTGCCAGCAACAGGAGAATGTCTTGTCTTTGTTGTGAAAGACAGATGAAGCTACCATAATGAAGAGAAGCCATGGGACCATTTGGCACTTTCTGGTTATTTGTAGGGCTTTTGCACATGGCCTGCATGAGCTACTTCAGCATAATTGCAGCCGTAATTCCTCCATCCAGGTAGCCTAGGTACATCGTACAAAATTTTCTATTTTTTTAAAACGTTTGTGCGTTGTTCTCATGTTTATGATAGCACTTCCACAGACATGAGTACAGCAGCACACATCATTCATGATAATGACAGGCCTTGTGCAAGATCCCTTATTGCTCTACTGGTTAAGTAATTTTTCCATATTTTTATTACTTAAAATAGTTAAAATTAAGTCTGTTCAAAATTTACAGAACAAATGTTTTCCTTTTAACTGTATGTATGCTTTAGCTCCCTATAAAGTCATATGTAGGTTGCGTAGTTCTGGGTGAGATTTGTCCAGACCATCTGTAATCAATGCTTTACCTAGTATTGCACATCAGATTCACTACATGACATGCTGTTGTTATACCAAGCTGCTAGTGTAAACTGAATGACGAATGTCTCGGCACAGGTCATTTGAGCTGAGAAGAGGCAGCGAGATAATCAGGAATACAGTTTGAAATTTGTTTTCTTATGTGTACTAAGATATTTATGTGCAAATGTCAGAAAGTGATGTTTTTTTGATGTTTTTGACCAATTATTGTGGATTATTGCTTCCCCAAACATTATGTGTTTTGAATGTAGTTGAGGTTTCATTTACTAGTGCTGCTGTACAATTTAGTATACAAAATGACCTCCTTTTTGTTTGTTTTTTTGCAGGAGAAGAATTTTCTCTGCTAAAAGATCTCTCCAGCATGATGACAGCCCAAGAAAGACATTATGTGCTCAGCATTGCAAACTCCCTATATTTACAGAATGGATTTCATATCAGTGACAAGTTCATCCAGTTAATGAAAAAATACTTCAAAGCAGAAGTAGAAAATGTAGACTTCAGTCAAGGTTCAGCTGTAGCAATTCACATCAATGAGTGGGTGGAAAATCACACTAATAGTATGTTATCAGCCTCCATAGAGTATTTGGGGCATTTTTTTTCATTACATAGTTTCCAGCAATATTTCCATCCAGTTGTCAGTGTAAAGTTTGTAATGTTTTGTTGGATGTTTTCTTTTCCATCTAGCGAGAGATGAGCAGTACGTTTAGGGGTTACACAATTTTTTTTTTTAATTTTTTTTTTTGCACAATGCCAGCATTCATCAGTTACATGAAATTCTTTTTTGCATATACGGTATGACAATGTGGGATTTGCTTCTTAGCAAAAATGTGTAGTAAGCGATCGTGACCAGTCATGCAAACCTGAACTGGTCAACATAGGGCTATTTACCTGCTAGGATAAGCAGGATATATTAAAATGTTAAATGACCATTTTCAGTTCAGGAAATGCAGTGTGATTTTGACATCAGTTTGAGATGCTTCTAAGATCATTGAGGCTTGCCATACATTATACAATGTTCTTGTACAATTGTCCTTTAGAATTTTCCTTCAGAACCATATAATATTTGTTCAAATCTAAACACTTTCAATTTGTATGCAATCAGACAGGCCCCTGCACTACATAGTTGAAGGTAAATCTAAATACAATTGAATAAGAAAATTGTATAATGTATGGCCAGCCTTAGGCCGGCCATCAACGGTGCAAATTTCTTTCCTGCATCCACGGGTTTGTACAATTCCCCCATCGACACAGACAGTGCTGACAGGGGAATCCCTCCTGCCGAGACATTGTATTACCGATGTTAGTGAGTCTACATAACAGCCAGTAAGTTAGCATATTCAGAAGGAGGGCAGCAGTTGCCCCCACCATGTTTCAGCATGGCATATATATGTTTTTTAAACCATCAAGAACCACACTTATGATATTGCACTCCTCTTTGTCCTGATAGTTGGGAACAACTGAGTACCGGTTGAAAATGTTAACACAAAATCACTTGCTGTGGGCCAGGGTAGTAAGCCTACTTACTAGTGAGTGAGTCTACACGACAGCCAATAAGTTGGTGTTTTCAGGAAGTCAGCATTTTGGAGCTTTCATATTTCTCCCATGACCCGTTTACAGCATATACATTGGCATTTCTGTTTGTGGCTTTGCTTTATCATCATCTTGCAACTTACGTAGCCTAAAAATTATAAACGGGGACAAAGTTAATTAACAAAAAAAAAAAAAGAATTGCCCCTAACATACCTTCATTACTAAGCCATACTAAGAAGCCTAAATAGTTTCAGCATTTTTTTTTTTTTTGTAGAAAAACAAGCCACAGATATACCTACGATGTTCTTGCCTGCATTTTTTTTTTTTCACAACCAAAATTACGGCTTACAAAGCAATGCATCTGCTCAGTGATCTCTGATATGTCAATGCTGTGAGTCAACATGCTCCCCTATTCCAATTATTCCAATGACCTTGGTCCTATTACAACCTGTCTGACAAACCATTAACAGCAACAAAGCAGAAATGTATTGATCCTAATAAATCGGAAAAAAGACCCTGAAATTATCATAAATGGTGCACTGCTGAACAGTTCTTGAGAACTGGTTAAACATATCCTGAATATAGGCATATATGCAAAACCAGATAATATGTATATAAAAGTGCTAATTACAGTCCTGACAGAATACTCAACTTTCCTTGTAAACACAGTAAACGGAATGATAAAAGGAAATGTGACAAACTGTTTGCCCATTGTGTTCCACAGGTCTCTGCAAAGAAAGCATTGGAGTTAATTAAGAGTATATTTATATGAAAAAAAATTGCAGAGCTATTTGTCTTGTCTTTGTCTAAAACTGAATGTACATTTGTTCTGTGTGACTGGGAAAAAATCAAATTTGTATTAGGCTATTATCTCTATACTCGTCTAGTTAAATGTTATAATTCATACAGAATATAAGTAATCAGCAAGATACTGCAGTATAGCCACTAGATGGAGATCATAGTAAGAAAGTACTCATTTGCTATGATCATTTGTTCCATCTATTGGCCATATTGTGGTATTTTCCTGATTTTGCTTGGTTCTGTATGAATGAGATACAGTACATTCAACCCAGGGAGAGAAAATGGCCTAATAACGTTCATTTTTGCCCTTCTTTGCACAGAACAGATAAACATGCACTTTACAGGATTAATAGCTTTGCTATTTTTTTTTTTTTTTTTTATATACAGTGGGGACGAAAAGTATTCAGACCCCCTTACATTTTTCACTCCTTGTTATATTGCAGCTATTTGCTAAAATCATTTAAGTTCATTTGTTTTCCTCATTAATGTACACACAGCAACCCATATTGACAGAAAAACACAGCATTGTTGACATTTTTGCAGTTTTTAAAAAAGGAAAAACTGAAATATCACATGGTCCTAAGTATTCAGACCCTTTGCTCAGTATTTAGTAGAAGCACCCTTTTGATCTAATACAGCCATGAGTCTTTTTGGGAAAGATGCAACAAGTTTTTCACACCTGGATTTGGGGATCCTCTGCCATTCCTCCTTGCAGATCCTCTCCAGTTCTGTCAGGTTGGATGGTAAATGTTGGTGGACAGCCATTTTTAGGTCTCTCCAGAGATGCTCAATTGGGTTTAAGTCAGGGCTCTGGCTGGGTCATTCAAGAACAGCCATGGAGTTGTTGTGAAGCCACTCCTTGGTTATTTTAGCTGTGTGCTTAGGGTCATTGTCTTGTTGGAAGGTAAACCTTCAGCCCAGTCTGAGGTCCTGAGCACTCTGGAGAAGGTTTTCGTCCAGAATATCCCTTTACTTGGCTGCATTCATCTTTCCCTCGATTGCAACCAGTCGTCCTGTCCCTACAGCTGAAAAACATCCCCACAGCATGATGCTGCCACCACCATGCTTCACTGTTGGGACTGTATTGGACAGGTGATGAGCAGTGCCTGGTTTTCTCCACACATACTGCTTAGAATTAAGGCTAAAAAGTTCTATCTTGGTCTCATCAGACCAGAGAATCTTATTTCTCACCATCTTGGAGTCCTTCAGGTGTTTTTTTTTTTTTAGAAAACGCCATGCGGGCTTTCATGTGTCTTGCACTGAGAAGAGGCTTCCGTCGGGCCACTCTGCCATAGAGCCCCGACTGGTGGAGGGCTGCAGTGATGGTTGACTTTCTACAACTTTCTCCCATCTCCCGACTGCATCTCTGAAGCTCAGCCACAGTGATCTTTGGGTTCTTCTTTACCTCTCTCACCAAGGCTCTTCTCCCCCAATAGCTCAGTTTGGCCGGACGGCCAGCTCTAGGAAGGGTTCTGGTCGTCCCAAACGTCTTCCATTTAAGGATTATGGAGGCCACTGTGCTCTTAGGAACCTTAAATGCAGCAGAATTTTTTTTGTAACCTTGGCCAGATCTGTGCCTTGCCAAAATTCTGTCTCAGCTCTTCAGGCAGTTCCTTTGACCTCATGATTCTCATTTGCTCTGACATGCACTGTGAGCTGTAAGGTCTTATATAGACAGGTGTGTGGCTTTCCTAATCGAGTCCAATCAGTATAATCAAACACAGCTGGACTCAACTGAAGGTGTAGAACCATCTCAAGGATGATCACAAGAAATGGACAGCACCTGAGTTAAATATGAATATCACAGCAAAGGGTCTGAATACTTAGGACCATGTGATATTTCAGTTTTCCTTTTTTAATAAATCTGCAAAAATGTCAACAATTCTGTGTTTTTCTGTCACTATGGGGTGCTGTGCGTACAATAATGAGGAAAGAAAATGAACTTAAATGGTTTTAGCAAATGGCTGCAATATAACAAAGAGTGAAAAATTTAAGGGGGTCTGAATACTTTCCGTCCCCACTGTATATAATATAATATATATATATATATATATATATATATATATATATATTGTGTGTGTGTATTTATGATGTAGGGCTGTAACCTAAACAGTCTTGTGCTCATCTGCATTCAGTCCTATGGAGCGTTTAATAGGTTTAGACAAGCATCTGTGTGGTGCCCAATAGCAGTTCAGCTGATATATCATTGGATCAGGAACATGTGAGCTTAAAGCTTGCTGCAACAATATAAGTCTAACAGCATTAAAGGTGCTGCTGCACTTTAAGGGGCTCTTTCGTAAAGGTGCATTTGCTTTTTTTTTTTTTTTAGGTCATTGAGACACTTTGCTAACCCCAAAATAATACTCACAGTTTGGGTGTAATATTTCCTCCTCTGTCTGTTTTCTTACTGAAGAATAACTTAAAAAATGTGATGCTGGCTGTTTCCATCTTGCTTGTGGGCATGTGAAGCCCACAAGCATTGATTTCCTGGATGCGGTGAATGCTGTTCATTCACAGCTTGTTCACACGCATGATCATTGTTTCCGCACTGAATCTTGGGAAGCCTGACACTAAGCTCCCAGGAGACAGTGCGGTGTCGGGGAAAGGCAATAAACACGCCTACTCCCATGGGAGGAGAGACAGGAAGTGCCGCAATAAAGTACAATATAAAGGTAATTATAGCGATAAAAAAATTTTTCGTGCGGCATTTGAACATCTATGCAATTACCTGAAGGGGGTAAGATTAAGTTAAAAATTTGAGTGGAACCCCACTTTAAGGAACTCCTTCATAACGTTGCAGTTGCACTTTAAGAGGCTCCTTCATTCATATTAGCTGCCCAGTTTCTGGTTAAGAGCCCAGTTTGACTACTTTTTTATTTTTCCATTTATAAAACAATTTAGTTGTTAGGTTTCCAGAACATAGAGTTCCCAGTACCCCATGCTTTACAGTTATCGCTGTGGCTTTCGAGCATTGTAATAATGACATTATCTCCAGAAGCTGGAGAACCACAAACAAGCTGTCTTGAAACTTGCGTGTAAGATTACCGTGCTGTCAGCCACATTGCACATGTAGATAAGGGATTGGTTTGGAACTAGTTAACACTTTTATCTGTCAGGCTGACACAAGTGTCTTTCAAAAACCCCCAAGGAAAGGGATCTTGACAAGTTGTTGTGAGATGGAGATGCAGGTCAGTGAACAAGGCTGAATAGATTGTAAAGAACTGAGAGAAAATCTGCTGAGTTATGGTACACTCGGATGTGCAGCTAGCAAAATAAAGTAATGTTCTACTTTGGGAGGGGAGCGTATCTAACGCCAATATATGGCAGCTTCTTTAGCTGTGGTAACTGCATTTTTTTTCCAGGCCTTATTTTCATTTGATGATCCTGCCAGCAACCTACTTTTTGTCCCCAGGGGCTGCTCACTTGGTTTAGATTATAGAATAATTCGCTCTCTCTTTATTTCCATAATATAGAAGGGGTTTTAAAGTGGTATTAAACCCAAAATAAAAAATGTATTATGCTGCAGCTTACCAATTCTTGAAGTGGTGGCCGCATTCGTTTTTCTTTTTTTTATTTTTTTATTTATTCATTATTTTTAACTAGTTGATCTGGCCAGTAAGTGACATTTTTCAATGGATCAAGCTGTCCAGCATAAAAAGGCAATTAGAGTGTTGAGGTAAACCATTTACATTGACAGGGGTGCTTACAATTATTTGTTTATATTCATTTACATAAAACCTTTATTCTAAAAGGAAGGACGAAAAAATTTACCGTAACTACTTAAAAAGTATTAGCTGGAGTTCAGCTTTAATTTGTTAGTCGAGTCCATCTAAAGCTGCTAGTCCATCTAAAGGCCCGTACACACGATCTGACTTTTTGACAACAAACAAATTAGCTGTTTTAAGGCAACATCCAACCGTGTGTACGCTCCATCGGACAAGCTTTTTCGGTTTTCATCGGACTTATGTTGGCTGTGCGAACGGACAAACTTTCTGGCAACAAAAGTCCGATGGAGCAAAGTCCAATGGTGTGTACACAAAACCATTGGACTTTTGTACAAACTACAAACACGCATGCTCAGAACCAATGCAAACGATCAGACAATACAGAAGTTGACCAAAGGGTGGCGCCGGAGAATTGAACGTCCTCTTACGTTCGTGTTTGTTGCCCAAAAAGTCCTGCCGTGTGTATGTTTAAATCGTTTACGACCAACGCCCTTTGTACAAAAATCCACGGGAAAGTTTGTACGATCATGTGTATGAGGCTTGACACTATCCTCCCCCCAGACTGATATTGCTGCTATCCAAAAGTATCTCCATTGCTTCTTCATCCAGAGTGGAGACATCCTTTAAACTGGCCATAATTGGATCATAATTCAGCTGGTTCAAGAGATCAGCTAAATTTCGATAGTATCTATGGCTGTTCCCATTTCAAGACAGTCAATCTAATGATCAACTTCTCATAAATTGGCATGTTGGAACATTTTCCTTTTTAATCAATGCTGCAGCAAATCGGCCCTGCTGTCAGAATACAATAAGGCTCTTTTTAGACCTGTCCGTCTCCATCCGACTGTCATCTGAACCACCAGTCTGTTTTTTAGCAGATCGGATGTCGACGTGTCAACAGACAGAAATCCATTGACATCCGCCATAAAGAGCAATAGATGGTGCGATCCGGTCTGCCTAAAAAACTAACAGACTGACCTGATTGGTCTGCCTGTGTGAAAGGGGCCTAATGCAGCAGGGAGAATTCCTTCACCCACCTCGCTTATGTGTATGGGGGAGTCCGTTAATTTTTTTTTTTTTTTTCTTTTCAATCAGCCTGCTGATTTATTGCGTAAAACTGATACATGTATGGCCAGTCTAATGGCCCGTACACACGATCCGAAAATTGGACGAAAAATACCGCATTCGATTGTACGATAATCGGATCGCTAGTACAGAGCTTTTAAGAGCCGATCACGACAGTTAATCCGATTGGACAAACACGAAAATTGTTCTTGTATGATACCAGATCTTACGATTTTCATTTATCCAGTACAGTTGTCATCCGAAAATACAATAGAAATACACTACAACACATGACATCACTTCCGATTTTTTTTTTTTTTTTTTTTTTATATTCTGTCGTACGAGAATTTTAGTAACCTCTCCATTTTCAAAATGCGACTAGCATGCAAAAAAAAGATGATCTGTAGTCCGATTTTTGGATCGTTTGTACAGGCCATTAGACTGGAAGGGCGTTGCTGGTGGGATCATGGGGTAAAAATTAAGGGGGAAAAAGCCAAAAAAAAAAGAAAAGCAGCCATCACATTTTGAAGATTGATAAGCTGCAATATATTAAGTTTTGGGTCTAATACCACTGAGTAGTTGACAAAGAAGAACTGGTCAGGGATGATGACACTGCTTTTGGATTTCAGTGTAACGGAGACACTTTGTTGTCAGCTCATTACAGAAAGTAAGGAGCTCAGTGGATTTCTTGCATACTCAACAGAAATGTTGTTGCAATTTGCAAACCGATATAACAAAGCTCTTTTAGTGGTATGTATAACAGACTAAAAGGGAGTAAATAAGAGATCATTGTCAAGGTTTACATATTTTTGTTATCAATACGCTAGAAAAAAAAAACCTTCCCTTCAATTCCAGATATTTAAAATTGGGAAATAATTTTAATTTAAAATAAATTAATTTGATCTAGTTATTTATTCATTTAATTAAAATAATCAAAATATCTCTTTATACATATCAGACTGACAGCTTTAGTTTTTTTTTCTTTGTTTTTATTTTGAAAGGAGTATTTTTTTTTTTTTTGGGGGGTTTTTTTTATCTATACCACAGGTCACCAACAAGTTTCTCTTGTTTATCGGAAATTGATTATAGAGGGTTTGGAACTGCACACTTGCCGAGCAGTTGCCATGAGCAATGCTATGGCTGAGGTGTGTGTGGACCCCTAGTTGCTGTTGGACACCACCTTCTTTTTTTTTTTTTTCCTGAATGTTAAGTAACCTCTTACTTCTAAGTAACTGCCCAAAAGAAAAAATAGATACCACTAAAACATAAAAAGGCAATATCTAGAACTCGGGCAAAGGGAAGACACACTAAGGAGAGATATACGTGCTGCTCACCCCAATGTGAACATAAAAATGGAGAAAGGGTCCCCCAGGGGGGGTTTTAGGCAGCCAACTATAGATATGAGCAAAAAAACATTGGTTAAAGCATTGAAATTCTTTATTAAAATGATGAATAAAAAGATTGATAAATGAGTGTTGAAATATGAGCTCAAATGGGAATATGTCCATGCCAAATACAGGTAGTAGCAAACATATAGGTTATACATAGCATGTGGTAATAACTATTGCATAACAATCTGACGCGTTTCGACCCATGGTGTTGGGGGTCTCTTCAGAGGATGAGTTTGCTAAAAAAAACAAAGTTTATAATAACATATCAAATTTATTTGAAAGGATTATAATGTATGCAAAATTGTTAAATAACACATTGCACATAATTACCACTGAATTTGGATATCCCCCTCGGTCAGAGCCTCCCCACATAGCCGTCAGACCATCCTACATTATAACCCTCAAATGAATTTGATATGTTATTATAAACTTTGTTTTTTTTTTTTTTAGCAAACTCACCCTCTGAAGAGACCCCAACACCATGGGTCGAAACGCGTCAAATTGTTATGCAATAGTTATTACCACATTCTATGTATAACCTATATGTTTGCTACTACCTGTATTTGGCATGGGCATATTCCCATTTGAGCTCATATTTCAACACTCATTTATCAATCTTTTTATTCATCATTTTAATAAAGAATTTCAGTGCGTTATCCAATGTTTTTTTTTTTTTTTGCTCATATCTATAGTTGGCTGCCTAAAAACCCCCCTGGGGGACCCTTTCTCCATATCTAGAACTCAAATCCCTACTTTTTTCAACCATGAACTAATAAAATGTGTCCTGGAGTGTGGATACTGTGGGCCACACTTGTTTGCTAAATTTTGAACAGCAGCTCCAGTCTTAAAAAATGTTTATTTAATATCTTGTGCTAGTATAGTTAAGGTTTTGTTATGTTTTGGGTTTTTTTTTTTTATGTAGCTCATTGGCTATAGCCAATTGTCCCTGTGATTGTCATATATGTTTTGTTATTCTTGGACTTTTCTCTTCCTAATATCCACCTAGCCCCAACCTTTTTGCCCACTAGGAATCAAGTTGTCACTAGCCCTATTACTCACTCAATGCTTTGAATAAAACTTTGGGATATGCAATGAATTAAGATGCTTTTAAAGTTGTCTAGTCATTGAAAGTACCACTGCCTTTCTCTTGGTTTAATACATGGGATTATCAGAGCAAATTTAGTGCTGGTGATCCTAGTGATGGAGATGTGGAAACATTTTGCATGTCTTGAAGTTGACACTATTACTCTGTGCTGTTGTCAAATGTGCTTTTTATCCAACAGATCACATACACAATCTTTTCTCTTCTGAAGACTTCACTGATCTAACAAAGCTGGTTCTCGTCAATGCTATCTATTTTAAGGGTAACTGGAAATCCCAGTTCAGACCTGAAAACACCAGAACATTTTCTTTCACTAAAGATGATGAGAGTGAAGTGCAGATCCCAATGATGTACCAGAAAGGAGAATTTTATTATGGTAAGTTCATGGTAATTGCCTTTTTTGGACTTTTATCAGCCTTTGAAGATTTTCCCAAGTATTTCAACTCGACAATCCTAAGATTTATTTATAATGTAACAGGAAGCCCATAATTATAAAATAAAAACACAAAGTAGCTGGTAGTCACCAGCTCCTTGGGCAGCTTCTCCAGCGCTAGTTTTTTTAATTGGGGATTATCAATTAGTCAATCTAATCTTGATCAGTAGATGGGGCAAGTCAGATACGTGCTTTAAATATCTAGTCAGCAAGCTGAGGGTATGTATTGAAATAAGCTTTTTTACAACTGCAGTGACAGTTTTGGGGCTGGCACGGTGTTTGGATCATAAGAATGAATGAACAGTATTACCAGTCTTTTGGTGGGAAAGACCGTTCACATATATGAATTATAATTGTATATTTAGCTGCTTTCCTGGCATTCATCTTTAATTGTGCTGCCATCAAAATATTATTCCATCTTGCACATTTTTACATATTTACCTGCATAAGCATTTCTAAACATCTAAATGTGATTTATTTTTTGTTTTTTTCTACTTATCTGATCTTCATGGCTTTTGTGATGAGGAAATCTGTAATTTGCATACAAATTCAGGAGAGAATGGATGGGGTAATTGTCTTTGCGGACTGGACAAGCTTCTGAATTGATTTATCATTGGGGTAGAGATTGTTAGCACCAGATTTGCTTTTGTTTAATCAGCTAAATGTCATAAATATTGGATTTATAAGGGGACGATAAATTGTGTGAGGAAGAATTGCAGCATACAGTCTTTACAACAGCCAAACAAATTAACTTTTTCAACTTGTGTACTTCACAAACCGAATGTAAGAACTAATCTGATGGCTTATGTAGGGAATACCAGCTGGTTCTTCCACAACTTTGAACTGCATTTATAATTGTGATATACAGTTGTGCTCAAAAGTTTGCATACCCTGGCAGAAATCATGAAATGTTGGCAATAGATATTGAAAGTATAACTGTCTTTTATTTAAGGATAGTGATCATATGAAGCCATTTATTATCACATAATTATTTGGCTCCTTTTTAACCACTTCAACCCCGGAAGGATTTTCCCCCTTAATGCAACTGACAATTGCGCGGTCATGCAACGCTGTACACAAACAAAACTGACGTCCTTTTTTTCCCACAAATAGAGCTTTCCTTTGGTGGTATTTGATCACCTCTGCGGTTTTTATTTTTTGCGCTATAAACAAAGAAAATACAGACAATTTTAAAAAAAAAGCAATATTTTTAACTTTTTGCTATAATAAATATCCCCCCAAAAAATGTAAACACATTTCTTCATCAGTTTAGGCCAATATGTATTCTTCTACATATTATTGGTAAAAAAAATCACAATAAGCGTATATTGGTTTGCGCAAAAGTTATAGCGTCTACAAAATAGGGGATAGATTTATGGCATTTTTATAGTCTATTTTTACTAATAATGGCAGCGATCTGCAATTTTTTTTTAGAGGGACTACGACATTGTTGCAGACAGATCCGACACTTTTGACACTTTTTTGGGATAAATAGCCACTGATTACTGTGTAAATGTCACTGGCAGGGAAGGGGTTAAATGTGTTTCCTAGGTGAGGGGATAGGACTGACTAGAGGAGGTGCCAGATCATTGTTCTTGCTTAGTTGGAACATACTGTCTGTTACTCCTCCCCTGTCAGAACTACGCAGACTACGCAAATTCGCTCTACGTAGGACTACCCCAATATCAGATTGCGCGCTTGCAACTCATTCAAAACACGGCGACAAGACTCTTAACAGGAAAAAAAACCCTGGGAATCCATCTCCCCATCCTTAAAGAGCCTACACTGGCTAACCGTGAAGAATCGGATCACATTCAAGATCCTCTGCCTCACCCACAAATGCATACAAGGAAACGCTCCGCTATATCTCCGGGAGAAAATAAAGCACTACAAACCGAATCGCAGTCTTCGATCAGCTAACCAAAACCTCCTTATCATTCCCAAATACCGCTACAAAGCAAAGGGAGAACGAAGATTCGCAGTCCAAGGACCTCGACTATGGAATGCTCTTCCAACCAACATCCGCATGGTAGAAAACCACCAGGCCTTCAGGAAAAACTAAAGACCTTCCTTTTCTAAGAAGCTGACTACAGAGAATGTATATAGCGCCTTGAGGCGATTCAGTTCACATTTGCAGCGCTCTACAAATTATTCATTCATTCATTCAGAACAGGGATTTGTGTGTTTACACACACAAATCCAATTTCTGGCTCTCTTGCCCGCGATCATGGGTGGCCGGTGGCCTGCTATAGCGCTTTGAAGAGCTGACGTACCATGACGACGATTTGCGCAAGCCGTGCCAACCTGACACAATATAACTGCGGTGGATGGTTGGCAAGTAGTTAAATCATAATAAAAAACAGAAATTGTCCAAATAGCCTTGATAAAAAGTTTCCATTCCCTGGAATGTTTGGCCTTGGTACAGACACAGAAGGTGGCACACACACAGGTTAAAGTTAAATTAAAGGTTAATTCCCCATTTATATGGCTTTTTAAATTGCATTTAGTGTCTGTGTATAAATAGTAAATTTGTTTGTTAGATGCACTGAGCAGGCTAGATACCGAGTCTTGGGGATCAGAAAAGAAATGTCAAAAGACCTGCATAACAAGGTAATGGACCTTTTTAAAGATGGGAAAGGTTATAAAAAGAAATCCAAAGCCTCGAATATGCAAGTCAGTACTGTTTAATCACTTATTAAGAAGTGGAAAATTTGGGGATCATTTAATAGCAAGCCAAGGTCAGGTAAACCAAGAGATTGCAGCCACAACTGCTAGACGAATTGTTCAAGATACAAAGAAAAACCCACAGGTAACCTCAGGAGAAATACAGGCTGCTCTGGAAAAAGACAGCGTGGTTGTTTGTTTTTAAGGAGCACAATATGATACTAAAATATATGGTACAAAAATGAACTGCATGGTCAAGTTGCTAGAAGAAGCCTTTGCCACAAAAAAGCCCTGTTACAATGTGCCCAACAACACCTAGACATGCCTCACCAGGCTTTTTTGTGGCGTTGGTGCAGTAAAGGCTTCTTTCTGGCAACTCGACCATGCAGATTATTTTTGTTCAAGTATCGTCATATTGTGCTCCTTAAAAACAACCTCATAATATTTTTCCAGAGTCGTCTGTATTTCTCCACAGATTCCACAAAAAAACCCGGTGAGGCATGTCAAGGTGTTGTCAGGCATATTGTAACTGGGCTTTTTTGTGGCATTGGCGCAGTAAAGGCTTCTGTCTGGCAACTTGATAATGCAGCTCATTTTTGTTCAAGTATCATCATATTGTGCTCCTTTAAAAACAACCACATCATTTTCCAGAGCAGCCTGTATTTCTCCTGAGGTTACCTGTGGGGTTTTTCTTTGTATCTTGAACAATTCTTCTGGCAGTTGTGGCTACAATCTTTCTACCTGATCTTGGCTTGGTATCAAGAGACCCCCAAATTTTCGACTTCTTCTTTATAAGTGATTTAACAGTACTGACAGGCATATTCAATATATCCTTTTTATATCCTTTTCCATCTTTATAAAGATCCATTACCTTGTTACGCAGGTCTTTTGACAGTTCGTTTCTGCTCCCCATGGCTCAGTATCTAACCCGCTCAGTGCATCCACGTGAGAGCTAACAAACTCATTGACTATTTATACACAGACACTAATTGCAATTTAAAAAGCCACAGATGTGGGAAACTCGCCTATTCCAGATTATGTAAACTTTTGATCAGGGCCATTTGGGTGATTTCTGTTATTATGATTTAAAAAGGATCCAAACAACTATGTGATAATAAATGGCTTCATATGATCTCTATCCTTAAATAAAAGACAGTTGTTGTTTTGTTTTTTGCATGATCAGTCATATTTTTAATATTAATGGCAAAATGTCATGATTTCTGACAGGGTATGCAAACGTTTGAGCAGAACTATAAATATACTTTGAAAAATTTCAGATTGCTACTCCCTCCTCATATAATTACCCTTACATAGGCTATCCCCCCTTCAGTCCATCATGAAAGTTGCTGCCAGACTCATCCTTCTTACCGAATGTTCAGTGTCTACTACTCCTCTCTGCCAATCCCTTCATTGGTTGCCATTAAATTCAAAATACTGACAATAACTTACAAAGCCATTGCCTAACCTATTCTCAAAATACCAATCAAATTGTTCTCTTCGTTCCTCCCAAGACCTCCTACTCCCTAGCTCCCATGTCTCCTCCTCCCACGCTCACCTCCATTATGTTTGACAAGTCTCTCACATCCTATGGAACTCTCTACCCCAATCTAGCTATCTTCTACACTGTCCATTTTATAGGCGATCCCTGAAAACCCTTCTCTTCATAGAAGCCTATTGCGCGTCCACCTAACAACTGTATTTCCACTTTCTCCATCAACTCATCCCCCACAATTATTACCTTTTTTGTATCATTTGACCCTTCCTTTTAGATCGTAACCTCTAACTAGCAGGAGGTTTCATGGAAGGTCCACTTTGATTTGCCAGGGACATTCAAGACTTTCAGAATTCAGCCGTTAGTAGCAGTTATTATTATACAGGATTTATATAGCAACAGTTTGCACAGTACTTTACAACATGAGGGCAGACAGTACAGTTACAAAAAAATTCAATACAGGAGGAACCAGAGGTTGTTATTGGTTATTTAAAGTGGGTGTTCAGTCAAAATCTAACTAAGGCTTAACCTATTCTTACCCCCATTCAAAGACTATTCTATGTCTCTAAGTGAGCCACTCTGTGGAACACTAAGGTTCCTCCAGGGTTGGCTAGGGGTTCCTTAAGCTGTGGCTAACTGTCCTCCCATCTGATGCTGCCTGCATAGTTCCAGGTCTAATGACACTTGGTAGAGCCAGCAGCATGACTGCAAGAGGGTCATCCTGGCCACTCCTTTAATGGCAGCATTACCACCACCAAAGCCAAGGTAAGGGGAATTTTTCCCAGTGATGTCTGATGGACTAATCTTACCTGGGGTTCCCTGAGATCTGAAAATTATTTCAAGGGTTCCTCTGAGGTAAAAAAAAGTTGAGAAGGCTGCTCTATTCTATGCTTATGCTTCCCTATTCTGAAGCCGCTCCAGTCAGATCACATGATCAGGTCCAAGCGCCTGCTTCAGTGTAGGGGAGGGACAGCTGACAATGGGTGCCCCATAGAAATCCTATGGGTGATGTCACAGCACAGGCATTTGCAGCCATTGTCAGTGATCTCTCCTCTTCACTGAAGCTGCTGCTGGTGAGATCTTGTGACCGGACCGGAGTGGCTTCAGAATAGGTATAAGCATCTTTTCTTTCACAGGTTAGATAGCATAATATTAGAATGGGAGTGGGAGTAGGTTTAGCCTTGGTTAGATTTTGACTTGACTTCCACTTTAACTGTGTGGGACTTTCAGTAGAGCCAACCGTGTTCAGGGAAGGCTCACTTTAATTAGCTGCTCAGTACTTCTTGCGTTTTGAATTTTGCCAACAAATATGTCTAACATGGTGCCCCTCTCTTGACTTTTTATATTATGAGAGGAACTAGAAGATGGATATCTGTATTGACCTCCTTCAGTAAAGTATCGTTTAATAGTTATAATGTTTAAAGGGCAGTAATGCTCCATAGCTAAAGAGATATGTAGCTTCCTGATGATGTGGAAACTCGAAATGCATTGAGGCTGCTTGCTTTCCCGCACTGACGCCACTTCCTATACGCCTGGTTCCCATCTCTGGTGTGTTGGAACGCACGCCAAGAGCTCCAGGATGGGTGTGGATCCCTGCGGTGCTAGGCTATTAGCACCCACAAATGTAAGTGCATTACCTGGCAATTTGGCTTACGATCTTTATAGGCTGTATTTGCGCTATGGGATGAACTTTGCTTTTTTTTTTTTTTTTTTTTTGAGCTCCTGTCTTTGCACAAGTCTCCAAGGATACACCAGCTGATGGTGTTAAGTTATAAGGACCTTCCCTCCTGGGTATCCCTACCTCTTAAGGAATCGATTTTGTATTAGCTACAGTTTTTCAGTTATCTGGTGAGTTTGTCATTCTCCGGCACGAGTGATGGTGGCGCACAGATAACTCAGGACACTTTCAATCACACCAATTTCTTTACATAGTATTATTTTCTTTGGTGTATGAATGTTTCTTTAAAGATTTTCAGATTTTTACTTTACTTATTCACCCAATTATGATGTGATTTCTAAAATTAATTGTGTTATGTTTATGTACATTTACTTGAATTGGCGCTGACCTTTTATATAGGGCTGTTACTGATTAAAATTTTCGTGTTCGATTAATCGTTTTTTTATCAATTGACTAAGATGCAACTACTTTTAGCTGATTTAGCAAAATTGTTATGGCAACGGCCAAAGCCGGACATAGCGGGGCCTGGCTAGGACGTCACACGTCATAAACTCAGCCTCACCGTGCCCCTAATCACAGCCTCACCGTGCCCCCAATCGCAGTCTCACCGTGCCCCTAATCGCAGTCTCACCGTGCCCCTAATCGCAGCCTTACCGTGCCCCTAATCGCAGCCTTACCGTGCCCCTAATCGCAGCCTTACCGTGCCCCTAATCGCAGCCTTACCGTGCCCCTAATCGCAGTCTCACCGTGCCCCTAATCGCAGTCTCACCGTGCCCATAATTGCAGTCTCGCTGTGCCCATAATCGCAGTCTCACCGTGCCCATAATCACAGTCCCACCGTGCCCATAATCGCAGTCTCACTGTGCCCATAATCGCAGCCTCACTGTGCCCATAATCGCAGCCTCACTGTGCCCATAATTGCAGCCTCACTGTGCCCATAATTTCAGCCTCACTGTGCCCATAATCGCAGCCTCACTGTGCCCATAATCGCAGCCTCACCGTGCCCATAATGCTGTCTCGCCGTGCCCATAATCGCAGCCTCACCGTACCTATAATCGCAGTCTCATCGTGCCCATAATGCAGTCTCACCGTGCCCATAATGCAGTCTCACCGTGCCCATAATCGCAGCCTACTTTAGTCAGTGCCTGTGCCTGGATTACACAGTCTGCGGGCATCTCCCACTGAGTGTCTCAGAACTGCGTGTGAAAACTTTGGCCGCACTGTGAGAAAAGTCCTGCCCTTCTCCTAGATCAGCTTGTGTGTTAGACAGAACACTGCGTCTATCACACGAGCTGATCTAGGAGGAGGGCGGGACTTTTCTCACAGCACGGCCAAAGTTTTCACACTCAGCTCGGAGACACACAGCGGGAGAAGCCCGCAGACTGTGTATGACATATAGTGGAGGAGGAGGAGGGAGCAGAGTGCTGCGCTGCAGCCACAGCTTGGCCCAAAGCGGTCCCAGGGCAGGCAGCCTACCGATCAAAAAAATGTTTATCGATCAAAAAAATAACGATTAATCGAGGAATTAATCGTTAATTTCCGCAGCCCTACATTATCTTTTAATTAATTTAGATATGTATTGTAAACAGATTAGTGAAAATATTATATGGGTTATTTTTACAGTCACTGTTCACTTGCACTGTCTTATCAAATAAGCTTAAATCTAGCCTGCTATCAGAATTGTCCTTTCCATTGTGGAAGAGCAAGCCTTATTCTCCTCATCAACATTTGATCACACATGTCAAACTAGTGTTTTGCGGGCAAAAAAAATGTCCCTCTCATTTCTTTCTTCTACTTAGTGGTTTAAGAATAATAAAAAATGTGCCCCCCAGCTGTTCTCTATTTGATAAGTTCTACTTCCATACAAAAATTTGCAGCTAATTTGTATCATGATGCCTACAAAAATATATTTTCCTGCTTGTGTGGTTTGCTCACTGATTTTCCTAGAAGTCTACACTAAGATACAAGTCACATTTTAGAAACCCCCGGTAATAGAAGTGTAAGTTTTGGTGGGATACTCCCTAAAGGTTGATTACTTTTAAAGAGATACAGACCCTACAGCTTTCTTCATTGGAACACAAAAAGTGCACCAGGTACCAGATCATATTAATGAATCAGTTACTCCCATTCAGAATGAGTATGTGATCAGTCTAGTGAAGCAAACAGCTATTTCTTCACAGCAAGAAGTGTGAATCTGGTATGTTTGTTAAAATCCTCAATGTACAGTGCATCCTGAAAGTATTCACAGCGCTTCACTTTTTCCACAATTTGTTAAGTTACAGCCTTATTCCAAAATGGATTAAATTCATTATTTTGCTCAAAATTCTACAATTTGACGTGAATGATATTTGTTTTGAAATCTTTGCAAATTTATTAAAAATAAAAAAACAAAAAAAATTCTATGTACATAAGTAATCACAGCCTTTGCTCAATACTTTTGTTGAAGCACCTTTGGCACCAATTACAGCCTTGCGTTTTTTTGAGTATGATGCTGGAGGAAACCAGGCACCGCTCATCACCTAGCCAATACATCCCTACAGTGAATCATGGTGGTGGCAGCATCTTGCTGTGGGCATGTTTTTCAGCGGCAGGAACTGGGAAACTAGTCAGGATTGAGGGAAAGATGAATGCAGCAATGTACAGAGACAGGTAGCACTTTTTTTGGGCAGTTTCTCCCATTCTTCTTTGCAGGTCCTCTTAAGCTCCATCAGGTTGGGTGGGGAGCGTCGGTGCACAGCCATTTTCAGATCTCTCCAGAGATGTTCAATCGGGTTCAAGTCTGGGCTCTGGCTGGGCCACTCTAGGCCATTCAGAGTTGTCCCATAACTACTCCTTTGTTAACTTGGCTGTGTGTTTAGGGTCGTTTTCCTGTTTGGAAGATGAACCTTTGCCCCGTCTTAGGCCCAGAGTGCTCTGGAGCAAGTTTTCATCAAGGATGTCTCTGTACATTGCTGTATTCATCTTTCCCTCGATCCTGACTAGTCTCCCAGTTCCTGGCGCTGAAAAACATGCCCACAGCATGATGCTGCCACCACCATATTTCACTGTAGGGATGGTATTGGCTAGGTGATGAGTGGTGCCTGGTTTCCTCCAGATATTACGCTTGCCTTTCAGGCCTAAGAGTTTAAGTTTCATCAGACCAGAGAATTTTGTTTCTCATTCTCTGAGAGTCCTTCAGGTGCCTTTTGGCAAACTCCAGGTGGGCTATTGTGCACCTTTTATGGATGATGGAGGCCAATGTGTTCATTGAGACCTTTAATGCTGCAGACATTTTGCTGTGCTCTTCCCCAGATCTGTGCCCCAATACAATCCTGTCTCGGAGGTCTTCAGACAATTCCTTGGACGTCATGGCTTGGTTTGTGCTCTGACATGCACTGTTAACTGTGCAACCTTATATAGACAGGTGTGTGTCTTTCCAAATCATGTCCAATCAATTGAATTTACCACAGGTGGACGCCAATCAAGTTGTAGAAACATCTCAAGGATGATCAGTGGAAACAGGATTCACCTGAGTTAAATTTTGAGTGTCATGGAAAAGGCATGAATACTTATGTACATGTTATTCTTTTATTTTTAATACATTTGCAAAGATTTCAAACAAACGTCTTTCATGTTGTCATTATGGGTTATTGTTTTGTTTTTTTTTTTTCCTCAGCAAAAGTGGAGTTACTCTTTAATGATTTAGTCCACCCAATTCCATCTGCTGTTTCAGCTGAGTTTAATATGGCTATATTAGATAGTGATGATCTAAGACAGCATTTACACAGATGTTTAGCCACGCCACAAATCCCAGCGACAAGAATCTACTGATTCCTGAAGCAGGGATTGACAGCTGTGTGTGGATAGCTGCGGCCTCCAACCGCCTACAGTGCAAAGACAGGCTGACAATGGCTGCAGCTACTTGTGACTGTTCGTATCAGCGATTTGCCTGCTGTGATCATGGCTGAATGCAAACAAAGTGTGAATGCTGCCTAAGAAAGCTCCTTTATAATAAAGATATTTTATAGACCATTATTCTCATAAAAATACATCTGCAGAGTTACGTTTTTTTTAATCCTTTTTCAGTCACATGTTTGTTATTCCATAAGGTAACCGAACAACCACACACATACATAATTATTTCCTGTACCTGAAAGCATCAGTTTGCAAAGTACACACTGATTGTGCCTGATAACATCAAACAATCCATTCAGCAGGCAAGATTTGTTACATTTGATTGAATCCCCTTTTTACAGTCTGGTGAGCAATGTCTCATGCAGCTGATAAAATGCTCCCATACAACACAAAATAAAAAATGCCAGCTGGTATTCAATAGTGGTGTGTACATGTAACCTGTGGCGACTGTAAGCTACCATGTTCCATGTATTCAGTGTGTGTGTTTTTGTTTTTTTTTTGGTTTTTAGATTGTGCCGGGACACTATAATTCTATTAAAGACAAACTGTTTCTATTAGCAAAACCTGATAGATGGGAATTATGCACCTGAATAAATAAACCAAAGAAGTAAAATATACTTAATCTATAATAATTGACCGTTGTATGGTCCATTATTTTACTACAGCCAGGCAGGGAGATATGAAACACAAGTTGTTAATGCTAATCACTTCACGCTGGACGAACGCATATATGCAACCTCTCGGTGTGTGGACCTTTGCGCCGAGTGGCTGCATTCATGTGGCCCTGTGTAAACCACTAGCCGGCGGTTTCCGGAAAGCTCCTGATGCATACTAGCAATCAGGAGCGTTCCAATCATATGACCGCTGTGACAGCTAATCACAGCAATCACATGACCCGAATGCCCGCCTCCTTTTAGAATCGTTAAAGGGCTAGGAGGTGGTCGACGGGAAGGAGTTGAGAAACTCACCACATCTCTAAGAAAAACATCCTCGTTTTTCCCCGAATGTTTAGCCTCTCCGATTATTTCACTGATTTTGATTGCAGGATCTCAGTGCTCCTCACTGAAATACAAATAGCACATGTATCAGATGGCTGGAAATCGTAGTAAACTGTTCTTGGTCTCTGCTGAAAGTTGCCATTAAAGCGGTACTTAACTCCCCCCACCCACCCCAATGTTTTTCTTTTCCTGCTCATCTGTAGTGCTCTTTTAAAGCGCATACTCGCCCGAGAGCGAGTAAAACATTGTCCGGCTGCGATCCCACTGTTCATATGCCACGCAGCAGGTCCTGTGCCGCCATCTTGGTCCTCTTCATATGGCTGCCTCTTCTGGGTATAGGCAGCTAGTTACAATGACACGCTGAACCCGCCCCTTGGCTGCTCTATGTGCTGATCTTGCAGCCTCCTGGGAAATGGTATACAAGTTTTCCAGGAGGCTGAAGTGCCAAGTTCATGACATTCTGGCAATGGTGGTGAGATTGCAAGGCTAACAAATATTTTAACAACCAGTAGGCTGTCAGTTTTACTGCCCCCTGACTGTCTGCCTGAGCACTAACATACAGCTGCTCTGGGCTGTACACATACCATGGCCGCGATGTTGTGCTTCATGGCTGCGGCAGAACTTAAGCATCATGTTGTGCCACCACTAACCATGACCAATGCAGTTATATAGGGCCACACTGCAACAACGGGCAATGCACGCAATTGCAGTGCAATAGTATGGCAATTATAGGGTAAAATCATGCAATAAAGAGGTGACCTATCCTCACTGCTTGTCAAACACACAGAAATGACAGCCCATGCCGCACATGTGAATGTGCCCTAAGATTGTAATCTGAGACAGAAACCTGGTTGAGATTGAATAGACTATGCAAGTTACAGAGGGTTACTGGAGCAGTTTATATCAATATTGGTAGACTAAATTTTAGTATGGTATGTTTGTAACTAAAATTCTAGGTCTGTTCTAGGGCCGGGCATTCTTTACCATTTTGCTGTCTCTTTTAGCTATTCCATGTTTCTCTCCTATTTACAGGAGAGTTTACTGATGGATCAAATGAGGCTGGTGGAGTTTACCAAGTACTGGAGATGCCATATGAAGGAGATGAACTTAGTCTTATGCTCCTGCTGTCCAGACAGGAAGTTCCTCTGGCAACACTTGAACCGTTAGTCAAAGCCTCTCTTATTGATGAATGGGCAAATTCTGTGAAAAAACAGAAAGTGGAAGTTTACCTGCCAAGGTAGGATTCATATTCGTATGTATAGATCTGTACACATGAATGTCACCTTTTGCTTGTTTTTGTAGCTTTGGTGTATATCCTTTGTTAACCCTTTCATGACTAAGCCTATTTTTGAAATTTGGTGTTTACAAGTTAAAATCCATATTTTTTGCTAGAAAATTACTTAGAACCCCCAAACATTATATATATTTTTTTAGCAAAGAATCTAGAGAATAAAATGACGATTGTTGCAATATTTTTTATCACACGGTATTTGTGCAGCGGTGTTTTAAACGCAAATTTTTGGAAAAGTGACACTTTCATGAATTTTAAAAAATCCAAACAGTAAAGTTACCCCAATTTTTTTGTATAATGTGAAAGATGATGTTACGCCGAGTAAATAGATACCAAACATGTCACCCTTTATAATTGCACGCACTCGTGGAATGGCGACGAACTACGGTACCTTTAAATTTCCATAGGCGACGCTTTAAAAAAATTTTACGGTTACCAGGTTTGAGCTACAGAGGAGGTCTAGGGCTAGAATTATTGCTCTCGCTCTGACGATCGCGGCGATACCTCACATGTGTGGTTTGAACACCGTTTACATATGCGGGCGCGACTTCCGTATGCGTTTTCTTCGCTGCGCGAGCTCGCGGGGACAGGGGCACTTTAAAAAAATTTTTTTTTTTTTTTTTTATTTAATTTATTTATTTTTGTACTTTATAAATTGTGTTTAAATTTTTTTTTTTTTTTTTTTACTTTTATTGCTGTCACAAGCAATGTAAACATCCCTTGTGACAGTAATATGTGGTGACAGGTACTCTTTATGGAGGGATCGGGGGTCTAAAAGACCCCCCATCCCTCCTTTACACTTCAAAGTATTCAGATCGCCGAAAACGGCGATTCTGAATACTGTGTACTTTTTTAAATTCGGCGCCATTGGCAGCCGAGTAAACGGGAAGTGACGTCATGACGTCGCTTCCGCATTTACAAGAAGAAGGCTGGAACGAAGCCGCTCGCAGCTTCGTTCCAGTCCGCCCCCAGCCGCCGAAGGCAGCGGACCGGACACCGGGCCTCCCGATCGCACGGGAGGCCCGGTAACAGCGGCGGGAGGCGGCGGGAGGGGGGGGATGTCCCCTCCCGCTCCTCCGGTATAACAACCGAGCAGCTTTTAGCCGCATCGGTTGTTATATTCGGGTAGCCGATCGCCCGCTGAAAACAACGGTACCGGGATGATGCCTGCAGCTGCGGGCATCATCCCGGTATAACCCCGGAAAGCCGAGGACGCATATATGCGTTCGGTCGGCGGGAAGGGGTTAAAATAAACATGTTACAGATGTGATCAATTCAAGCTTAACATAATATAAAGAGGAAAAATGCATAAGCAAAGGTTACATTAAATGAAAACTGCACTGCACTGAAATGATCAGTAGATCCAGATATAAAGGCATTTGAAATCCTAGTTACAGTACATAGTCAAGTTGAAAA
Organism: Aquarana catesbeiana; assembly: GCF_042186555.1. Taxonomy (NCBI): domain Eukaryota; kingdom Metazoa; phylum Chordata; class Amphibia; order Anura; family Ranidae; genus Aquarana; species Aquarana catesbeiana. Next base: position 216,575,244 of record NC_133327.1, read on the forward strand.
AAGACACAAGTCCATCAAGTAAATCGTTAGAAAGTTACTATTTTTCCTATAGAAGCTGCAGTCAAATTTTTCATTAATATACCCACACATTTCTTCTGAGATTGTAGAGTATTGTACTTTATTATATATGTCAATAAGAGTAGAAAAGATTATTTTTCTTTAATGATAGTTATCCAAGTGTGTCCACATACACATAAATTCACTATTCTGGTTTCTCTGAGTAAGTTGAAAGTAACTTTGTAATGTTTGCTATTGAGACGTTTACAAAACACAAGGAAAGAAAGTGAAACACTGTCATCCAAAAACACATTACAGCTTATGACAGACATTGTAAAACCTCAAATACCTATAGATTGTGTAAGAACTAAAAGTCGTCCTGCTGTAATTATCAAGGCTGCCTATCATTAGGTCTTCGGACATCTATGTGATTATTCTAACTTCCAACTGTTTGTGCTTTTTGAAGAAGTTCTAAAGATATTTTTCTTAGGCATGAGTGGGGAAACAATCTCCCTCCAATTTTATTGTTGAATCTGTAAGGACATAATAATTATACTTGTGCTGTATATAGGTCTCTCCAAAAAGCAATGAGAGAAGGAAAAAATATTAAGATCTGAAGGTTAAGAAGTATACAAGAGTGGATAATAAGAGGGGGTAGTGGGTGGCAGGAGAAAAAGGGGGGGGGGGGGGGGTCAGAAGAGTAAGGTGGGAAAGGCAGTTCAGACTTTTCTCCTTTTTTTTTTTAGTTATTTGTTCCCAATAATCAGTTACAGGGAAAACCATCATGCAAAGGGTTTAACATAAAGGGGTTGATTTACTAAAGGCAAAAAGACTGTGCACTTTGAAAAGTGCAGTTGCACACGGCAAGAGCAGTTGCTCCAGAGTTTAGTAAATGAGCAGAAGCTCTTCTGACTTTCATCAACCAATCATGTGCAAGCAAAAATGCTGTTTTTTTTATTTTCCTTGCATGTGATTGGGTATTTTTTAAAAACTTTAATTTTTTTTAAAACTTTACCTCATTTACTAAGCCTTGGAGAAACTGCACTTGCAGTGTGCAATTGCACTTTCCAAGGTGCACAGTCTATTGGCCTTTAGTAAATCAACCCCAATGTCCACTGAATTAGCTTTAGGGTGTTTTTACATATTTTATTTTTTTTTATTACCTTGTAATGACATAAAAGTGACCTAAAAAATAAACAGTAGATCTGTGAATTACAGTGAACGTAATTGTGTAGTGGAATTGCCAGTTTTGCGTTTGCTGAAAGTGCCCTCTAGTATCACCTTGTGGCACCACAACATTTTAGTTCACGTTTGTGTTCTTTGCAATAATGTGGTAATACACATATTTTACTACTTGTTACCGCAACGCAATGATGTAAAGCCAAATTTAAGCTGCCATTGGCCCAAAAAGTGCGCAAGTCCAGGCAATTTGTAATGTCTGCATGGATCTGTGTTAGCCTTCTAATTGATAACTGTAGCTCCCCTTGGATTCTAGTACCAGGTTGTACATATGGCCCTCAATTTCTTTTACAATTTGCATATTGGGCCCCCCTCCCTCCCCCCCCCCCTTTGTAACGCCTTTTATTTTGACTGTCTAAATCTTGACATGGAGGAAAGTTGAAGCCCTCTCTCCAGCCTTCAGCCTAGGATCTAAGCGATCTCCATAGGGAAACAGAGTTTAAATAAAGACTAACATAAGTATTTGTACCCACCTCAAGACAGCAGGACACATGGTCAGTGCTGTCACATGGGAGAAAGGGTATTTATGTGTACACTTCTATCTGAAAGTACCAAGAGTTTTATCTTGGCTATGATAAAGGCTAACAGCCGAAACGCGTAAGCCGATTTGTATTTCCTGTACTCCACCTGCAATAAATACTAAAATTTTTGAAAGAACGAGTTGCTTCCTTTTTCCTCCTTTTCTCATGTTGTTTGGGTGCTGGGAACACACCACAAGCTAGTGCACCGTTTGCTTGCCTTCTCAGAGAATTGGCCTGGGCACTGCCCGACTTTCCATCTTTCTTAACATTTGGGGGTTGAGTGAGGAACGAAGGAAGGTGAATGTGTCAAGTAGGTGACCCATTGCTTTGCCTTGCAAGGTTAACTTTAAGCTAATGTATATATCAAAATTCACATTCAAATTTTGACATAATGTACAACTAACAGCACTTTTTTTTGCTGCAATAAATGTGTTTTTTTTTTTCTTTTATATTGTAGTACGTGTTTTTATGTAGACTACTCACACATTTATATATAAAATATATATATATTATACACTATGTGTTTGTCAAAAAACAGATTGCTTCCTAGTAAATGATCTTTTATTGGAGTTTTTACATTTTCTGTAAAAAAAAAATGGAACTCCATACTGTAGATATAAAGATCCAGTTCAGCCAAAATGACCGACCTACGGCCATCAGATGGCTCTAAATTAAAAAAAAAAAAAAATGCATACACACACTTGTTTTTCTTAAATCCCATTGGGAAATTATGCAAATCTAACAACTGTTTTGAAACACATGGGCATCTTAAAGAGCATTAGTGCCAACTAGGCCTTTGTTATAATAGAAGAGACTTGCTTGTGAAGGATTTATATTTACCCGTATTTATTTTGTCTGAGCTTGGCACTTCATCACCCTATTAATTTCACAGTTTTTGTCTTGTTAACTTGCCTAACCTCACAATGCACACACCGAAGATAGAAAATGTGTGAGGTCAGACAGCTCAGCAATTGTCAGGCTTCAGGTGTCCTCTGACCTTCTAATTGCCTCAGCAATTGCAGCTTTCATATTTGTATTTTGAGTAATGCAACTCCTGAATGTACCATACTACAGTCCATCCAGTAAGGTTTAGTCTCTTATTTTTGGGAGGAATCTACATCTCGCCCTGTGATCATAATTGCCCTTGATTACAATGTTTAAGAACAATGGGTACTGTTGAAAAAAACATCCATCCAACTCTTCTTTTTGAGTGCTCAGCATGACGAGCAAAGTATTGTTTTCAATAAATAGGCTTTTTGTCCAGTGGGCAAGCCACTTAATCATTTAGATGATTCTTCATGTTTGACAATGGCTAATTCATATTTCCTTTCTGATCAGGGTGTTGGTAGTGAAACTAATCTACAGCAATGTCTTAAATGAAAATCAATCCTGTCCCTAGTAGGAAAAAGTTGAGCTCAGTTTTTGCTTTATTTCATTTTGATGTATGGCATTTTGTAGGATAGCAAGATTGAAATTTGATGTAGTGATTCTGTAATTTCCCTACTTAGGGCTGTGAGATTAACTGCTGCTTTCTGATTCCAAATGCTCGAGCAGCGTGGAATTTTATCAAAGCATTAAATAAACAGTTATAAATATTTATATCTACTGACTAGAAGAGGCATTCTGCAAAGTGCAGAATCCAGATAATGTCTACAGAGAATGAAAACCAAAAGACCAAAAGAGTAAGAATGATAAGTTCTCCTTTGCCTAAGCCTTCGTCAGGAAAACATTAGCAGGAAACTCATTTCTTCAAGATTAAAATAACAAGGCCTACAGTGTGCATTGTATGAAAGCGAAAATACCTTACCAATGTAAATCTCCGGAATCGATTTTATGCCTTCATTTATGAGCTGTACAATAGGAAAAAAATGTATCTGTGTTATAAAGAATATTTTGTGTTGAAGAAAACCACTGAACTGAGGATTGTTCTAATGAAATCTGGGCAGGTTTACTGTCAGATGTAATAAAGATGAATAAAGCCAATGTATTATTAGGTAGTCTGCACCATTTTCAAGTGCACCTGTCACTTTTGCACAGCAGCAAATTTATACATACAGTATCTCACATTTTTGTCAATATTTTATTACAATCTTTTCATGTGACAACACTGAAGAAATTACACTTTGCTACAATGTTAAAGTAATGGGTGTACATCTTGTATAACAGTGTAAATTTGCTGTCCCCTCAAAATAACTCAACACACAGCCATTAAAGGAGTTGTAACGGCAGAAGGTTTTTTATCTTGATGCATTCTATACATTAAGATAAAAAAACTTTCTGTGTGTAGCAGCCTCCCCAGCACCCCCCCCCCCCCCCCATTTACCTACCTGACCTCCTTCTCTCTCCAGCAATGTCCACAATGCCCTCAGCCATGCAGTACACTCCTCATGATTGGCTGAGACAGAGCAGCGGCGCTATTGGCTCCCGCAGCTGTCAATAAAAGTCAGTCAGCCAATCATGGGAGAGAGGGGGCGGGGCCAGGTTGGGGCTCTGTGTCTGAATGTGCTCTGACTCGGCTTGGGTGACAACCTGTAACAAGCTGCTGGCTGAGGGACACTCAAAGTAGGGACTAGGAGCAGCAAAGAGGGACCTGAGAAAAGGTGGATCTGGGCTGCTCTGTGCAAAACCAACTGCACAGAGGAGGAAGTATAACATAAGATATATATATAATATCATTTTTTATTTTCATTTTTATTATATGAGGTGCCATGTTGAACTTCAAGTGACCAGTATGAGAGCGTGACAGCGATAACACCAAATTTAACACACCTGCTCCCCATTTACACCTGAGACCTTGTAACACATATGCCCCGTACACACGGTCGGACTTTGTTCGGACATTCCGACAACAAAATCCTAGGATTTTTTCCGACGGATGTTGGCTCAAACTTGTCTTGCATACACACGGTCACACAAAGTTGTCGGAAAATCCGATCGTTCTAAACGTGGTGACGTAAAACACGTACGTCGGGACTATAAACGGGGCAGTGGCCAATAGCTTTCATTTCTTTATTTATTCTGAGCATGTGTGGTACTTTGTCCGTCGGATTTGTGTACACACGATCGGAATTTCCGACAACGGATTTTGTTGTTGGAAAATTTTATATCCTGCTCTCAAACTTTGTGTGTCGGAAAATCCGATGGAAAATGTGTGATGGAGCCTACACACGGTCGGAATTTCCGACAACAAGGTCCTATCACACATTTTCCGTCGGAAAATCCGCCCGTGTGTACGGGGCATAACACTGCAGAGATCGGGGAAATGTCACTGTGCCTGTGATTGGTTTTGCACGCTGTCAGCTTCCTAGTGGCTCTGGCACATCGACTTTTGAACACGCCCAGCCACACACCCCCTAACAATGAGCGCGGCGCTCGGGGATTTGTTCAGCTAAAGAAAATAGATGTATTCACAGAAAAAAAAAACATAACACGGCCGAGCTTGGGGGCCACAGATGGATATATATGTAAATTCCAAGTGGGGGCCACATCAAACCGGAACACTGTTCCTGTCATTCAATGAGAGGCACTGGTGGATTAGGCCGGCTGAAGGAAAGATTATCATTTAAAAAAAATAACAGAAAACACCTGAGCTCATCCTTACAGTGAGAGGTGCTTGGGGATTGGTCAGAGGCTAAAGAAGATATATATATATATATATATATTTAGATCTATAGATATATAGATAGATATATAGATATATATCTATAGATCTATATATATATATATATATATATATAGATAGATATATAGATATATCTATATAGATATATATTTTTTTTTTTTTTTTTACATGACACGCCTGAGCTCATCGTTGACCTGAGAAGAGAAGATATATATATTATAAATCATCATATATTGTCATCAGTGTTACGAAATGAATAGTATTCCGTTTGCAATAAATTTTGCATAAAATATTTAATTTGCATTTAATTTTAATGGTTCAGAAAAAGTCAGGCAAAATGGTTGGCCCTCACGCATGTTCACTTCATGAAATCTGGCCCTCTTTGAAAAAAGTTTGGACACCCCTGATCTAACACCTACAAGATTATAATGTTGCTATTTATATAATACTTTGGCTGTGTTGCTAACTACATGTGAATATATTTAGCCTTAAAAATTACTGCTGATCTTTGTAAACATAAATGCAAACATACATTATCTGTGTAAAGTGCTGAGCAGGCCTTCTATTCATCATCTCTAGCCAGATGGTACTTAAAATCTGCTTTGAACTAATAATGCATTTTTAATTAGTATGATTTAGTCTGCTGAGTCCATCATATGGTTGACCCATTCTGTACATATCAGAATTCATAATTGTTTGATATTTTGGTGTTTAGAGAATTGATTTTGAATTCCTTGTCTTATATTACCTCTGTTGGTGATCTGCATTACCTACCATTACCATTACAGACTTTGTAATCTCTTCAAGCTGTGAATTGACACTGGACACTTTGTCCTGAAAAAAAATATCCAAATTTCTATGCTTACTGGGGCGTAATTACCTTCATGCTAAAAATATATTATATTGCATTTTTTTTAACTGCTTACTATGTGTTAGGTATCCATACATGTCAAGGTCATTCACTGAATGATCTACAGTGAGGGATTTAACCATTCTTATACTTATTCTATGACAGGTTGATGCAATTTGCTGGTCACAAGTCAGAGGATCAGTAGTGATGCAAACATTAGTTTGCAAATTTAGGTGTTTATAGTTGACCTTTCTGCTCATTGGTTTTTACTGTACTTTGTTTGTTTAGCAAATGGAACACATTCTAGTTTGTCCCCCATTGGATGGGCACTTTCATTCTTAAGAAATTTTAATTTATTTTACAAGCCTGTTTAATACCAAATGTTTTAGTCTAAATATAACAGTAATAAAGGTGCAGTGCCTAATATAGCAACAACAAATTAAATAATCAAGCAAATAATAAATTAAGACCTCCACTATAAAAACATGATAGTGAAAATTACACACAAAAAATGCATTATTAAACTAAGTCCAGAAATGTCCATATATTGCTTCTACCATCCAAAAAAGGGGACAGCGTGTGCAAATGAGGGTAAGGCTGCACTTCCCAAGCTCACCAGTGCTCTCTTACGCCCAGCTGCACATGGTGTCCCCTTTTTTTGGATGTTGGAAGCAATATACGGACATTCCTGGAGGTAAAGCACTTCTTCGTTTTTATTTATGCGTTATTTGTGTGTGATTTTCACTTTAATGTTTTTATGCATTTGGTTTAAAGTAAACCTTTTAATTATTTACCTATTTAATTTGTTGTTGCTATATTAAGGCGCTGCACCCTAATTACTGTTGTATTTAGTTTTAGGTTTTTTTTTTGCATGCTTGCCTATTGCTAGCATCCTTCTATTTATTTTTATTGTTTTAGCGCTGACTTATTACACTTCTCTTTAAACATTTTAGTCTATTTATTGTAGATAAACTGACAACTGTAAGCTGTTATTTTTACATGTATTACATTTTTATTAATATATACTGTATATTGCTTTAACATGTTGCAAGGCTGTAGACAATATCGGTATGTAACATTTGTGTCAGTCCCTGCCCTCAAACTGCTACAGTTTACAATACATTCAACAATTACAGGTATATAAAAATTAACATTAAGGCCACAGTGTGGAAAGCTTCTTGCTACTGGTATGTTTTTGGATTGTGCAAGAAATACATAAAAGGAAACATGTAGAAATCCTGCAAATATTGTCCACATTGTGAACTCATGACTGCAAGTCAAGAACACCCAACCACCTAACCCATGCAGTTTCAGAGAACCACCCTGTCTTATGTTAGAAAGTTGAATAATGAAAATTTAAATAGAATACCTTTTCTAGTACTTTGGGAATTAAAACATTAGAGATTATTTATTACAGTTTTAATAAGAGTAATAGAAACTTCCCACTCAAATGATGGAGGCACAAACTCTGTTAACCAATCAGAAGAGAGAGGGGTCAGGGCCGAACCGCAGGTCCGTGTCTGAATGGATACCTGAGAAGAGGAAGATCCAGGCTGCCCTGTGCAAAACCACTGCACAGGGCAAGTAAGTATAACATGTTTGTTATTTTAATAGAAAAAAAAAGAGACTTTACAATCACACCTAATTTAAAAAAAACGCTTTAATGCTTGAGACATTTCCATGCATTTTGATGCATTTCCCAAAGCAAACCTGGAGATCAAAATGGTTTCTCCAACACCACACAAGACCCAATGTAAAGCCTGCCAGGGTGAATTCTGAAAAGATTTAAGGAGGACCTAAACTATGGAAGCTGTTCCCAAAAAAAGCACTGTGAACTACCAGTATTGCCTGTGTCACCCTGCAAATTACATTTACCCCATTACTGACTTGAATGAAGAAGGAACAGAAAGGTGCTTGTCTTCAGGTCCTCAGATACAAATTCCCCTCCAGCAAAGAGAACACTGAGCAACACCGTTGTGACTGCATCAAATCTCTCTCCAAATCTAGTGAAACTAGCAATCAGAGGCAGCACTGTTTTACATGATCTCACTTTGCAAATAGACAGCTTTGAGGCTCAAGGCATAGGAGTGTCTAGGCACACAAGTGTATAGCTACTTTAGGAGGACAAAGGATTTGTTTTTGTTTTTTTGTATTTGTTTTTTTTTTTCAGGGTACGGTCTGGACATAGTTAACGTTTCTAAGTTGCCATATAACTTGGCATACCATAGCAAATATTTATAGGTCTGCTTTAATTTGTTTTAATTGTACTTATTTGTATAGTTTAGACCCTATTTTGCAGCACTTTACAGCTAACACTGAGCTGTTCGCATCAATTTCTGTTCCTAGTTTACAGTGCAATGTTCCCACTTTATTCACACATACAGGCACCCAATTACTAGGGCAGATTCAGCCATACAAGTATGTTTATTGACTGTGGGGAAGAAAGTGGAGCACCAGGAGTTGAACCAGTGTGTGTGTGTGTGTGTGTGTGTGTGTGTGTGTGTGTGTGTGTGTATATGTATGTATGTATGTATGTGTATATATATATATATATATATTATATATGTATGTGTATATATATATATATATATATATATATATATATATATATATATATATATATAATGCACACACACACACACATACATACTGTATTTATTGGTGTATAACCCATACCTTTCTACCCTAAAAATCGGGTGCAAATAGTGTGTGCGTGTTATACGCCAATACTTCAATTTTAGCTGCCTCGGAGGGGACAGGGAGGGGGGCGGGACGAACGCTGTCAGATTACATACAGTGAGAATCTCTTTACTTGGTGGCCTCTGTAATAAGAAGTCCTGTCTCCTGGGCCGCCATTGGACCACTGTTCTGTCTATCATAGGAGATTCTCACCTTATATAATCTGACAGCGCTCATCCCACCCCATTCCTGTCCATTTTAGGCTGCAGATGGGCATCGATCAGGCTGTTGAGGCTGCTGCATTGAAGGCAGTGGTGAGGCTGATGTATTGATGTGGACTGATGAGGCTGCTTTGATGGCACTTGTGAGGCTGCAGATGGGCATTGATCAGGCTGTGGCAATGGTGAGGCACTGACCCTTATTTTGCTTCAAAGTTCCTTATTTAAAATTTAAGTTTTTTTTTTTTTCCCTGAAACTTCCCTCTTAAAATGAATGTGCGTGTTATACGCCGATAAATATGGTGTGTGTATGTATGTATGTATGTGTGTGTGTGTATATATATATATATATATATATATATATATATATATATATATATATATATATATATATATATATATATATATATATATATATATAATATAATTTTTTTTTTTTTTTAATCAGCAATGTTCAGTATTCTTAGTAGATTGCATATGTACTCAGTTGCCTATATCATGGTGGAAACATTTTAGCAGAACACTGCTTTGATCTTGGTTAACTTGTCTTGTAGGTTCAAAGTTGAGGAGACAGTCAATCTGAAGGATGTGCTGACAAGACTTGGCATCGTAGAGATATTTGGAAGAAAAGCTGATCTGTCTGCAATATCCGGTATGATACCGCTGTGGTATTTGTAACTACCATTTTCCTGCTCATTTTGTTGTCACTATACTCTATAGCTTGCATTTATCTTTATTATTTATTATTTGACACAGCGCATTAATAATGTACTGAGTAATATCCACACAGGTCTTATTTGTTCTGTATGCTTCAGAATAAACCAAAAGAAAATTGTTCTTTTGCATGTGTGCAAGTTACAAAATATGCAGTGTGTAAGAGTAACTGCTTTAACTTATCTAGGCTTCATTATGCAATCATTGTCGAGAAGTAATTCCCCTCAAAGTGTTAAAAGGGACCATTAATATTTTGAACTGCTGTACAAAGAATTGCAGTTATCACTTTATTAAAATTGCTCAAATTCAGAAAGAAAAATGTATACTATTTTTGAAGGCTGAAGCTGAGTGTTTTCTTTACTGCCCAGTAGTTAGTATTAAACTAGTCTGTCCTGGCCACATAAAGCCCCAATTAAGGTTGCAGAGAAAAAAAATGTATTTTAATTGAGGATGCATAAAAACTTTGTTGGTGAGGGAGTTTGAGCGCTGCAGCAGGGCTGCTGCTCATACACACATAGTAGCAATTCTTCTCTAATGTCTGGAGATAAGGATATTGGATTGGCGCTGAAGCTCTATATATATAAGCTTGCAAAACATTACAGGTCTCCTGCAAACTGTCAGTGTGATCCATCTGGCTGTACTTCATACAGGCAGGCAGTTTTGCACTGACAGGAAGAATCCATGAACTACTACAGCGCTCAACAGTGACATGTCATTGAGAGCTACAAGCCGACAGCCGCATTCACTCACAGAACACTGTGGAGCCCCGCACGGCCACACTCTTTTAGATTGTGGCAGTAAATGGGGGGAGAAGATCCCCCACACACTGCCAAAACTGGGGACCAGAGGGGTGCGCGGGCAGGTACATTTGTTATTATAACAAAATGGCTGCCAATGCACCAAATGTCCAGCAAATCAGACATGTTGCAATATTCCTAATGCAACTCGCTGCAGTGCACTATGGTGCATTGCCTTCATGCTTCAAATCGAATGGCAACACAAACACATGTAATGTGCATTACATAAATAGGCCTTCAGCCTGTGATGACAAAATGCATATGTAGTGGTTCCCTGCTGTGAATGTCGCATGTCAGAAGGCTCATTCGTTTTGGGGATATATAGAATGCTGCAGAGTTATGCAAATATCAGGATTTTTTCTTTTTCTCTTGAAGCACAATGCCTCCCATCCTGAGGTTCCCTATTGAACCTTCAGAGCCTGTGTTGACGGGCTTCAGGATTATGTCAATGACATCAGTTTGATATAATTTTAAAATGCTTCGGAGATCATTAAAAATTAACAAGTGACAGGTGCATTGACTTTCTTCTGACCTGCATTTTACCTGCTTCAAGCATGTTTTGCATTTCCTTAACCTTGTAGAGAAATTAGAAAACCTGTTTGATATGTACAAAAATCTGTTGACATAAAACCTTAAAGTGGAACTATAGTCTGCAGTATTTACATCTGCTCCAGCAGCCCGATGTCTGTGGGTTCCTCCACTAGAGCCAGCAGCTTTTCCTTGGCTTGCTCTAAGTGACAATCTTTAGCAGTTGTGATTGGCCGGCATGGGAAGATGCAAATACTGTAAATGCGCAGATGTTCGGTCATCCTGGCATACAGGCACCATGGCGAGAATGTAAACTAATCTGCATATGCACAGCTCAGTTTACATTGTAGTGAAGACTACAAGCAGGCAGATGTTTGTTTTATTGCAGAAGAGACAGTGGGGGAGAGTAACTAAAACTGGTGCACTCAGATTCTGATGGAGCTGTGCATTGTAGCAAATCAGCTTCTAAATTCAGCTTGTTCAATCAAGCTTTAGCAATAAAACATGGAAGCTGATTGGTTTCTATGCAGAGTTGCACCAGATTTTGTACTTTCCAGTATTAGTAAATAACCTCCCAGTGTGTGTCTCTTTTGCATTAAGTTTGTCTGCTTAAATTTTTTTATTTATACTTCAGTTTCAATTTAATGCAAGAAGCAGCATCCTTGAAAAGTGTTTGTAAACCCTAAAAAATTGATACTGTTCCCTAAAGCATGTTATACAGCACAGTGCCTGTTCTGTGTAATTTTTTTTGCCCCCTGTAACATATAAAATACCTGATCCTGCCTGGTTCTGCCCCCCCCCCCCGGTAAACTGACCACAGTTTATCATGGCTGCTGAGCTCTGACACCGTGGTCAGTTTACGTGCCTCCATCATCCGCAGCCCTCCTCTGTCCTCCCCCCCCCCGCCTGTCACCTGGTGACAGTGCCACTCTGCTCCCCTTCCCTTCCTGCTGCAAAAAAAAAAAACTATGATATGATCATACATAGAGAATATGCAACTAGTGCATTAGGAGCCGCCCTGGTGGGTATTGCCAACAGACAACAAATTGTTGGCAATACCCACCGTATGTATCTAAATAAAGTGGCACACAGTTGCCTTTTATATACTTCTGTACCTTTTATACTTCTTTCTGCCTTAAAAGTCCAAGGGAGTGGCTCCTAATGCACTAGTTGCATGTTCTCTATGTTTATATTATAGGATGCCGGCAGTCCCACACTTTCTATTCCCCAGCAATCTTTTCTTTATGATATGATCATACAATTCCCTCTGTTAAATAAGGATATGTGCCCCAATGCATGTGTGTTTTATAAACGAAAAATGTTGATTTCTACCTTATTTTACAGTGCCTCCCGGTGCTCACGTGACAGCTCGCCTCTCTCCTCTTCCCAGCTGACGTCAGCGGGAGTTCTCAGTCCCTCCTGGTGTAGCTGTCTGCCAAGCAGAGGAGAGAGGTGAGCAGTCACGTGATGGCTGTCTCTGGATCTGCTAACTATTTTGCCATGCACTGAAAGAAAATGTCTGTGCGTTTTTTTTTTTTTCATTACTATGATTTGCCCAGGTTTACTTTACATTTTCTTTTCATGGGTGAAACTTATTTTGCTAATCTACTCCAAAAATGTAATCTATGTTTTGGACATTCACGCTTTCCATTTTTGTTTAATACATACCTGAACAAGCGCAAAGTAACCAGAAAGCTAACCCATTTTAGCTGTATGCTTATTTCCAGAACACAAGGACCTTTACGTGGACAAAGCTGTTCACAAGTCTTATTTGGAGGTTAATGAAGAGGGAGCTGAAGCTGCTGCTACCTCTGGTACAGTATTGCATGGTTGTTTTTCAGTGTAGTGATGGCTATCCAATTCAAGTTCTATTCTAAAAATCTGCTTTAGAAAATTGTTCACTCACAGCTGTCCAGCTACATTTTTCGGTACAGTATATACTCGAGTATAAGCCGAGTTTTTCAGCACATTTTTTTGTGCTACAAATGCCCCCCTCGGTTTATACTTGAGTCAAGCACTTTTCTGCAGCAGGGAATGACATTTTGCGAACCGACTTTGGGGCCCCATATCTCGGGGCCACTTGGTGCTAGGAACCCCACATTTGGTGTGCAAACTCAGTGCACTACAACATATTCAAAGCTGGGGTTTCTAGTACTAAGTGGCCCCAAGATACGGGGCCCCAAATTCGGTTCAGAAAATGTCATTCTCTGCTGCAGAAAAGTGCTTGACATTTTCCAAACCGACTTTGGGGCCCTGTATCTCAGGGCCACTTGATGCTAGGAACCCCAGCTTTGGATAAGTTTTAGTGCTAGTTCCACTGGGTTTGCACACCAAATGAGGAGTTCCTAGCACCAAGTGGCCCCACAGTCAGTCAACTGTGTCCATCTGCAACAATGTCATTTTGGGACCCTTTGGGTCCAGAGACCCCAAATTTTGGCTGCAGCTAGGAGGCATCTAGGAACCCTTAACTACCGAGTTTGAAGTTTGTGGACCTATGGCTGCAAATGGGCACAGTGAGGCATGCAAATGGGCACAGTGAGGCTGCAAATGGGCATTGTTGACCCTCTTTTCCACTTGCAGTACAGTAGCTGCACATTTCTCACCCTAGACTTATACTCGAGTCAATACGGTTTCCCAGTTTTTTGTGGTAAAATTAGGTGCCTCGGCTTATATTCGGATCAGTTTATACTCGAGTATATAAGGTAAGTCTATTAGGTTCACTGGACCTGGAGACCAGCAGTGCCCTGAATGTTTTCTGTATTTGAATGGCTCTTGCCAATTCATGTAGCTATGGACAGTGAGTTATAGAAAACTTCTCCTGTTACCTGCATTAAAGACAAACAACCTTCTTTTGTTACTGCAGTAAAATCCGACAAGCTTAATAGTGAGCATGGGAAATGCAGTGAGTCTTTCGGGTTCAAATTGTTTAACAATCACTGTCTAATGGATAACTTGTTTTGGTAAATTTAGGCTTTTTTATTTTTATTGGGCAATTATGAATCTAATGTACATACTTCATCTTGGTATGTGATGGCAAGTACTCTTTGTCTTGGTAAAGTGCGTATAAAGAATGGACTCTTCTGTATTTAATGTATCCCAAGATGATTAAAGCTCACAGTGGGAGACTTCTCATTTATTTAAAATGCTGATTTAATTGGCATTTTTAAAAGATTGTCAATTAAGTGTTTGTTCCCGCTGCTTGAGTTAGGTAGAAATTACATTAGTTTTGCATTACTGCATATACAGTGAACCTTACTATTTAGAACATACAAAAAGACGAACCCAAACATGTTTAAAAGGCAACACTATTTTAAAGCTGACATTTGCATTTTCCTTGGATATGTTAATTTGAATCTTATGCTGGCTACATTTCTGCCAGTGACTCCGGTAGTGAAATCTTCCCAGTAGAATAGCCAGTTATTCCCAAGTACTGTAAAGCTTAAAAAACTAAGAGGCAGGCTCCATATTCCTGTAAATCACAGGGAGTCCAACACTGAAAGGTGACACCATTTATAGTCTTGTGGGAAAGGGCCTTGACACAAACTTATGGCAAAATCTTGCTACTGGTCTCTGTGAGGCGTAAGAAGCTGGCAGGTTTTCTATATCATTAGGTTAGGTGACATGGTTGATTCTGATAAAATAGAGTTATACTGTGCTTACAGGAGATCGAACACTAGCAAACAATGCTGTTTGTCAGCAAGGTATACAGCAACTGCTCCCACTCACATCAAGCTCCAGTTTTTTACTAGTGTCTAAGAGAATGAAGGTTGTGCAAAACCTTTTCCACAAGATGATTTCCATTTCTAAGATCCCCTTGTTCTGCTATCAAGATCCTTTAGTTTTTGGGATTGGTTGATCCTCAATGTAGTGTTGGATGCCGTACCTGGACATTGCCCTAGAGCACTGGGCTGTGCTGTCTCCATGGTACCTGGTGTACTGTGTGAGTTAGCTGTAGAGTGTTTTAAAGGTCCAGGGCCATGGTAAAACCTTATCCCTTAAGACTCTTTAGAGACTATGCTCGTTAGAGGGGGTGAAAACTGTCTGGATCCAGCTTGGCACTTTCCAGCTTCTAACATTTTGGGGGGAGAAGGGCGTCTTCTGGACTACTGCCACGGCAATTTGAGGGTCTTGCTTTTTAAGGGAGACTAATGCATGCTTGGTACTATTGCTCCAGTTGCATCCCCATGGAAGTTAACACTGGAGCTCAGGTGGCAACACTTTATGTTTGCAGGAGCAAGGCATTACATCATTTTTGGATTTGGTGTTCAGTGTCAACTCTTCTGAGTCTGTGCAGGCCATTTTGAAATCTGCACTCAGCAACTGCTCTGTTGAGCTTGCTTGCACCTCTCTTGTGTCGCTTCACTATGCATATGTGTGCCACATCCTACATGTGCACACACTCTCAGCCCTTATTCCGATGAACTGACTTTTTTTCATAATTTTCTAGGGTTCCCAGAAGGGACAGCCTGCCCCTTGCTCCCCTATAGCTAAGTGGCTTAGACAGCTCATCATTCAAGCCTAAAGGGTTGAGCACAAGGTTTCACCTATCAAACTTTGTTCCATTAAATCATTGAGTGTCTCTTGGACCTTTCAGAATTAGGCATGTGCATCTCAGAATTGCATCTGATCTTCTGTTCATCGCTAAATTGTACCAGATGAATGCTTAGGCCTTTTCTGACGCCCACTTCCTCAAGCAGCTATTTAAGTTGGAAGCTTCCCCAATTGTACTCCGTTTTGGAGGGCTTGTTAGCATTTTGCTTGCTGTGTTGCCTGCCCCTCCGATGGACTGCTTTTGGCCAACCTTTTATATCAGATTTAATCCTGTGTCCACTAATGAACAATAAAGAAACAGGATTTTTGTCCTTACCATAAAATCCTTTTCATGGAGTTCATTTGAGGACACAGGTCCAACCAATCTGTTCTTTGATCCACTCCTACTACTACTTTTTCAGAAATCTGCAGCTTGATGGAAGTGGGAGCATTATACAGTATATGGCTGTCTAACAGCATTGTTTGCTGGTGTCCAGTCTCATGTAGGCAGCAGTATACTCCTGCTTGTATCAGAATAAACCCTGTGTCCCCTTATAAACTCCAAGAAGATGATTTTACTGCAAATTCCTTACAACCTACTAGTACCCTTTTCATAGTGAATACATGTTATACTGTATATACCCTTCCAGAGTGAATACATGTTATACTGTGTATATAGTCAGTGTTATTTAAAATACACCAGTCTTTATAGTTACATAGAAACGTAGAAAAGTGACGATAGAAAAAAGACAGAGTAGTCCATCGAGTCTGCCCGTTTTTTCCTTTTTATATATATATTTTTTTTTCTGTACTTTTTTTTGTCTGAGTATAGATCTTTGTTTATCCTGAGCATGTTTGAAGCCATTTACTGTTGACTGACTCACTACCTCTGCTGGAAGTTTATTCCAAGCATCAACTAACCTTTCAGTAAAATAATAATTTCTAAGATTTGTTTTGAACTTTCCTCCAGTTAGTTTGAGGTCATGTCTCTGTGTTCTTGATTTTGGTTTCTTATTGAAAAAACTGCCCTCCTGATCTTTATTCACCCCCTTGATGTATTTATTCATGTCTTCCCTTACCCTTCTTTCCTCCAGACTGTATATATGTTTTATCCCCCACACCTTTCACCATTTTTGTTACCAATCTCTGAACTTGTTCTATCTTATCATTATGTTTTTGTAAGTTCAGTCTCCAGAACTGGACACAGTTCCTCCTGCTGGTGATCCCTCCAGTGATGCATCCTAGAATTCTATTTGCTTTTCCCACTGCCTGTTCTCACTGCTCATTTTGCAATCATCTGAAACAAGTAACCACAAACTTTTTTCCTCTGTAGTGCTGGCCAACACTGTACCCCCAATGTTGTACTCTCTCAAAGAATTATTTTTCACTAGGTGCATTATTAGAAACCTTGAGCTGCAGTTTCCACTGACTTCCACTGTTTTCTTGACCAATCTTCCAGCAATGCCAAATCATATTCACAAAAATAGAGTTAAACTACTTACCTTGCTAACGCAAGATGGACACCTCCCAGATGCCGATCAGTAGTAGTGTCTTTACAATGACTGATGCAGGACACCCTTAGGATCACCTTTCTAAAGCTGGCCATAGATGAGTTAGTTTTGATATTGCGGTATTAGGGATCCAGACAACTAGCTTTGTCAGGAGGTCAGCAATGGCACCCTTTTTGTATTCCTTTTTTTTTCAGTTTTCTTTAAATGTCACTAAGCATTTTATTTATGATAGCTCTGAAACAGAACCCAAAGGGCTGCAACAGATGATATATGCAGTGACTCTGAAATGAAGAAAGTGTCATATGAAGATTCACTAATGTGGCATAATGTAGGTTTAAAGCCTTCTGTTGTGTTTATAGGAATAATTGCCAGTAGCAGAATGGCAGTGCTGTACCCCCAGGTTATTTTTGACCATCCATTCTTCTTCGTGATTAGAAACCGCAAAACTGGTGAGTTGTATCCTAACCTTCATGTGACCTTGTACTGTGCTTCCCTATAGTGTGTGTAGTGCTGCCAAATGCAATGCACTCTTTACTGTTCCCATTGCATGATGTGGAGTTTTCTACATTTAAAGGCACCTCCTAGGTGTAAAAAAAAAAAAAAAAAAGACTGAATTACTTTGTAGCTTATATTTAACTCTATTGGGCTTATTCGATGGTGAAGTTCGAAGAACTGTGATGATATATAAAAAAGTGAAAGTTAAAGATGAGTCAGTCTAGAATATCTTGCTTATCTTATTCTCCAGTATATGCATGTTTTGTCTGCACCGATTCCCACGAATAATGAATGGTGTAATTATTCAGATCAGTTATCATAAGCATATTAAGGTGAAGCAAAAAAAGTCTTAATTGACTCAAACTAAGATTTATACATTTACTATTACATTTTAACAGTAACGGTAGCAACCAGTCGTTTTTAGTTTGGAGTCAGGTCAGGGCCAACTGGATTTGGAATACCCATGTTGTGCTAGGAAATGTTTTAACTCTTAGGCCTCATTTACATGGGCATGCACCTGCAATTATATGCAGTAATATTCCCTTTTAGGACAATTCTAAATGCATGTAAAAGCATGTAATTATTTAGTTAGTATTATTCACACTGCATTTACCTGTTTTGAGATGCATTCATAGTCAGACGACACTGGTCAGGAAAAATTCAACAGGCTGATTGTCTATTGATCTAATAAAACCAGCCTGGCCATACATGGATCGCAATTTGTCCAGTCCCTGCTAAACTGGACGAATTTCCATCCCTGTATGGCTGGCTTTAGTTTTGTGCATCAGTAATGTGAATCCAGGCCAGCATGATGATACACCATAGGCGATGTAACCATGACAGTGTGGGCTGACAGTAAATAGAATGGAGTAAAACTGGGTGTCACTTACTCTAGATATTCAACACCAGTTTGACGGGTGGGGAGTCTTAAAGTGATATTAAAGGCTTGGCTTTAGAAACACTTTTAACCACTTACAGACCGGTAGATTTTCCTGCTTAATGACCAGGCCTTTTTTTGCTATTCGGCACTGCGTCGCTTTAAATGACAATTGCGCAGTCGTGCCGGTGTACCCAAACAAAACTGACTCCTTTTTTTTCCCACAAATAGAGCTTTCCTTTCTTTTGATGGTATTTGAGCACCTCTGCGTCTTTTTTTTTCTTTTTTTGCGCTATAAACAAAAAAAGAGCGACAACTTTGAAAACAAAATTTTTAACTTTTTGCTATAGTAAATATCCCCAAAAATGTTTTTAAAAAACACATTTCTTTATCAGTTTAGTCCAATATATATTCTTCTACATTGGATAGCTGATACACAAGTTCCGCGCTCCTGAACTAAATGTGTCACCACTGCACTCATGAACACAATACTACCCCCTAAAGCTGCCAACTTAAATCTAAATACATAAATCAATAAAGTGTTTAAAAGAAAAAACAGTGGCGCTGTATGAATGAATCCGTGACAGAAAATCAAAAACGAAATAAAACAATACATACATTTGGTATCTAATTACGAATTAAGAGAAAAATCTCCATGTGTGAAAGTGTCCAGAGATGAATCAAGCACAAAGTCCATGCATAGTGATAAAGTTCATATGCAAAGTGAAAAATCTTCTTAAATTAGAGCAATATAAACATATCTTCCACCACACCAAATGTGATCATGTTCCACTACCCATTGAAATCACACTCACCAGACGAATATGCCTTGCATTCTCATGCTCGGCACATAAGCTGTTTAGAAACCCCCAGGGTTTAATTAGACTTCAGCTCTTCAGCAGCATTCAATAAGGGAGGAAAATCCCAACCGTGGACATGAAAAAATAGAAGCTGTTGGAGGACATCCTGCAAATGAACACCTACAATACACAATGCAATACATTTCTTCTAAACACTTTATTGATATTCTTCTACATATTTTTTGTAAAAAAAATCGCAATCAGCGTATATTGATTGGTATGCGCAAAAGTTATAGCATCTACAAATTATGGGAAAGATTTATGGCATTATTATTACTATTATTATTATTGTTGTTGTTGTTTGTACTAGTAATAGCAGTGATCTGCGATTTTTAGTGGTAGGTACTGCGACATTGCGGCGGATAGATCGGACGCTTTTGACACATTTTTGGGACCATTGACATTTATACAGTGATCAGTGCCATAAAAAAGCACCGATTACTGTGTAAATGTCACTGATAGGGAAGGGGTTAACACTAGGGGCGATCAAGGGGTTAAATGTGTTCCCTCATGAGGGTTTCTTACTGGGGGGGGGGACTGACTGGGGGAGAGGACATATCGCTGTTCCTACTTACTACGATCTGTCTCCTCTCCTCTGACAGAACAGAGATTTGTGTGTTTACACACACAAATCCTCATTCTGGCTCTCATGCCCACCAGCCACACGCATCGAGTCCCCCACCGTGCAGGCTTCGGCTGCCCTTAAAGGGGACAGCGTACCCATACATTGTTTTGCGGGAACATGCCACTTTGCCGATGCATATCGACGTGAGCTGGTCAGCAAGTGCTTAAGTAAACGGCGTCAGCAAAGAAGTGGATACTGCAGCAAAAGCTACATTTTTTTTTTTTTTTTTTTTTTTCTACTTACAACTATTGAGCAATTTATTTTTAATTATTTAAAAGTAGGTTGGATTTTAAAGAAAAAAAAAAAAAGATGCAGATTACAAATGGCGATAAATAGGGTGATGAAAACTGTACAAAAAAACTTGTAATCTATCAACACGCAGGCGGAACGCATTAAAGAAGGTTCCTTTTAAATGTTGAATAAAGCAATGTTTATCTGCCTACTCAATAAAACTTAAACATGAAGGGAAGCTGTCCCTGCTGGGAGAACACAGTTATTGCTAGCGGCTAGCAATAAGCTCATGTAAAATCCGCTGCTTGTACCCAAGTTGAGCGATCAATTGATCAACTTTGGTACAGACAGCCTGTCCATACATGGTTCGATTTACATCCAGTTCCAGCTGAACTAGCCGAGATTTGAACAGTCTTTGGACTGCTTTATTCCCAAAAAGAAGCCATTCATTTCTTACATAATGTGCTACAAAATCATTACCACATATGTTCATAGCCATACAGCCTCATATTTGTATTTATAAGTTAATGTATGTGCAGTAAGATTTAAACCCTCTTTATGTTACACATCATTATGGTTCACATCATCCCCAGCACAAGCAAACACTTAATTAGATGTTTGTGAAATGTTTTACCTGCCAAATGATTTGAAATTTTGTTTAGTCTGCTCATCCAGATAGCAAAGCCTAACACTGTTTTTCTAGACAGCAGGTAATCAGTGCCCTGATTATCAGTGCAGCCCCACCAGTGCTGCCATTCTGTACCCATCAGTGCTGCCCGTCAGTGCAGCCTCATCGGCACACATCAGTGGTGGAGAGAAATTACTTATTTACAAAATTTTATAACAGAAACTAAGAAACAGTTTGTTTAGCAAAAAATTTAAAACCCAGGGGTGATTAAATACCACCAAACGAAAGGTCTATCTGTCTCAAAAAAAAAGATAAATTCTTATGGGTACTAAGTTGCATGACCGCACAGTTGTTTATTCACAGTGCGACAGCACTGAAAGCTGAAAATTGGCCTGGGCAGGAAGGCGGTGAAAGTGCCCTGTATTGAAGTGGTTAAAAAAAATCACAACTTCAAATAGGAGTGCCTACAGGAGGAGAGGTGAAGAACACACACACACAGCAGAAGGGACTGATCCGAAACATTATTACTGTCACCCTTATCGTAGATATGGTAGTATTGTATCCACGAATACTGCAAGGTGATATATAGACATTAAAAAGATTAGGTAGACGTTTGTTAGGAGGTAGAATTGCATTTTCCAAAAAATAACAGCTGCAGGATCAGTTGAAGGAGAGCAGCTAAATGGTATTTAAGGCACCAATGGACAAAAGGGCTGGCTGCACATAAATTGCATTATTGGTAGGCAGTGGTCATCATAACTGCTTGGGGGGAAAAAAAGCACTTTTTCATTTTTGATTGGAGTTTCTTGTTTAATATTGCCAGCACATCTGTTCTCCTATGTAGCGCCTCATACATTGTCCCTAGGGCACTTTTGTTTCGTTTTGCCTACTTCATCCCATCCACACGCCAAGTGAACATGCAATCCTGTTATATAACGTCCTTTCCTGAAGCAGTTTTGCATGTTTATCACCACTTCCCAGCTTCTGCTTGACACATTTTAACAAATTAAAATAAGGCATGTCCTACAAATCCATTGTAATCTGTTTTTGCTTCTATTTTAGGCTGTGTCTTGTTTATGGGAAGAGTCATGCATCCAGAGGCATTGAATTCTGGAGGCCACGATTCTGAAGAGCTTTAGTACTTTGTGTACACATTCGGGAAATAATATATAAGCACATTGTTTCCTAATAATATCATTGATGTTTGTTGTATAATTTGTTCTTTCTTTTATTTCATGTTTAAACTTTTCAGGATTTTGTGTTTTACACGGTAAGTGAACTACGAGTGGGGCTTCCGTTATTTTTGAAATTGAGAACCAGGAGATCTGCTAGATTTGTTTTACAGGCTGTCCGATGCGGTAATCCAGTTGTAGGACCTTGGCATTACTATTTCTGATAGTCTGTGTGCTCATTTATAACCTTTAGCACAAACAAAAATGTGGGTCTTGGCAGCCCATCAGATTGCAGGAGAGGTTTTATTTTTCTAGTGTAGCTGAGAAAATGAAAGATTAATTGCCATGAGCAAAACAATTTCTTGTTTCTTTGCAAAAGTTTGTATTAAAAGAATGGTTGAGTCTGAGACATTTCAGTTGCAGATTCCTGTTTGAAACCACTGAAATGGTCCTGAGGATACATAAGTACGTGGAAGCCCTTCATATAGGCATATCGCCTACAGTGTTACATTTAATGTGTTCTGTGGATCTTGTAACTGCCTGCCAAATAAAGTTGTATACATGTGAAAATATATTTTTAATTTGGAGCATAAGTGTATGATATCTGATTTATTATATGTCAAAGTCGGGGGTCAAGTGAGTGCAATATTTGTTGTGTGTTGTTGTGCTATAAAGTTGGTGTTTTGGAAATATTAAGATTGTTGTATTTTCATTATTTCATTACATGTTGACCACTTAAACCTTGCCTTTCAAGTGGAGAAAAAACAGATATTTTAACAATTTGGGGAAGGGTTAAAACTCCTGTCCAGTGATTTTTTTTTTTTTATTATTAATAATGTTTATTGCCATTTAAAATAACAGGAACACAGATCCGTAATGCAGTACATGCAAGGCAACAGTGTAGGACCTCTTGAACATTTACAGATGGTTAAAGTAACAGAAGCGCTAATACATTCGGGTGTTCATAGTTGCATACAGAATACATAACCAATATACCCCAAACACAATAAATTCAGTGAAGAATTGCCTCTATTGTCAGACACTGCAACTGGGAGAGTCAGACCGAGCCCATTGTAGGGATAGTGCTGCACTAGACAACTTTAAGGCACCATAAAGAGAGGGTATCCTACTATAAGTGGGCCATCCAAGAACATTATGGCTCTGGGAGAGAAACAAACAGGTTGGAGCAGAGAGAAAGCAGATGGATGGGTAAGAAAAAACAGAGGAGGAGGAGCAGGGGAAATAGAGAGGGAGAGGGAAAAAAAGAAAGGGGATGGGAGGGCTCGCAACCCAGGATCCACCAGGCACCCAACACAGCCCAGCCAGCAGTGTGTTGTCATGGAAATGGCCAAAGTTTGGAAGATGCAGAAAAGTCAATCCATGTGAATTATAGTTGTACAAATTGAGAATAGCTATTATGTAGACTGGCATTTAATTTCTCCATCCATAATAGAATTCAGTTCCTCAACCCATCCCTTGATGGAGGGGTCAGTAGTGAATTTTCAATGTCTAGGGATGGGTGCACAGGCTGCAACAATGGGAAGCGGAAGATACTCTTTTTAAGGTGGGCAATAGACCCAGGCATGACGGAAAGTCGAGCCCTCTTTAGGAGTTTCCGGCCATGAACGACCCATGATTAGATGGCTTAACTTAAAACTGAAGGTTCAAAAGGGCCTAAGAGGGGAGCAGGACCCCTGTCCAATGTGTTGTATCTTCTAATTATTTATTTATTTTGCTGTATGTTCCCTAGGACAAAAACGGGACATAAGCATAAAGCTCTCACAAGAAATCTCTCTGAGACAGTTGTCACCAGAACAAGTATCCCTTCCCATTGAAAGATTTTCTCACCTCCAGTTCCTGTGACAACTCTAAAAGTTGAAATCGGAAATCACTTCTGCTCCTGTAACAATGGTGACCAAGAAAAACAGACAGGGTGAATAGAGAC
The DNA here is from genome assembly GCF_042186555.1 of Aquarana catesbeiana. NCBI lineage: Eukaryota > Metazoa > Chordata > Amphibia > Anura > Ranidae > Aquarana > Aquarana catesbeiana. Next base: position 216,599,283 of record NC_133327.1, read on the forward strand.
CACACTCTCTCCAAAACTAAAAACCGAAGAAAAAAATGGTTTTGGCTTCACATACACTTTGGTCTAATTAGAATGATTTGTGAGACCAAATTTTACTTATCCAAGAAAATCTGCTACGTGTCATGGCATTGTTCCTCTAGGTACCAGAATAACATTTTGGGCACCGCACATTTGCCAAAGACATCTTCTAAAGTCTCTACTTGGAAGACTACACAGCTGTACTTGTACTATAAACCGTAAAATCTGCTGAGACTTTCATATTTTACCTACACATCCCCAAGTTGTGTTTTAGTTATACTTACACACATAGATGTGTTGTTTATTTGCAATGGTTTTAAACCACAGTAAACCAGCACAAAATGTAATAATCATGTGAAATAAGAGTCCATGATACTGTAAAACACAGTAAACCAGCACAAAATGTAATAATCTTGTGAAATAAGAGTCCATGATACTGTACATTTGAGATCAAAAATACTGAACATTAACCACTTGCTGTCTGGTGCATTTTAAAAATGTTCACACAAATTCAAATCCGTATGAAACCCAAATGTTATATATATTTTTAAAGCATAGATCCTGCAAAATGGTGACTATTTTACATTTTTTATGTCACACAATTTTAGCACAAAATCTCAGGGAAAAAAAAACAATAAAATTAATTTTAGTCCATACAAACACAATGCAATGCCAAATTTTTAGTAAAATATATAAGATGATGTTGCCTTGAGTAAATTGATACCAAACATGTCACAATTGCATGCTTCCAAGGAATGGAAACAAACTAAGGTACCTAGAATGTTTCATAGGTGACTCTTTAATGCCTTTACAGGTTATCAGTGTAGGGGTAATCATGAAGGATGGCACTAGAATTATTTCCCTCACTCTAATGCCCCGTACACACAATCAGACTTTCCGATGGAAAATGTCCGATCGGAGCGTGTTGTCGGAAATTCCGACCGTGTGTGGGCTCCATCGGACATTTTCCATCGGATTTTCCGACACACAAAGTTGGAGAGCAGGAGATAAAATTTTCCGACAACAAAATCCGTTGTCGGAAATTCTGATCGTGTGTACACAAATCCGACGGACAAAGTGCCACGCATGCTCAGAATAAATAAAGAGATGAAAGCTATTGGCCACTGCCCCGTTTATAGTCCCGACGTACGTGTTTTACGTCACCGCATTCAGAACGATCGGATTTTCCGACAACTTTGTGTGACCATGTGTATGCAAGACAAGTTTGAGCCAACATCCGTCGGAAAAAATCCTAGGATTTTGTTGTCGGAATGTCCGAACAAAGTCCGACCGTGTGTACGGGGCATAACACTCAAAGGGATACCTTATGCTGGCAATACATGGATTGAAATGTGTCCGGTTCAGCAGGGCCTGGCCAAATTTCAATCCATGTATGGGCAGGCTGATTGTAACTCGATCCATCAATCTACTTGGGATTAAGCTATTTGCTGAGAGGCATGTTGAGTCCATGGAATATTTTAATTTTTGACACAAGTTGCGCGAAAGTGACAATTTTTTTTTTTTGCACAAAGTTGTCACTAAATGATATATTGCTCAAACATGCCATGGGCATATGTGGAATTACACCCCAAAATACATTCTGCTGCTTCTCCTGAGTACGGGGATATCACATGTTTAGGACTTTTTGGGAGTCTAGCCGCGTACAGGGCCCCGAAAACCAAGCACCGCCTTCAGGATTTCTTAGGGCGTAAAGTTGTGATTTCACTCCTCACTACCTATCACAGTTTTGAAGGCCATAAAATGCCCAGATGGCACAAAAACCCCCCAAATGACCCCATTTTGGAAAGTAGACACCCCAAGCTATTTGCTGAGAGGCATGTTGAGTCCATGGAATATTTTATATTGTGACACAAGTTGCAGGAAAGTGACAATTGTTTTTTTTTTGTTTTGTTTTTTTTGCGCAAAGTTGTCACTATATGGGCATATGTGGAATTACACCCCAAAATACATTCTGCTGCTTCTCCTGAGTATGGGGATACCACATGTGTGGGACTTTTTGGGAGCCTAGCTTCATACGGGGCCCCGAAATCCAATCACCGCCTTCAGGATTTCTAAGGGCGTAAATTTTTGATTTAACTCCTCACTACCTATCACAGTTTCGAAGGCCGTAAAATGCCAAGATAGCACAAAACCCCCCAAAATGACCCCATTTTGGAAAGTAGACACCCCAAGCTATTTGCTGAGAAGCATGGTGAGTATTTTGCAGCTCTCATTTGTTTTTGAAAATGAAGAAAGACAAGAAAAATGTATTTAATTTTTTCTTTTTTCAATTTTCAAAAGTTTGTGACAAAAAGTGAGGATTGCAAAATACTCACTATACCTATCAGCAAATAGCTTGGGGTGTCTATTTTCCAAAATGGGGTCATTTGGGGGGGGGGGGTTTGTGCCATCTGGGCATTCCATGGCCTCCGAAACTGTGATAGGCAGTGAAGAGTGAAATCAAAAATTTACGCCCTTAGAAAGCCTGAAGGCGGTGCTTGGTTTTCGGGGTCCCGTACGTGGCTAGGCTCCCAAAAAGTCTCACATGTGGTATCCCCGTACTCGGGAGAAGCAACAGAATTTATTTTGGGGTGTTATTTCACATATTTCCATGGCATGTTTGAGCAATATATCATTTAATGACAACTTTGTGCAAAAAAAAAAAAAAATTTCTTTTTCCCGCAACTTGTGTCACAATATAAAATATTCCATGGACTCGACATGCCTCTCAGCAAATAGCTTGGGGTGTCTACTTTCCAAAATGGGGTCATTTGGGGGGGGGTTGAACTGTCCTGGCATTTTATGCACAACATTTAGAAGCTTATGTCACACATCACCCACTCTTCTAACCACTTGAAGACAAAGCCCTTTCTGACACTTTTTGTTTACATAAAAAAATTATTTTTTTTTGCAAGAAAATTACTTTGAACCCCCAAACATTATATATTTTTTTAAAGCAAATGCCCTACAGATTAAAATGGTGGGTGTTTAATTTTTTTTTTTCACACAGTATTTGCGCAGCGATTTTTCAAACGCATTTTTTGGGAATAAAACACACTTTTTTAAATTTTAATGCACTAAAACACACTATATTGCCCAAATGTTTGATGAAATAATAAAAAAGATGATCTTAGGCCGAGTACATGGATACCAAACATGACATGCTTTAAAATTGCGCACAAACGTGCAGTGGCGACAAACTAAATACATATTTAAAAGCCTTTACAGGTTACTACTTTAGATTTACAGAGGAGGTCTAATGCTAAAATTACTATCCTCGATCTGACCTTCGCGGTGATACCTCACATGCATGGTGCAATTGCTGTTTACATTTGACGACAGACCAACGCTTGCGTTTGCCTTTGCACGAGAGCAGGGGGGGACAGGGGTGCTGCTTTTTTTTTTTTTTTTTTCTTTATTATTTGCTTTTTAATCTTATTTTTAAACTGTTCCTTTCATTTTTATTTTTTTTAATCATTTTTATTGTTATCTCAGGGAATGTAAATATCCCCTATGATGGCAATAGGTAGTGACAGGTACGCTTTTTTGAAAAAATTGGGGTCTATTAGACCCTAGATCTCTCCTCTGCCCTCAAAGCATCTGACCACACCAAGATTGGTGTGATAAAATGCTTTCCCAATTTCCCAATGGCGCTGTTTACATCCGGCGAAATCTAAGTCATGAAATGCTCGTAGCTTCTGGTTTCTTAGGCCATAGAGATGTTTGGAGCCATTCTGGTCTCTGATCAGCTCTATGGTCAGCTGGCTGAATCACCGGCTGCATTTTCAGGTTCCCTGTTGGGACAGGAGAGCCAGAGAAGAACATGGAAGACGGTGGGGGGGCATTCCCTCGTTGTAAAAGCAGTCTAGAGGCTAATTAGCCGCTAGGATTGCTTTAACATGAAAGCCGACCGCTGGCTGAAAAGAATGATACCAAGATGATACCTAAACCTGCAGGCATCATTCTGGTATAACTACTCAAAATCCAGCAACATACCAGTACGTTGCTGGTCCTTGTTGGGCATATATTGTAAACTTTTTTTTCATGCAGCCTGAGGGCTGATCGAAAAAAAGAGATTGATCGGTGGGTATGCCCACCATTAGAATACCTCCCTTCATCCACCCACTTCTAATGATGGGCATACATGCACCGCTTTTATATGCCGAAGCATGGGGGCATCCTCCCGCAAAAGGCAGGAGCAAATCGTTTCTCCACCCACTGCTGCCCCCACGCTTCGGCATATATGCTGAAGTATGTAACTGTGGTGGTGAAATCATCTCCGACAGCGCTGGAGTCACGGCTTTATGTATCGTGGGAGCAAACGCTGTTGCTGTCAAGATAAATAAATCCGCGCTGCAACTGAATGGCGTACCTGCTAAGCAAATGATGGTTAACAAAAAAAACAAAGTAACATTACAGTATAACAGTAATACTTACCATACCTGCAAAGCAAATACAAAAAAAAAACAGTAAAAAATAAAACATTTAACGCAACCTGTGCCTACCTAAAATATATATATATATATATGCCGAAGCATGGGGGCATCCTCCCGCAAAAGGCAGAAGCAAATCGCTCCTCCACCCACTGCTGCCTACACGCTTCGGCATATTTGCTGAAGTATGTAACTGTGGTGGTGAAATCACCTCCGACAGCGCTGGAGTCACGGCTTTATGTATCGTGGGAGCAAACGCTGTTGTTATCAAGATAAGTAAATCCGCTCTGCATCTGAATGGCGTACCTAAAAACAAAAAAGTGGTTAACAATAAAAAAACAAAGTATAAAAAAATTGCATACCTATAAAGCAAACATGATAAAAACATAACAATAAAACATTGCAGTATAGAATACAATAAAAAAGAGCAGAACAATAAAACAACAACTATTTTTGGTTTTTTTATTTTATTTTTTTTTTTGTATTTTTTTTTTTTTTTTGTATTTTTTTTTACACTTTTTTTTAGTAACTAACTTTTTTAACTGGTACCAGGTTTGGGTCTCTTAAAATGCGATGGCATCTTGGGAGACCCTGTGAAAGTGTGTCCTAGTCTGTGCAGTGCTGTACCCTATGCTAATACTCAACTAGTGTATGGTAGCGTTCAAAACATTCACCAATGCATAGACCAGGATTGTCAGGACAGGAGGGACAACAATACCGGGTGTCACGCCTAAATCCGCGCTTGCTGCAGACACGACATCTTTTTTGGGGGGCTTGTTGGGTAGGGGTACTCGGGAGGACATAAGGAAAATGCCTCTCATGCAGCTGGCTTACTGCATTTGGTTGGGGAAGGTAAGGTGGAGCACCGTCTGGAAACAGAAGGGCTCTGACGATGTCTGCCTGGAATTTAAGGAAGGATCCAGTCTGTCCTGAAGCTCTGTATAGCACATGAGCATTCAGGAAAGCCAATTGAAATAAATAAACAGACACTTTTTTGTACCAGCGTCTGGCCTTACGGGCAACTAGGTACGGCGCCAACAACTGGTCGTTGAGGTCCACCCCTCCCATATTGAGGTTATATTCGTGGACACAGAGGGGTTTCTCCACAACACCAGTCGCCGTAGTAATTTGGATCGTCGTATCTGCATGAAGGGAGGTAAGAACGAAAACATTCTTATTGTCCCTCCACTTCATAGCGAGCAAATTATTACACTGCAAGCAGGCTCTCTCCCCCAGCCTAAGACGGGAATCTACAAGCCGCTGGGGAAAGCCCCGGCGATTAGGTCTCACGGTACCACATGCTCCAATCTGTTGATCAAAAAGGTGACTAAAAAGTGGCATAATTGGCATAATAATTGTCCACGTACAAGTGGTACCCCTTTCCGAATAAGGGTGACACCAAGTCCCACACTATCTTGCCAGCGCTTCCTATGTAGTCAGGGCAGTTTGTCGGCTCTACGTGACTATCTTTGCCCTCGTAAACCATAAAACTACATGTATAGCCTGTGGCCCTGTCACAGAGCTTATACATCTTGACCCCGTATCTGGCACGCTTGCTGGGAAGGTACTGTTTGAATGACAAGCAGCCAGAAAATTTAATCAGGGACTCATCAACGCAGACAACTTGATGGGGAGTAAACAAGTCTGCAAAACGTTGGTTGAAGTGGTTTACGAGGGGCCGAATTTTGAAGAGCCAATCGTATCCAGGGTCTCCACAAGGACGACAGAGTTCATTGTCGTTGAAGTGCATGAACTGCAAAATCTGCTCGTATTGTGCCCTGGTCATGGAAGCAGAAAACACGGGCATATGGTAAATTGGATCAGTGGACAATATGACCGCAACTCACTCTTTTTATTTATGCCCATGTTGAGGGAAAGGCCCAGAAAGAGCGTAAAAATTCGTGGAACGTAATTGGTCTTCAATCTCTGGCAAGGGAGGACTGGGGAATAGTGACGATGTGTTGACCAGCGTATAAATTGCTTTGGTCCACAATAGATCTATAGAAATCTTTGGTGAAAAACAGCGAATAAAAGTCCAGTGGTGTAAAATCAACTGTTTCCACCTGAATTCCGGGTTGGCCAGTGAATGGGGGAAGTACGGGTGCTGCAGAAGCGGTGGGTTCCCAATTCGGATTGGCGAATGCAGCAGGAAGGGCACTATGGGCACGATGGGCCTGTCTTTGTCTTCTTGGTGGCAGCGGGACACTACTTGTGCTTGCCACCTCGCCAGCTAGAACTGCACTTATGGGACTCGCCACGTCACCAAGTGTTACTGCAGTGCTGGATGTACGACCAGGGTGTACTAGGCTGCTGGTGCTTGCCAGTTCACCAGAAGGAATAGCGGCACTAGTACTTCTCTGCTCCATACGAGAGCCCTGCAGTTCTTGCACTTCAAGGACAGAAGAAGAAGATTGGGGTCTGGTACGCCTGACCTTGGCAGGGACCACAACTCCGTCGTCAGAGCTATCTGTCATGGAGCCGCTGTCCTCTACAGGATCGTATTCTGAGCCTGAATCTGACAGATGAGTGACTTCCTCTTCACTATCTGTCATGCTCAGAAATGTGTAGGCCTCTTCACTAGTGTACCTTCAATTTGCCATTTTGGGCTCTAAATTTAGGGGTACACTAGTGAGACTCACAGGCAAAAAAGCTCCTGACTGTTAGCGACTGATTCAAACGCTACCAAAAAACTGTTAGCGATCGCAGGGATCAGGCCTGACTGCGAATGCTGCAGTTATGTGTGCTTAGTGTTTTGTAAGTGTTAGTGATCGATCGATACTGCACTTGGGTGGGCTGGGCAGGGCTGGGCCGAGGGGCAAAACGCAGGTGCTAGCAGGTATCTGGGCTGATCCCGCTAACACTGTGTTTATGGGAACCCTAAACTGCTGGGGATGCTAGTATAGATCTGATCGGATCAGATATCGATCCGTTCAGATACTATAGCACTAAGGGAGGTGTATGCTGCGTGCGTGCGTGGGTGTTAGCGGTACTGGCGCTAACCTGACGCTCAAAAACGAATAGGGATAAATTCAGCGCTGACTAACCAACGGACAACTCACAAAAGATAAATGCAAGCAGACACTAAGGCAAATTCAACAACACCTCAGTAACATATAACAGAAAGTAGTGCTGCGCAAATATAAATGTCCTTGAAAAAATATATCAGATGTAACAGGTGAAGTGAGCAACAGGAACCACCAGTGGACACTCAAGACGACAGGGGATGAATTTACAGTGACTGTGATCCCTCCACCGCACATGGATGGCCCCTCACCTGAAATATTCGACCTGAAGCAGGTCATACAGCATAAATAGCATACAATAGGTAAACCGATCCAGATGATGGTAGCTTCGTTTTCAGAGTTCAGCACTCATCAGGTTAAAAGGAATGTTGTATATGTAATATAAAAATAGCAAACATAGTGCTCTCTGTGTATATTTTATTGAATTAAAAGAGTAAAACAATGCACTTACAGAGACCGGCACTCAGACCCGAGTGCCGGCTGAACAGCGTGTGTTGGTGCACTTACTTGATGTCTTCTCTCCTCGGTGCCGGATCAAAATGACCGGCTCGAGGAGGGATGACATCACTTCCTCTCCCTCTGTTTACATTACGGGAGCGATCGGGAGGGGGTGGCCAACAATGGATGGCCTCCCTCTCACCTCTCATGGCCCGTGAACAAATGCGGGCCGCCTCTGGCACGGGGGGGGGGGGGTCCGATCGGACCCCCCTCCCGCGGGAGGCAGATCACGTATGGGTACGTGATTCTGCCTGCCCATGCCATTCTGCTGACGTATATCAGCGTGAGGCGGTCGGCAAGTGGTTAACATTTTTTTTTATTTAACTTTATTGCTATCATAAGGAGACCAACAAGCCCCCTGTGTGCTCGCTTTGGGCAGTGATAGGTCCTACCTTCTGAAGTAGCACAATTTCAAAGCTGCACCGGTTTAAAATGGGGCCTCAAGGGATGCGTTTTATCTCCACATGATGTTATATAATGTTACCTGAGAAGGAAAAAGAAATGTAACCCCATATTAACCCTTAGCTAATCAGCCCTAATTAGCTCCTTCTCCCTCAACTATTATTTTTATTAATTTTTCCTTAACCATTAAGGTTATGGGCAGGCTAATTGTACCCAAGTTGATCCATTAATTGACTTGGGTACAACCACATATTGGGTTTTTAGGATGTGATTATAACCAGTGGTTATAGCCTCTAGCAATAATCACTGTATTCTCCTGGCAAGGACAGGTCCCCCCACCTCCCCACAGGGAGAACACAAGGGCTCTGCGAGAGGGATTCCCCCATCAACACCGACTGTGGTTGCAGGAAAGAAAATTGTTTCATCTATGGCTGTCTTTGGTTAATATAGATGAACCCCATATTAACCCTTTGCTAATCAACCCTAATTACTTCTTTTTCGCCTTTTTTTTTCTTTTATATTTTATTAACTGTGTATATTTAATATTTAAACAGTTTTTGTTTTGTTCATTTTTTTTTTTTTTTATTGTTGCGTTTTAAAAACACAATTACAAGTGAAAAAATGTATTTCATTTGTAAATAACATTGCAATGCTATGTACTAAAATTATATTTTTAGTGTAATTTTAAACAGGACAACTTCTAGAATTAAATTTATCCTGTTTATCTACAGTAACTTGTTCTTTTTAATCGAACACTGGTCAAAAGTGCATTTTTTTTTCTTGTTTTGTTACTTTTTTTGTCTAAGGAATGCATTAAAAAATTATTTTTGCAAGACTGGGAGGTTAATTTACTAAAGGCAAATATACTGTGCACTGCAAGTGCAGTTGCTCTAGATTTGAGGGGAAGATCTGAAATGAGGGGAAGCTCTGGTAATTTCTATCATCCAATCATGTGCAAGCAAAAATGGTGTTTTTTTTTTTTTTTCCTTGCATGTCCCCCTCAGATACACAGCGACTGCACTTCCAAGTGCACTTGTGGTGCACAGTATATTTACCTTTAGTAAATCAACCCCAAGACCCCATAAAGAAAGCATGTTTTATCCAAATATATGTATTACTTTGTTAACTTAAATGACAGTTATTGCTGAATAAACAGGTCCATATACTGTAATGCAAAATCGTACTCCACAGGAGATGTACAGGGATGAGAGCTGAATTAGTGAAGTTGTGCAGGGGGGTGGGGTTGCAGTAGATTAACCCAAGAACATGAGTTGGGTCTTGGGTGCTGGTGTGGCAATATACAGAATTATATAGACGACATTAGAATCCTCTTCTACAGTGTCCTTTAAAAGAATGAGCAGAGCTTTTGTTAAAATGGTTGTGTGACTATAGCTCATAGTTCTAATATCATAGCTTGGAGTCACTATATCTCATAACTCTAAGAATTTATTTCTTTATAGTAAGAGCAGTTTATTTAGTGGGGAATAAGGACTTTAGCAGTTTTAGAATATATAGCAAGTTTTTAGTATAGGTGGTAATCTCATGCAGTTAAGAGTGAAGCGACCCTCGTAAAACAGTCCTCCATGTTTGGGCCTTAAAATCTTGGCACTGGTACATCCCCATCCCCATTCCCATTCTGAAAATAAGGAATAATGGATGAAGGTTTTTTTTTTCTGTTTTGTTTTTTTAATCTCTAGAAATGTTGTTATTTTTTAATTGAAAATACAACTTTCTTTTTGTTTTCTTTTTCTTTTGTTACTAAAATTCTAGAAGGAAACACATTTTTTGGTTATAACTTTACATTTGCTAAATAAACGCACACTTATCTTCCTGTCTCCATTCTGTAATTGGAGTGGTTAATCTTGTTTTCTGCTGAAGATATGTCCTTTTTTAAAAGCCACTCTACAAGAACTTTTGTAAATATGACGTCCTTGGTTAGATCCCCTCTCTCTTTTTCAATTGTGTTGTTTTCAGGGCAAGGTAAGTGAATGAGCAAGACATTGTGCTTGTGATGTACAAAGGCGACCACACCTTCCTATTAAAGCTCGGCTAAATAAATAGTAAGTGCTTGTGTTGAATAATTCCTACCACTGAGCCTGCAGTAGGTTAATATGTTTCCTAGCACAGAACGGTGCTAGAACTGTATACGTTTTGCTATTTATATAAGAAAAACTAAAGTGGACAAGATACAAGAATGGGATTTTTTTAGAGCCCAGCACGTCTTGATTAAATAGAGTAATGGTAAAGGAGTGTATTATATAGGTAAAAGTGAAAAGCCCAAAGTTCAACGTATCTGTCGTTAATAAGGGTCTGCTTGCCAAGCATGGAACTGCTATTTGTGCTAGTGATTTGTCAGAAATAGAAACGTTATATAAGCTAGTGAGTCATTTCCCTATGCAACCATGCATTTCTGGTCTGTCAGGATAGGAGTATATTTAACTTTTTAGAGGCTCATTTATGAAAACTCACATATTATCTTTGAAAATGGAATAATGAATATGGTTTCTCTGGTCAACAGCCTAAAGCTCTGTACACATGAGCCAAACATCAGGAGACATCAGCCGGTTCAATAAGAACTGGTCAACATTTAGCCCGTGTGTATGTCAGCCAGTCCAACGGAAGCCGCTCATTTGGAAAACCAGCAGCCAACCAGCTCCTGATCAGCTGAGCGCGCTGACCAGAGTGCTCCGGTGGGGGGCATTCCCCTGTTAGAACACAACAGCGACTCCGAGCAGAGCTGTCAGTTTGTTTTTTTCGTTCAACCTAAAACCATTAGTGTGTACCAGGCTTTACTTTGTTCCACTTAAAAAAAAAAAAAAAAAAAAAAAAACAGCCATTATAGCATTAAATACTAATATATGTGGCGCTTACTCAATAGACAGTAAATAATGGGATAAATCTTCAAACAGTGAGTAGTACAAATATGTGAAAAGTGACAGTGCACAAAAATAACGTTTCTTCAGACACAATAAAGGGTATATAATATATGAAGTTTTTTTCACACACCATAAAGGTGCAACAGTTTTAAAGTGACAATGAAGTGAATAAATGTGATAACGTGCCTAGTCCAAAAGTTCACAAAGTGCTTGTGCAAGATAAGTAGAAACCAATAAATCCAAATGCTTCCACCAGCTGTAGTGTGCCAGTGGTTTGCCCTAGCTTCTCACCTCAGACAAAGCCCCCTACAGGTCTAGTTAAGTCTTTATTTATGCGTGACTCCAAGTTCCAAAGCAATGAAATCCTTCTCCTGGGACATCCAGCCAGATTGATAATAAGGCTTCCACTGGTGCTGATATTCTCCTTTATAAACTCTCACTCCCCTCCATATACTGTTCGCATGTAACATAAGAAAATCTCCATGGTGCAGTAATCCAATAAAGTATTTTATTAACACATCAGCAAACTTACAGTTAAAATAGCGATAATCAGCTTCACAAACAGGACTTTCGGTCTCAGCTGTGACCGGAAGTGACATCACCCGGCTCCTCCCGATGCATTTGCGTCACAGATCATGTGACTTTATCAAGCCATATAGCATTAACACTTTTCAGTCCATCTGGCAGTTTTTTAAAAAGGCTTCTCTCCCCTCACACAGACTCCCGCAAGCTTGGCAGAAAGCAGCAAGAGCCTCTGGCTCCTGCTGCCGTCAGTCAAATCTTTTGGATGGATTGAGGGTGAGGGGGTACCACTCAACATGTGTCTATGGACGCACACAGCCTGCCTTTGGAGCATGCCCACATGTGTGCCCCCATATGAAGTGGCTCCTGATGGTGGTACATGGAGAAGAGGAGGAGTCGGGAGCTCCAGCGAGGGACCCCAGAAAAGGAGGAAGGGGCTGTTCTGTGCAATACGTTTGTACAGAGCAGTAAAGTATAAACCTGTTAATTATTTTTGAAAAAATGACTTTACAAGCTATTTAATTTCCCATGTTAGCGGTGTCATTGTTTTTTTTTTTCTCAGGTTCGTTTACTATACTGTATTTAGGTAGTGGAGAATCCAGTCTCTAAAAATCTCAAACAAAAACAAGGTGGAAACTGTACTTTATGGTGATCAACATGCCATTTGATTTTGATACGCTTGTGTGTCATATGTGCTTTAGCAAACAATATATCACATTACCGTTTACACTTTAAAATCATTTATCTTAGGTTTACAGCATGTTTTGTGGAAAACAGCCTTTCCACATTCTAGAATATATACCGTAGCTAAAAAAAAAGTCTAAAAAATGCTCTGTTACCTAAAGTACCACTTTCCTGGCTCGAAACCTGTGATTTCTCTGGGTACTCTAGTTCAGAGCCATTCCATTGGCTACTAGGAATAGTCTTTTCCAACATGACAACATGTTGTAGCTGAATCCTACAGGAAGACGAGAAAAGGAATATTGTCAAAATTATACTTTATTACAAATAATCTTTTCTTAAATTTATTCTAAAGGCAATTTTTTAAAACATAAAATAAGATGTTGAACAATATTGCAAAGAGTAGTCTCTTACCTCTTCTTTGTCAGTCCCTCACCGGTGCTGTCCCCTCCTTCTTCTGAGTGCCCCTCTCAGCAAGAGGATGTTGCTCTACAGCATCGGTTAGCCACTCTCTCCTCACAAGAGTTTAACTGACAGCAGCAGGAGTCTATGGCTTTACTCACTAGTGCACCAACCACGCTGGTTCAGTGACAGGACTCAAGTGTTTAGGGATGGGGGGGGGGGGGGACAGGTAGTAGCTTTTTTTTTTCTTAAAGTGGAAGTTCACCCTAACGTTTAAATTCTCCCCTGCAATCATTTATGTGAGCTAAGGTCAGCCTTATGCCAGAAAATGGAAAAAAAAAATTTCTACCTTCATTTTGCAGTATCCAGTGCCGTCACACGATTTCAATTCTACTTCCTTCTGAGCCTAAAAGCAACAAGTGGGTGTGGTTACTGAAAGCTAGTGACATCACTTCCAGGGAGGGACAGTGTTCCTGTGTAGCCAGTGGGCGTATACAGGATGGGAGGAGTTGATCATAGGTTGCTGCCCAGTGTTCTCTCATTGTACATCCTAATTCATGAAGAAATAAAAAAAGACCCATCCACACAGGACACGGGGAGGGGAGGTGCAGTGCACATATACATATAGCTGTGCTGGGCTTTGAGTGAAGACTAGTACAGGAGAAGGGCGCTGGACATAGAAATGGGGGAACTGTGTAGCTGGAAGTGCTCTGGGGTCTCAGCTCACAGTCTACAATGATTATAGTACAGGCAACCACACTAAGGCTCCGTTTCCCTAGTGCGTCTTGTCATGCGTCTTTGGACACAGTCGCATGACAAGTCACAGCCCATTGATTTCAATGGCCTCCGTTCCCATCTATGCGACTTTGAAAATCAGTGACTTTGAAAAGGTACCTGCACTGCTTTGATGCGGCTTTTGATGCAACTTTGATCCAGAGAGTGTAAAGTTGGACCAAATCTGCACTCAGAGTCCCATTAAAGTCGCTTCAAAGTCACACTCAAGCCTTCGGCTACATTTCCACTAGTCTGGCGATTTAGAGTGCGGCTTTGAGTGCAGCTTTGATCCAACTTTACACTCTGGATCAAAGTCGCATAAAAGTAGTGCAGACACCTTTTCAAAGTTGCTGATTTTCAAAGTTCCATAGATGGGAATGTTTGCCACTGAAATCAATGGGCTGTGATCCTTTGCGACTTTGTGTCAAAAGTCGCATGACAAGTCATACTAGTGGAAACAGAGCCTTAAACTCATTATTCACATGTAATGAGTGATAGAAATGTATCTGTATCCTTCCAAACTTTCAAAAATGTTCCTTTATACCCTATTTATTTCATATTTCTTCCCCAGCTCCCTCCGCCGTTCACAGCGTTTGGGCGTGTGCCACACCATGCACACGGTGCCCATCACAGTGCCACACCATGCACACGGTGCCCATCAGTGCTCATGACAGTGCCACACCATGCACACAGTGCCCATCAGTAATCATCACAGTGCCCATCCGTGCTCATCACAGTGCCAGACCATGCACACAGTGCCATCGCAGTGCCACACAATGCACACAGTGCCATCACAGTGCCACATCATGCACACAGTGCCATCACAGTGCAACACCATGCACGGTGCCATCACAGTGCCACACCATGCACACAGTGCCATGCAGAAACAACCATGTGGATGTACACTGTAGAAAATAATGTAGCATGTTGCATTGTAATCTATCTTATAGTTTCTAACAAACATAACATACTTCCAAAGCGCTCTCTCTCTCTCTCTCTCTCTCTCTCTCTCATATCATGTTCTGTGAAGGGTAGGAGGGGTGGGGCTGGGCAGGACTAGGCATGCCTGTCTAAGATGACCGACAACTTTTTTCAGGAAGTGAAAGACAGCTTAGCAAATTTAGATAAAGGGAGATAGCGTTGTCGGTGAAGAACAGGAAGAAGCTGATTTGTCTACCTTAAATTAGACTTTTTAAGCTAAACAATCAGCTAGCCAGAAAATGAATAATATCAAAGATAAAGATATTTAACATAGTGGACTGGACTTCCACTTTAATGCATGGAATGTATTAAGGTAAAAGACAGGTTGGGTTTAGACCCACTTGAAAAAGTTGAAAGGAAAGGAATTAGGTTTTATATTATCCAGAAGCCTGTATTTGTTTATTTCATTGTCACTTAGATTATCTACATTTTAAAGGGCCAGACATTTACTAAAACCAAATTCATCCACTAGACAAACTCCTGGAAATAGTAAATCATTGGCTTTGCAAATCATGTCCCACAGGAAAATATTGTGACCTTTTGTAGATAAACCTGCGCATTCATTTTCTTTAATTGCAGCTGGGGAAAGCATTCCATTAGAGCTTTGTGAACTGTTAGACCCCTTTCACACTGGGGCCGTGGCTGTGTTAGCACTAAATCGCCACTTGCTCTAGCGTCACTTTACCACAGTTTAAGCGATGCTTTTGCACCACTTTTCGGCCACTAGCGGGGTGATTTTAACCCGCTTTGAAAGCACTGCCCATTCACTGCAATGGGCAGGGGTGTCTTGGGAGTGCTGTATACAGCACTTCCAACCCGCCCCAAAGATGCAGCTTGCAGGAGTTTTCAGAATGTCCTGCAAGCGCACCGTCCCTGTGTGAAAAGTCACACTTGAATTAATTTTGTGGTATTTGTGGATGAGGATCTTTATCTTCTCAGATGATAAAGCTGCCCATTCATCTTGGCAAAAGCCTCCAGTTCCTGTAAATTCTTGGGCTGTCTTGCATGAACTGCACATTTGAGATCTCCCCAGAGTGGCTCAATGATATTGAGGTCAGGAGACTGAGATGGCCACTCCAGAACCTTCATTTTATTCTGCTGTAGCCAATGACCGGCCGACTTGGCCTTGTGATTTGGATCATTGTCATGTTGGAATATCCAAGTATGTCCCATGTGCAACTTCCTGGCTGATGAATGCAAATGTTCCTCCAGTATTTTTTGATAACATACTGTTTTCATCTTGCTATCAATTTTGACCAAATTTCCTGTGCCTTTTGCAGCTCACACATCCCCAAAACATCAGCGATCCACCTCATTGTTTCACAGTAGGAATAGTGTACCTTTTTCATCATAGGCCTTGTTGACTCCTTTCCAAATGTAGTGTTTATGGTTGTTGCCAAAAAGCTAAATTTTGATCTCATCACTCGAAATGACTTTGTGCCAGAAGGTTTGAGGCTTGTCTCTGTGCTGTTTGGCGTATTGTAAGCGAGATACTTTGTGGCATTTGCGTAGTAATGGCTTTTTTCTGGCGACTTGACCATGCAGCCCATCTTTCTTCAAGTGCCTCCTTATTGTGCATCTTCAAACAGCCACACCATGTATTTTCAGAGAGTACTGTATTTCACCTGAAGTTATTTGTGGTTTATCTTTGCATCCCGAACAATTTTCCTGGCAGTTGTGGCTAAAATTTTAGTTGGTCTACCTGACCATGGTTTGGTTTCAACAGAACCCCTCATTTTACACTTCTTGGTTAGAGTTTGAACACTGCAGATTGGCATTCTCAATTCCTTGGATATCTTTTTATAACCCTTTCTTGTTTTATACAGCTCAACTACCTTTTCGCGCAGATCCTTTGACAATTCTTTTGCTTTCCCCATGACTCGGAATCCAGAAACGTCAGTGCAGCACTGGATGAGAGAAGCAAGGGTCTGTCAGGAGTCCAGAAACTCATTGACCTTTTACACACACACACACACTAATTACAAGCAAACAGATCGCAGGTGAGGATGGTTACCTTTAATAGCCATTCAAACCCCTTTGTGTCAACTTTGCATCTTATCTGGCCAAAATCACCAGGGTATGTAAACTTTTAATCAGGGTCATTTGGGTAGTTTCTGTTGTGATTATAATTTAAAAAGCGTAAACAGAGTTGATTGATACTATGGCTTCAGCTAAACACTAACCATGAGTGAAAGAAAAGTTTGTGTGTTATTATTCATATTCTTTGAACAATGGGCAAAAATTCATAAATTCTGCCAGGGTATGTAATCTTAAGAGCACAACTTTAAATATATATTGCACATATTGGGGTTGATTTGCTAACACTGGAGAGTGCAAAATCTGGTTCAGCTATGCATACAAACCAATCAGCTTCCAGTTTTTTTTTTGTCAAAGCTTAACTGAATAAGCTGAAGATAGAAGCTGATTGGCTACCATTAACAGCTGCACTAGCTTTTGCACTTTCCGGTTTTAGTAAATCAACCCTATTGTATATAGTTATTTTGTTAGGCTTGTTACTTTGGCATTTTGCTTGTTACCTATTCTCTGGTGTGTGGATGTCTTTTGTTTTATTTTTAATAAATTTACTTTACTTTATGTAGTCTGGTCCCATTTTCAAAGTGTAGCCACGCAGTCCTGGCCATCTCTGCTGCAGATTCCTGCTGGTGATCCCTCTAGTGGTGCAGCCTCAAACTCTATTTGCTTTTTCTACTGCATGGCTACACTGTTTGTTCATTTTGCAGTCATCTGAAATAAGTACTCCAAATTCTTTTTCCCCTGTAATGCTGGCCGACACTGTATCTCCAACAGTCTAGTCTTTCAAGGTATTCTTTTGCCTTAGGTGCATTATTATACATTTTGAAACATTGAACTGCAGTTTCCACAGCTTTGACCAATCTTACAGCAATGCTAATCATGTACCATATTGCAGACACCTCCAGGGATATCAACACTATTGCACACCCTTGTGTCACCAGAAAAAAGGACATACCTTACCCACCAAACCATTAGTTATATCACTGACATATAGAATAAATAGAACAGGACCTTGTACAGAGCTCTTTGGTACACCACTAGTGAAGGGTCTCTGTTCCAAAAGAACACCATTTATAACCACACTCTGGTATCCATCTTTTAGCCAACAGCATATACACTGAACCACCCAAGGGTTAAGTCCTAGCTTGTACACCTTTTATTAGATTATTATGTGGAACTGTATCAAATGATTTGCTGTCCACAGCACCATCCTGATCCAAAACATTAGTGTTATCAAAAAATTCTGGCAGTTTAGACTGACATGATCTGCCCTCAGTAAAGCCATGCTGCTTTGGGTCCAGCAAATTGTGTTTTTAAGTGATCAGTTATCTTTCTTTAAGGAGTGATTCCATTAACATGACAACAGATGTTAAACTCACTGGCCTGTAATTGCCAGCTTCTACCTTGCTGCCCTTCTTGTGGATAGGTACAATTTTAGCTTTCCGCTAGTCATTGGGAGCTTCTCCTGTTAGCAAAGATTGTTTAAAAGGTCTGTTAATGATCCAACAACTGTACCTTGAAGTTCACTAAAAACTCTGAAATGAATACCATCAGGACCCCTTGCTATATTAAAGTGTAAACCCACTCTCATCTTTTTTAATAAAAAAGATGCATGCATCCTTACCTTTCAAATATGTCCCCCTTCTTTAGAGACCCTTCTTTGGAGCCCCGTAAAACCCTGGATTCAGTGGATGGGTCTGTTGTACGGAGCTCGGTGGGCGGAGTCATGACATCACCAGACTCCTTGCCCACCTTTACACTCGCGCCTGGCCGGAGTGAAAAGTGCGCGCGCAGGAGAAGAGCGCGCTCATTGCTCCTGTCACTTCATGTGTCACTGTCCAGTGACAGTTGGGATGATCGGTGCGGCGGGGACAGCTGTGAGCATGGATCCCCCTGAATGGCTTTTCCGCTGAAAGCCACGGGAGGGAGAGAAGGAGAAGCGGCTGATCAAATGCCATACAGGGAGACCGGTGCTCACGGCTGTCCCTCCGCTGCACCGATCACCCCTGACTTCCCTTGTCTTCCTCCTCCAGCACCTGACGTGTTCTCTTCCACCACCATCACCTCCCCTTCTTCTCTGGCCCCCCTTCTGTCCTCATCCGCCTGCTGTGTCTTCCTCCTCCACGCTCCCCCTCATCCCCCGAAGCTGGCTCCCCTCCTCTCCCGCGGGCTCTGTCAGGATGGAGAGCGGAGGAGCTGAGCTGAGCCTGTCACTTCTTTTCTCCTCCCGGGTGGAGCAGCTGCACACTGTGTGTGTGTCCTCACCAGCTGCCGCCCCGGGTGTATATTGTGTATATATACCTGAGCCGCCCACCCTGTCCCTGAGCTGGGGGTGTCCTCCGCCGCTGGAGCCCGAGGTGAGCTCTTGCAATGGGGGGGTGTCATGGACACAGCTGTTAGAGATATATATATATCTATTATATATCTGTGTATATAGCTGTGTCCAGCAGCACCCCTCCTCCCCAGTAAATACCTTCAAATTCCAAAGTTTACTATATTGCCTCTCTGAGACATGGGTAACACTTTGCACCTGTCCATGTCCAAAACACCTATCTGCAAATTCCCATTTATCCAACTCATCAACACTTTCTATGCTTTGCAGTAGGAGACAATCACTTCCAGTTTGTTGCACTGTTTTTTGTTTTTTTCCTCAGCTCCCAGAGTATTCACAAAGGTTCTAGCACCTCTTCTTGCCCTTCTAAGAACTTAGAGCATCCAGGTCACAGGTTATCTTGACAATATTCCCCTGGAGGACTACTCTCCCTTTCAGCTATATGCAAACATCCACAGGCAATCCAGATGATCCAGGGTTTTGACTGTGTGATCAATTTCTATTCTCCTCTCCAGCTTTTTCTTCACTTGCAATACTTGGGTCTGATCCTGGACACATCCCAAGCAAAGGTTTTCCTTCCAGAGAAGAAACTGTTTTCTCTCAGAGCTCCTGCTCCGGAACTGAGGTCAAGAAGACATCCCTCGGTGAGATTCTCCATGAGGGTTCCAGGTCGCATGGTATCCTGCTTTTGAGGCTGTTCTATTCAATTTAAATCAAGACCTCTACGGCAGAGCATTTTGTTGGCCTGCAGCAATCCTGCCATTAATCCCAATCTACTCATGCTCCTGTCCAGCCAAGCACGTCAATTCTTAGCTTGGTGGATCTCAAGCTCAACCTCAACAATGGGGGTGTCTTTCCTTCCTTATCAGTGTAAAGTGATAACAACATATACCAGTGGTTCTGCAACACTGGGCCAGGGTGCAACCTGACAATGTCACAGCTGTTCCCTACATCAACCACCAAAGG
The DNA here is from genome assembly GCF_042186555.1 of Aquarana catesbeiana. NCBI lineage: Eukaryota > Metazoa > Chordata > Amphibia > Anura > Ranidae > Aquarana > Aquarana catesbeiana. Next base: position 216,619,225 of record NC_133327.1, read on the forward strand.
GGTAAAAGCAGTCATGAAGCCTTGAAGGAAGCAATAAAGCCGGATCATCTCATGGATGAAGACTTGCTGTTCGGCAATCTCTGCTGTCCACATCCCAGGATTGGACAACTTGAAGGTGGATTGCCTCAGCAGTCACTGCCTAGAGCAAGGGAAATGGACCCTTCACCCCAACATCTTCAACTTGATATGTCAGAAATAAAGGGGACCCTGACTGTGGATATCCTGGCCTCTAGAATCAACAACAAGTTACCTCTGTTTGTGGCCAGAATAAAGGATCCTCTAGCACTGGTATCGGATGCCTTGAAAGTCCCTTGGTCTTAGTTTAGGCTACTCTATTTCTTTCCATATCCCGGCATACAATATAGGGCACAGTACACCCTCCCTTCTATTCCTGGGTTATTCTGCATTGCTTGCAAAAAAGCTAAGGACTCATAAAGTGGAGTAAGGTTATAGGGAAGGTCTCAAAAGCTTTGCCAGTGTCCAGTGCCCAGGGTCTAGAAATACACAGCCTATGTAATGTATTATGCTCCAAGATGTGGGATTTAATGGTAAATCAAAATTCCTCTTATTGTGTTGCGTTCTCTGTCACCTTTAAAGAGATTTCCCATGACTTTCTGTCTCTCTGATAATTATCACTGTGACAGGAAGTGCATTGAAATCTGGGGACACAGCAAAAAGCGTGACTAAAGCTCTATCCTTTCCACAGTGTATTCAAAACTAAAAATAGTCTGGAGTTTTGCAGTAACATTCCAGTATGTTTGTTTTGGGGTTTTTTGCAAAAAGGGAAACAGCCACATATAAACTACATGCATGTTTCATGGGCTTTAATGTGTGTATGACTAAAACATGTCTTTAATAATACCATTTCCTTTAATTTCACACTTTGGTAAATCTAATTTACATATCTGCAAAAAATGTAGCTATTACATTGCTTATCGTTCTGGCATAATAGGCAATTGCCAACCAATTGGGAAACATGTCTGAGCAAGAAAACCATATACCTGCTACAAATACAAAGAGGTCAGTAAGCAAGATCACCCAGAAGCTAATAAGGTCATCCGTTATCATCTACAAGATAAATATACATAAATGTTCTTATCTGTTATTTGCTCACCTATAAGGAAAGCGCTATTTAGTCTGCTTTGTGTGTGATTTAGACTTCCAGTAATTTAAAATATAATTTTGGATTCCTTAGCATAAACCCAATCTTTGCTTATATAGAAATAATTTTTAAAGTGAATTTAACCCAAAAACAAAAATATAATATATTGCAGCTTACTAGTGCTTTGAGATGATTGCTACATTTGTTTTAGTTTTTCAGGGTTACAGCATTTTCAACAAGCACTGAAAATACCTGTTGATCATACCAGAATGCAGTGTCCTTGTCACTTCCTGTAAGCCCAAAGGAAGCAACAAAACACCTTATCTTTATTAAAGCGGGAGTCCGGCGACCAATCTTCTTTTTTTTTTTTTTTTTTTTTTAGGTCATTGAGACACTTTGCTAATCCCAAAATAATACTCACAGTTTGGGTGTAATATTTCCGCCTCTGTCTGTTTTCGTACTGAAGAATAACTTAAAATATGTGATGCTGGCTGTTTCCATCTTGCTTGTGGGCATGTGAAGCCCACAAGCATTGATTTCCGGGATGCGGTGAATGCTGTTCATTCACAGCTTGTTCATGCGCATGATCATTGTTTCCGCACTGAATCTTGGGAAGCCTGACACTAAGCTCCCAGGAGAGTGCGGCGCCGGGGAAAGGCAATAAACCCACCTACTCCCATGGGAGGAGAGACAGGAAGTGCCACAATAAAGTACAATATAAAGGTAATTACAGCGATAAAAAAAATTTTCGTGCGGCATTTGAACATCTATGCAATTAACTGAAGGGGGTAAGATTAAGTTAAAAATTTGAGTGGAACCCCGCTTTAAGGAAATTACTAATCTCATCAATCCACCATGTAATAGACATAAGCAAAGTCAGATTCGTTTGAAGTCCAGCCTCTGTGACAACCACGGCTTCCTCCATAGATACAATGCAGAAATCAGTGTTGACATGAAGGGACAGGAAGTGCAATATTTGCAAAATTACTAGGTCAAAATAACAGAAAAAGGCCTGAAAAAATAAATCTAACACAGCCACCTCATCTAAAGACTAGTGTGCTGTAATAAATTACATTTTTGGTTCTGTGTTAGATATGCTTTAAATTCTAGAAATGTATGTCCACCCAGTTTACCATAATCTGAATGTTATGGAATCAAACTAAATGAAATGCAGCTAGTCTGCAATACTTTTGTTTAGATGTGTAAGATCCTGGGACCAGATAATTGTGGCAACAAAAAGTCAAGCATCCAATGTATGGAGTGTTTAGCAGTTAAAGGAAAACCATGAATTAATAAAGTCCCTTTTCTTTCCCATTACCACATGGCTATATTTTCACTCACTTAAACTATGTTTAAAGTGTCAATATATCCAGACTATAAAAAACTTGCATTACATGTTGAATGAATTATGGCACTTCTCTGTTTAGTATCACGTTACCTTTTTACTTTATAGTTCATTTCCAGCATACCACCCCTCCACCCAATCAATATTTAAAAAAAAAAATCCTCAAATACATTTCATTAATTGAAAAAGTGTAAAAAATACAGATGTTCTCTAGCTAGTCAATTGATGTCATAAATCCTTCATCTTCAGCTCTGGTAGTTGGTCGTTTTGCAGCACAGAATGGCACGCACAATGTCCAGACCAGCATGATGCATCCCCAGAGGATGTGTCTATGAGAGTATGGACCCACTAGAAGCTGATTGAATGATGCTGGGCATCATTCAACCCAGAAGGGGCATTCCATGTACTGGAGAAGAGGACTTTCGGTGAGGGACAACACCAGAGTTGAGGTGAGCATTGTTTTTTCATTGCTGGGCAAAAGACTGGGTAAAAGACTTTTAATGACTGCCAGGAATTTTGATATGACTGGAGCATACTGGGTCTTTAAAAGGTTGTACAACTGACACAAATTCACAATTTGTATTTCCCAATGAAAAAAACACCAACTGTCAATCCTAAAGGTAGCCTGCTGAGAAAATATCCACCAAGTGTCTGGTGACTTACCGGCTTGACCCTTTGCAACTACCATGAGGAAAGGCAGTGTTTTTTTATGTCATCAAATTTTAGAATATTTTATGGTACTTTCAATTTATTTTTGAAAGTGAAGGTAAGATAGTCAGCAGCTAACTGCACACAATAAGGTGGCAGAAGGTAGAATACCATCTGGCAGGTAGTCCATGTCTCCTATATGAGCTTAAAAGTACAGCTTTCATGACTTGCTGCTGATTGACTGGGAGAAAATAGTCTGGTCAGATGTAACCAAAATTGAACTCTTTGGATGCCATAATACACACCATCTTTGGAGGTCAAATGTCACTGCAAATCGCCCCAAAAACCCCATACCAACAGTGAAGTTTGAAGGTGCGAACATCATGATGTGGGGCTGTTTTTCAGCATACGGTACTTGCAAAATTCATGTCATTGAAGGAAGGATGAATGGAAAAATGTACCAAGACATTCTTTATAAAAATCTGCTGCCATCTACCAGGATGATGATGAAACAAGGGTGGACTTTTTTTAGTAAGGCAATGATCCCAAACACAAAGGAAAGGAAACTCTCAATTGGTTTCAATGAAAGAACATAAAGCAGCTAGAATGGCCAAGCCAGCAGACTAGAATCCAATAGAAAATCTATGGAAAGAACCAAAATCAGAGTTCATTGAATAGGCCCAAAAACCTTCAAGATTTGAAGACTGTGTGGAAGAATGGACCAAAATCACACCTTAGTAATGCATGCGACCAGTTTCTACATACAGGAGGCATCTTAAAGCTGTCATTACCAACAAAGGATTTTGTACCCAGTATTAAATACATTTCAGTTTGTATGTTCAATACTTTTTCCCTGTGTCATTCCATTTTATTATATGTAACTTAATTTCTGAACGTATTTGTTTTGGTTTCTTTGTAAGTATGGATTCCATGGGTTGTTACCAACATGTGAAAATTTCATCTCAATAGCACCTTTAGAAATATATTTACCTAGAAAAATGGTGACGTTTTCAATACTTTTTTTACCTGCTGTTTTATTGATAGCACTGGTGCTTTTGAGCTCTATGTACTCTGCATCTTTGCATATTCATTAATTATTATGGTGATGTAGGAGTGTCCAGTATAAACACTCTAGCCTCAGTGCCAGATTTTTAACCCAATATGCTACTTCTCCCTCTGTAAATGCCATCAGATTTTTGTTTTCTTTCTTATCTCCAAAGCAAGTGGAAATCCTCTCCTTAGCCTATAGGACACTGTATGAGGAGCAACAAAGCTTAATGTATCATGGAATTAATATAATGGATTAAAGTGGGTGTGCTGGGTCTAATACTCCAGATTGAGGTCACCCATTAGATGCCATTTCTCAAGAGCACTGTGCCTATATGTAGGCCCCTCGTAAATGCAAGCAGTGCAACAGACATTGAGTAGTAGGCTTATCAGTGGTGACAGCGTAACCAGCGCTAAAGTTGGGTGACAACACTGCAAATAATTCACTACAGGCTGTTCCGTGCTAAATAGGAGGAAGGTGGATTCACTGACAGGACCACCTGAACAGAACAGGTAACCATTGTGGGCTTGATCCCGAGCCGGGCTGTGTGCATCCACTGACGCACAGCTTTGGTAGGCCTCACCCCCCACTCCCTCAGGATCTGATTGACAGCAGCAGGAACCAATGGCTCCCAATGCCTCAGCAAGGCCTGTAGGAGCAGGCAGAGGGGAGAGAGCCGCTACAGACAGGCACAGAGCTTGACCGAGTGAGAACCCAGATAAGTAGTTGGATGAGGGGACGATATTATCACTGGGAATGCATTAAGGTAAAAAATGTCTAGCCTTTAGAATAACATTAATTAGTATTTATACTGTTGGGTCTCTGAAATATAAACACAGCAAATTATACTAAGGAAAAAAATTGTTATATCCATACTCAATTCTCTGCATTGCCAGCTGTGCCATAGTAGCAGAACTGTTAATATTACCTAACTACAATGTAAAAATTTTGATTCATTGTATGTTGCTTACACCATTGCAACCTGAGTTGATGTTTAGGTGACTCTGTAATATGTAATATCTGGCAATATAGTATATCAAATATATAGAGAAAAGTCTATTTTAATGACTAAGATGAAATGCTAACTGTAGTTCCAAAGAAACACACAGGCTTGGAATAGTTACAACAATTACTACATTATAGCTGATATAATTAGGTAATACATTACCGAGCTTAGTACATAATAACAGGTGCAGATCATTGTTTCCATCTGCTCTACCAGCAAGGGGGACATAATAAATGACAGCTGGTCTATAATAAAGCTGAACTATGGTTGGTTATAAAAATATATATATGTGCGGCAGCACTTCATTATAATTGCATCTGCAGTTACAATTTTCTCTTAATCCCCCTGCGAAGTGCGATAAATACCTGTGGAGACTGACAGTAAGGTCCACCTAATGCAGCTTCCTGTGATGGTGTGACAATGGTGCTGCAGTGCTCCTGAATTCAGAGTAGAATTTACACTATCATGTAGTTTGAGCCTGATTGCATTACAGTGAGAGGAATAAATGTCCAGGGGGAGCTCTGTTGACATTGTCACTACTAACTCGGGAAGCCTGGAGCTTGGCACTCACCACCTGGATGCATCTAGACCTACCCACTGCTTTCTGGATTTACAATACTGCTGTCTTCTTCTAAAACCATCCTAATGTGCGCTGTAGTGTCTGGGAATGGGAGCATATTAGACACAAATAAAAGAGGAAAACCAGAAATGTTTTGTTTACTTTATGAGGCTTGTGCATCACATAGTAACTTTAGCTGTACCTTAAAGTGATTGTAAAGTCTTTTTTTTTTAAATAACAAACATGTTATGCTTACCTGCCCTTTGCAGTGGTTTTGCACAATGTAGCCCAGATCCTCCTCTTCTCGGGTCCCTCTCCCTTGCTCCTGTCAAGTGCCCCCACAGCAAGCAGCTTACTATGGGGGCAACTGAGCCGAGCTGCAGCTCCGTGTGTCCATTCATTCCTTCATCCAATGGCACCGCTGCTGTGTCTCAGCCAATCAGGAGGGAGAGTCCCGGATGGCTGAGGAACTCGTGGACATCGCTGGATAGAGATGGGGCTCAGGTAAATATTAGGGGGGCTGCTGCACACTGAAGGATTTTATCTAAATGCATAGAATTCATTAAGATAAAAAAAACCTTCTGCCTTTACAACCACTTTAAAGAACAATAATAATTCCTGTGTCAGCTAATAACAACACAGGGGAAAAATGTAAAAAAAGATTTTATAAATCAGTATATACACAAGGCTCCCCAGCTTTTATCCCAGCAAACAGGACCTAATTAAAGTGTGTTAAACCCTAACAAGGAACTTCTGGTATTTGCTCCCTTTATGGTCCATTAAATATACCACTGAAAAGTATTGTTATATATGTTCTATATACCTGTTGACAATTTTGGTTTGCCATGACTTCATAGTGGATCCAGCATGTTCAAAGTTTGTGGTCCCAGGGCAAATTGCCAGACCAAATTCTTTGCAACTATAGGGCCCCTTGGACAAGGGCGTCAAAATTTACTAATGTTTACTCAGGAACTTGTAACGCCCATGTGCAAGGGGACAAAAACTGTGTGTAAAGATCTGAGTAATGTTGAGCATAGGTGAGTAAAGGTGCGTAAGCGTATAGTCCAGGGGTCTCCAAACTGCGGCACGTTGCTTGCCTTTATTCAGCACTTGGGGCGCTATTCCTTCAATTGACATCAACAATGGAGAATCATTCTTGTTGCTGATACCAACAATGGGGCACTATTCCTTCCATTGACACCAACGATGGAATCATTCTTGTTGCTGATACCAACAATGGGGCACTATTCCTCCAATTGACACCATCAAAAGGGTACAATTCCTTCCATTGACACCAATGATGGGGCACTAGTCCTCCTACTGACACCAAAGATATGGTATTGTTTACTCCCACTGGACACCTGGACATTTTGTACTCCCAATGGCCCTAGTCCAGCCCCCCTAAAGTCTGAAGGACAGTAAACTGGCCCTTTGATTTAGAAAGTTTAGAGACCCTTGGTATAGACGAGTAAAAATCTTGTTTATTGCCAGTATTGTACGGACGAGTAAACACATGTATGCAAGTGAATTACTGCATTAAAATGAAACATTTTCTATTTTTGTTTTAATGCTCTGTACTCAACGCTGTATTACTGATCTTTATTCAGCTGTGTGCATTGTTCCATAAACAGCAATGCATCTCATTTCATATCAGTAAAATTTTTTACTCCCATGTGCAAGGGGCCTAATCCACCACTGCCTTTGAACTGAGGTCTGCGGAGTTACAATGGCCAATAATTGCAGGTTTTATGTGCTAACCCCTTCACTATAAAAGGATGATTTCCTAGCAGCAGTTTGTCACTTTGTTTAGGGAACGTTAGTTGTTGTAAGGTGCTATAATCTGCTATAATGCACTAAATGTCTGTAGATTGCAGTGTGTTCACACTTCAGAAACCCAACAGTCCTTATAAGTACTTGACCTCTGGAAAGTTTTACCCCCTATATGAGCAGACCATTTTTTGCTATTCACACTGTGCTATTTTAACTGCCAATTGCGTCGTCATGCAACACTGTACGCAAATGAAATTTATATAATTTTTGTTTCACACAAATAGAGCTTTCTTTTGGTGATATTTGATCACCACTGGGGTTTTTTATCTTTTGCTATATAAATGAAAAAAGAGCGAAAATGTAAAAAACAAAAACAATATTTTCTAATTTCTGTTAAAATCATATCCAATAAAATCAAATTTCTCCTTGAATTTAGGCTAAAATGTATTCTGCTACATGTCTTTGGTAAACAAAATCCCAATAAGTGTATACTAATTGGTTTGTGTGAAAGTTATATCATCTACAAACTATGGTATATATATTTGAAAATTGATCAATCCTGATGTACTGACAGCCTATTTAATTTCTTAAGGTCCCTCAAATGTCATACAAATCCCCCCAAATGACTCCATTTTGGAAAGTACACAGTCTGAGGTATTAACTAGGAGTCATAGCGATTTTTTTAACTTTGCAATTTTTTGGAAAATGAAATATTTAACTTATGAAGTGCTCTTCAGCTGACTTTGCTTTAAAAGCATTATTAATTTCTATATGTTCTAAGGTTGGTACTTCCAACTCCCATGGCTACACTTCAGAAGGGTGCCTTATGTTTGCAAATGTACGTGAGAGAGATCTTGGTCACTATCAAAATGTTACACATTGATATGACCTAATTTTCTATTTTGGAATTCAATATTATTGCTGTTTCATTCTGCTGTATTTTTTTTTTCATCTGCCATTGTGCTTATAGGCCTCTGCTATGAAATTGTCAGTAGTATTATGAAGAACTATTTCCCCACAGTCACAAATCAGATTCATGCAGTTCAATTCAGACTGAATTTGATTTGTGCCCATGGGAATCATCTTCTATATTAATGTAGAAACTTTGATAAATCAAGTCCCATGTTTTGTTGAAGCAGAATGAGGTTGCCAGTCTATACTTAAATTAAACGCATATGAAGGGAAATGTGTAAGTTGCTGATCAATTTCCAAATATGCTACCTGTTTTATTGCTTGATTTGCATAGTTGTTTCTGTTTGGGACTCAGATAACCATCAATCAGGGCCCTTTTACATTTGTGTGATCCGATGATGTGTAGTAAGGCACAGTCATTGTTACCACAATACATAGGTCTGAAAGGGGCCTTAGTAATACAGACAGGCAACAAACATTTTCAGAAGGAGAGGTCAGCATTGGCAGCCCACCTATTTAGCTCAGGACTGCTTTTTTGTTTAAACTCAATCGAAATTATCCACTGGACCTAACCCCCAGAAAGAAAATTGCGCATAGATTAAGGAAACTTACATTTAGACAAATACTTTTTCTGACTGACTACTGTGCCCAAAGAGTGCGCAGCATTTACTTCACATGGCTTTTGTCTCTTTGTAGAGTATATTCTCCCTTTCATGTGCAGAATTCAGCCATAGGGAAAAAATGGCAATTCTTGGATCCATGTGCCAAGGTCAGCTATTATTCACTATAGCTGGATCTCAGGCATGTGTAAGTTGCTGGACGGCAGCCTGCAGGACCCACATGAAGTAAACACTGCCCAGCCATTGGACAAGTCAGACAGTAAGAAAAAATCTGCATCTGAGGTTTGTTTATCTATATACTGTGCACAATGAAGGTTTTTAAGAATCAGTAGTAAGACATCAAAATAGACTTAAATAAACATATTTTATCATTACATCTGTTCATATATATATATATATATATATATATATATATATATATATATATATATACTGTACATGTTTTGTGTTATGCGGTCCAAATCACAAACAGTACATATCTCAATTACAAGAATTATAATGCCTCCCAGAATCCCAATTATTTCTCCAGATAAGCAAATATAATCATACTTAGTTTCGTAAGAATCCTAAAACAGTTACATCAGTAATGACTTTTTTTAAAATAACTATATTGTTATTTGTTTGTGCTTCTTGTCGACCCTATTAAAAAATCTGGGTAAGTCCATTTTTGTTATTCTGCCTGATCTACCAGCAAAAGTGTGTCCTTTCAGAAAATCGAAGGAACCACAATTGCCTTTTCCAGAATAGAACATTTGTACAACAAATTCAAAAATTTGGGAACTTCATTCATAGTTAGCTTTTCCTGCCCCGACTGTGGGCTGCAGTCCTTGCAATAGCTGAGAGACCAGATTTGCTGAGTGAAAGATCACTGGTTTTGTTTTAGTTGCCAGAATAAAATATAGTGCCTTGAAAAAGTATTCACACCCCTTGAAATTTTCCACATGTTGTCATGTTACAACCAAAAACGTAAATTTATTTTATTTGGATTTTATGTGATAGACCAACACACAGTGGCACATAATTGTGAAGTGGAAGGAAAAATGATAAATAGTTTTACATTTTTTTTTACAAATAAATATCTAAAAAGTGTGGCGTGCATTTGTATTCAGCCCCCTTTACTCTGATACCCCTAACTAAAATCTAGTGGAACCAATTGCCTTCAGAAGTCACCTAATTAGTAAATAGAGTCCACCTGTGTGTAATTTAGTCTCAGTATAAATACAGCTGTTCTCTGAAGCCCTCAGATGTTTGTTAGAGAACCTTAGTGAACAAACAGCATCATGGAGGCCAAGGAACACACCAGCCGGGGGCGTGTCCAGAATGGCACTGGGAGCAGACGTATGTGTCTGAGCTCCCTAGGACCGGCGCTATAACCCTGCTTTTATCGGGTGCGGACCCACCTAAAAAGACGCTCCTGTGTCCCCTCAGCTTCGGCAGCCTCTCCGGGGCATGCACAACAGGAAATCCCAGCCAATATCCTGGAAAAAGGCCGCAAAGCCGGACATCACGGGCAAGGCTGTAGCCGCGGCCTCGCCTAAACATCCTGCCCGGATGGTGAACCAGGCCGAGGACCCCGAATGGCTGCCTGCTACTGCGGGTGATTTTAAAGCGGTCATGCAGGCTATATCTACCCTGACCGATAAGGTAGACCATATACAGGCCAATGTGGAGTTTATAAGGAAGGACTTTGATACATTCCGTGGCCAAATGACTGAAGTGAAGCAAAGGCTCTCTCAGACCGAAGACACAGTACGTGACCATGGGGCTGACCTCCATACACTAAAGACCAAGGTTAAGGTGCTAGAGGCCCGGGCAGAAGACGCAGAAAATCGCAACAGAAGAAATAACTTGCGTATTCTGTGGCACCCTAAAGGGGCTAAGGGTGCAGACCCCACTGCCTTTGCTGAATGTTTATTGCAACAATTACTCGCCTCAGCATGTTTTTCTCCATTTTTTACTGTTGAGAGGGCTCATCGCATACCCTCCACTAGGGGGCCCCAGGGAGCACCGCCTCCACTTTAATTTTCAAGCTGCTTCACTTCCGGGATAGGGATACAGTAATGAAGGAAGCTAGAGCCCAAGGTGAACTCCGCTTTGAAAATGCCAAACTCCTGATCTTCCCGGACTATTCGTTGGAGACCCAGAAGCAGTGCAAATCCTATGATGCAGTAAGAGCCAGGCTTCGCTCCAAACACATCAAGTACAGTATGCTGCTCCCGGCCAGGTTGCGGGTGGAAGATGGAGAATCTGTTCGGTTTTTCACATCGGCAGAGGAGGCCTCCATGTGGATCGACATACTGCCGCGCAGGTAAGTACTAAACTTGTTTACCTGCTCATACAGACCAAATTCACCTGCTGCCTTATGCATGTGCCTTTTTTGTATACACTGACCTGGGTCTACCTCCTGGATCCTAACAGCTCCCTCACATCAGTATACATTCATCTATTTGCTGGACTGTGGATGCCATTCCGCACACGTTTCCCCATTGCAGGCATGTTTGCCTTTGTTCCGAGTTGGGATCCTAAGCCTCCCCAAAGCTGGGGTCGGGGTTGGTGGGGTGGGGGGATTGGTTGGGACTGTTCTGTTATGTTTTGTTTTTTCATTATACTTTCACAAGCAATGTTTTAATATATGCCATGGGATACTTGGGATGCCATGTCCTGATTTGTGCGGTGGTCCGGATTCAGCTCCTGGGCCCAGTGGTCGTGTTCAAGCTTAATGTAGTGCCACAGGGCGAATATGGCTAAGTGCAATATAATTTCATGGAACACTAGGGGTCTAAACTCCTCTATGAAGAGGTCTATGGTGTTTCAGTCCCTCAATACATTACTTACCGTCCCCAGATCTGCATCCTACAGAAGACTCACCTAACAGGCAGCAAACTTCTTAGGAGGCCCTGGGTGGGACATCAGTACCACTCCACCTGTACTAATCACTCCAGAGGGGTTAACATTTGAAGTTGCTTGCATGGGCGGATGCCTCCAACTTGACTGATGTGTGGAGGTGGCGTTATCCTTATCAGCGAGCCTACACAGGTCACTCAGCCTCATACAAAACCTTCTCAAGCATAGACCTGGCCTATGCTGGGGGGGTCTGTCCTTTCTAGGGTTTGGGACATATCCATCCTCCCCCGAGGCATATCGGATCATGCTCCTCTTGCATTAAAGCTGAGCGTGTCCATGGCACCGGGGGAGAGCCTGTGGAGACTGTCCAGGTTTTGGCTGTCTGGCTCTAGGGTCTCTGAGCCATATAGATCTGAGGTGATACAATACTGGCAGGACCTTGACCATTCTATACCCTTGACCACATCCTGGGATGCATTCAAGGCCTTCTCTAGGGGCAGTCTGCAGGCACATTTACGTAGGATCCGAAAGGATATGAGAGAGGACATACTGAGGGCTGAGACAAAGGTGACTACACTTGAGACAGAGTACTCCACTACTAGGGATCCCAGGGCATATTCTGAGTTTCAGGTGGCATTAAGGGATGTCCTCCTGCTCCGAACATCCACTACAAAAACTACATTTTTACACCAATCCCAACGCATATTTGAACATGGAGAGAAGACATGTAGTATGCTGGCATGGCTGGCGAGGGAGAGCTCCTCACCTGTGACTATCTCAGCTATAGCTGACTCTGACGGGTTGTTGCTGACTGACCCTTCGTCCATTAATGGCCGATTTGCATCATTCTATCAGGAGCTGTACAGTTCCCAGATGACGTGTACAGACGAGGAGCTCACAGCATACCTGGAGTAGATAGAGCTACCTTGCTTGACAACCACCTACAGGGATGCACTAGATGCGCCTATTACGGTAGAAGAGATTCAGCGGGCGGTGGCCTCCCTGCAAAATGGTAAAACGCTGGGCCCAGACGGCATCCTTGCGGAACTCTTTAAAACATATGTGGAGGAACTACTCCCCACATTTAAGCTCATGCTCCAAACGGCTGTGGAGGAGGATTGTCTCCCCCCGACTATGGCCGAAGCAGTTATTGTAGTCATTCTCAAGCCAGGCAAGGCCCCAGAGCAGTGCTCTTCATACCGACCAATATCCCTCCTAAATGTTGATGCCAAGCTATTGGCCAAGGTATTGGACGGACGCTTGAATGCTGTGATTACTGCCTTGGTACATGTAGATCAATCCGGATTTATGCCGGGACAGGGAACTGATATTATTATCCGGTGGCTCCTTACACATCTTTCCAGGGTGGACGGGGACGGTCCAGAGGTGGTGGCCTCCTTAGATGCTGAGAAAGCTTTTGACTCGACAGAGTGAAGCTACTTCTGGGCCATCCTACATAAATTTGGGTTTGGCCCTCAGTTTATCACAACCCCACGGCATGTATTCACACGAATAACTCACTGTCACCTCCATTTCCCCTGACCAGAGGCACTAGACGGGGTGCCCGCTCTCCCCCGGCTTGTTTGCGCTAGCCATGGAACCCATGGCGGCCCGCATTAGAGATGCCCCCTCCATTGAGGGCATTCGGGTGGGAGTGATCACAGACAATATTTCCTTATATGCTGATGACCACCCTCCTATTCCTCAAAGACATCTCCTCCCTCCCACCAGCCCTCCACATTGTGGATGTGTTCGGCTCATTTTCTGGCATAAGGATCAACTGAGGTAAGTCTCTCCTCTTCTTACTTCATGCGTCGGGACATCACCCTCCAACCGGTACCCCGTTAAATTGGACTTCAGAATTCAAATACCTAGGGGTGCTGATTAGAGCTCCTTTGTCCTCATACATAGAACTGAATCTCATGCCACTACTAAAGACCCTTTCACAGAAATGCATGACCTGGAGATCTTTTCCTGTTTCACCAGTGGGTAGGGTGAACTTGGTTAAGATGATATACTTGCCTAAATCCCTATACTTTTCACCCCACTAGTGCCCCCAGCTTCATTCTTTGCCAAACTAAAAGGTACCATATCCTCATTTGTGTGGAATGGCAGGCCCCCACATTTGGCCATTTCCACCCTACAACTCCCCATTGCTCAGGGGGGCCTATCCCTACCAGACTTTCAGGTGTGTTTTTGGGCTGGCGGTTCTGGTGATGGTCGGGTGGTGGTTCTCTCAGCCCAAAGACAACCCATCGGTAACCCTTGAAGCGGCGATTATGGGATCATACTCCTCTCTCAGCAATCTGGTGTTAAGAGGACCAAGATCTCACCCCAGCTTCACAGAACTCATGCGAACAACAATCTCGGTATGGCGCAGGGTTGGAACGCGAACTGGCTCCCCTGGGATGTACTCCCCTCACCTCCCCTTTTGGGGTAATCCCAACCTCCCACACCTGAACAAGGTCCCAGACCCTCAGGTTTGGGCAAGGAAGGGAATAGTGAACACATAGTCACTAGCGGTAAATTGCGATCGTTCCCCAACCTCAGCTGCCGGGTTGGATACTATTTCGATTTTATCAACTCCGCCACACATACAATAAGCAATTCCCACCTTTTATTACCCTGGAATAGGACTCCATAGAGGGATTACTTGCTGCCAGATTTATAGATAAACCCTTATCCTCCCTATACTTCCGTCTGTCCATAGCCCCCCCAAAAAACTGGGGAAGACTTTGGACAAATGGAGAGGGGACATTCCTGACCTGACAGAGGAGGATTGGGATGCTTGCCTATCCTCCTTTGTGACCAGCATGATCTCAGCCAAGGACCGCTTCATGCAAGTTAAGTTCCTCCATATTACACTCCGAAACGACTGACACTCATGAATCCTGAGACCCCAGTGCATTGCCCTAGATGTGACCTGCAGGCTGCCTCCTTTTTTCACATGGTCTGGTCCTGCCTACGCCTGGAAGATTACTAGATGGGGGTTGTGGAAAGCCTCGGCTGCATGACTTCCCTGGATCTGGGTTCTGATCCTAGGCTGAAGCTGCCTAACATATTTAATGCTAGTGTGCGGGCAGGTATACCAGGCTGTTCTTAAGTTATGCCACATTCTATGCACGCAAAGAGATATTCCTCCACTGGAAAGATGCTGCACCCCCTACCGTGCCTACGTGGCACTCGGTTCTGAATTCAATGTTACCACTATATAAAATCACCTATAGCAATCGAAACTGCCCTGGCAAGTTTGATAAAATATGGTCGAGATGGATAGATGCCTGAGCTGAAGATCTACCACAATAATAAACCACTGGTTTGCTCCTCTGTATGTTATTGACCTGCCACAGTATGTAAACTACCCACTCACACAAGGTCCCCTCCCTCCCCCCTTTTTTCCCTCCCTTCCTCCTCCTCCCTCCCCCCCATGTGATCTCCTTGGGTAATTTTGCTGGAATATGTGACTACTGAACCAATATTCAACATGATATAAGGGTTTCGCTCCCATCTCTCCTATGGATATCAATAATGCTGTTTTCTGTGTCAATTTGTATAATACTGTTCATGTGACTAATTGTGTATTTGCATCTCTTGTACTGTAAAGATCTGAATAAATAGTTTTTCGTATTAAAAAATAAGGAACACACCAGCCATGTCAGGGATAAAGTTTTGGAGTAGTTTAAAGCAAGGTTATGTTATAAAAATAATATAAGCTTTGAACATCTCACAGAGCACTGTTCAATCCATCATCCGAAAATGGAAAGAGTATGGCACAATTGCAAACCTGCCAAGACATGGCTGTCTACCTAAACTGACAGACCAGGCAAGGAGAGCATTAATCAGAGAAGCAGCCAAGAGGCTCATGGTAACTCAGGAGGAGCTTCAGAGATCCACAGCTCAGGTGGGGGAATCTGTCCACAGGACAACTATTAGTTGTACACTCCACAAATCTGGCCTTTATGGAAGAGTGGCAAGAAGAAAGCCATTATTCAAAGAAGGCCATAAGAAGTCCGTTTGCAGTTTGCGAGAAGCCGTGCGGGGTACACAGCAAACATGTGGAAGAAGGTGCTCTGGTCAGATGAGATTAAAATTGAACTTTTTGGCCTAAAAACAAAACGCTATGTGTGGTGGAAAATGAACACTGCACATCAACCTGAGCACACCATCCCCACCATGAAACATGGTGGTGGCAGCATCATGTTGTGAGGATGCTTTTCTTCAGCAGGCACAGGGAAGCTGGTCAGAGTTGATTGGAAGATAGATGGAGCCAAATACAGGGCAATCTTAGAAGAAAACCTGTTAGAGTCTGCAAAAGACTTAAGAATGGGGTGGCGGTTCGTCTTCCAGCAGGACAATGACCTGAAGCATACAGCCAGAGCTAAAATGGGATAGTTTAGAGCTTTAGATCAAAGCATATTCATGTATTAGAATGGTCCATTTAAAGTCCAGATCTAAATCCAATTGAGAATCTGTGGCAAGACTTGAAAATTGCTGTTCACAGATGCTCTCCGTCCAATCTGACAGAGCTTGAGTTATTTTGCAAAGAAGAATGGGCAACAATGTCACTCTCTAGATGTGCAAAGCTGGTAGAGACATACCCAAAAAGACTTGCAGCTGTAATTGCAGCGAAAGGTGATTCTACAAAGTATTGACTCAGGGGAGCTGAATACAAATGCACAACATACTTTTCAGATATTTATTTGTAAAAAAATGTGGAAACTATTTATCATTTTCCTTCTACTTCACAAAAATATGTTAATTTTGTTGATCTATCACATAAAATCCCAATAAAATACATTCACGATTTTGGTTGTAACATTACAAAATGTGGGAAATTTCAAAGGGGGATGAATATTTTTCAAGGCACTGTAGATCTAGTAAGGAATGGAGACACAATGGGAGTGGTAATATGTAGGAAATTAGGAGCAGTAGAATGGTGCATAGGGGTTCCCTATTAAGAAGCAGGACCTCCCTTTTAAAGAGAATAAGAGACTATCCATGCTACCTCTATGACCCCCCCCCCCTCCTTCTGCTCAGTCAGAGCCCTCACTCTGTTGCTTTACTGGGGGCAGGGCTTATGGTATGGAGGAGCATGTGACTCCCTCACCCCATAAGACAGTGTTTAAGCCTGATTGGCCAATTACCAAGCCAAATACTGTTATATGGGGATGGCGGTGAAATCATCCACTAGGATGAGCTCCATGCAACACCAGAGCTTACCTACCTGTAGACTGCAGCAGGGAGGCAGTGAGAAGGTATGAATTGATAAATATATTTTGCTTAATGGACTGAAAATCTATTTTCATTAAGCCAGTGTAAACAACATTGGGAAGAGGGCTTAAATAATGGTTACAAACACTGGGGGTCCTCTCCAAGTTGCTATAAGAAAAAGTAAAAATTTAATTAAACCGCTTTTTAACTTTTGCAAGTTTTATTAACAGCAATTTTCACTTGTAACAACATTAAACGTAAAATGTCAGATCTTCACTACTGAATGAACCTAGAGTGAGGACTTAAGCTGGGATAAAAATGGTTGGGTTTTTTTTTTTCGGGGGGGGGGGGGAGATTCCTCCACCAACACAAGTGAGGCGGAAGGAGGAATCCCCCGCCCAGGGACAATGTATTCTGACAGCAGCCAATCAACAAAAGTTTGCCATTGCGTTTGTTCGACAGAAGTCACTCTATTGATCGATTTGCTGTCAAACAGGAAGGGCCACACACCGATCAAAATTCAGCCGGTTCTTGCTGAACCAGATGAATTTCACACTGTCTATGCCCCACTTCAGAGGGTTGGGTCCCACAAGTAAAACTTGATCTGGTACTAATCAAGTGCATCATGTTCCTTTTATAATCTTCATCTGTTGTGATACATTTCATGACACAAAAGTGATTAGATTAAGGTGACTTGAGTTACTTGTGCAGATATAAATGCAGGGGTATGGGTCCCCACACTCAAGTGTATCTTTTCAAATGTTGATTATTACTACAAATAACAGACTTTTTTTGATCCAGTTGTTTTTGCTCCAGGTTTCATAAATTGCTCCTTTTTTGTTGCTATACAGAAGGTTGTCCATTTTAGTTTACAGTACAAAATCCTGTAATAAATGTCATTGTTTCATAATTTACTAGAGTCTTTAATAAAACATATTCAATTCAAGATGAATTTCCTGTATTTAGTTGTTTTTTTTTTATAAGGATGGCGTGATCACAGCCCACATAAGCACAAATTGCTGAACAATTTATGGTTTTGGAGATAGAGTTTTAATCTGAGCAGTAATGCCTGGCAGCTTTTTATTAGCAAGAGGGTTATACAGTAAAAGACAGATGTATGTGTGTATTACTGTATTGTGCTGTCTCAAGACATTCTACGAAGAGGATGGATAGCTGTAATGAAATGAATAGCACATAGAACACTTACATAAAATGGCCTTGTGATGATCTTTCTTTTTTCTCCATCTGCAGTCTCTTCCATTAAAGGCCGATACATGCAGCATAAAGTCAGGATTATAGTGTACAAAATGTACAGGAAAGTGTACAGCAGAAAGTATTTATATCCAAATATAGACCATTTGTATTGAAGGAGCTCCTTTAAGGGTGTTATTACTAAGAGATTTAATGCCTAAAGTTGTGAAAAGAAACACAAAGTAACAGGTTAGTTGTTGGAAAGTGAAACTTTTTGATGATTTCCTTACTGCGCTTTATGTTCTTTTTATTTAGACATAACTTTACAAATTACTCTTATGCCCCGTACACACGGTTGGATTTTCCGACGGAAAATGTGTGATAGGACCTTGTTGTCGGAAATTCCGACCGTGTGTAGGCTCCATCACACATTTTCCATCGGATTTTCCGACACACAAAGTTTGAGAGCAGGCTATAAAATTTTCCGACAACAAAATCCGTTGTCGGAAATTCCGATCGTGTGTACACAAATCCGACGGACAAAGTGCCACGCATGCTCAGAATAAATAAAGAGATGAAAGCTAATTGCCACTGCCCCATTTATAGTTTTGACGTACTGTTTTACGTCACTGTGTTCAGAACGATCGGATTTTCCGACAACTTTGTGTGATCGTGTGTATGCAAGACAAGTTTGAGCCAACATTCGTCAGAAAAAATCCTAGGATTTTGTTGTCGGAATGTCCGAACAAAGTCCGACCGTGTGTACGGGCATTAGGCTTACTAAAACATTAACCTTTAACTCTTGAATTAATCTAGATGAAGAAAGCTCAAGTAAAGTGGGGTATACACTATGAGAAAATTGGAAGAAAAATTCAGTATGAGGCCCGATTCGATTTTCGTATAGTGTATACACAGCTTTCGACATCCGATGCAGACTTTCCAAGTGAAAATTTCTGAAGGGACAAACTCCAAATTTTTTCTCGTACGTGAACAGAACTAATGATTTTCATTTAATGTGTATAGTTTTCAGATGTTTTTTTGTATGAGAAAAATCAGATACAAAAGACTGCGCATGATCAGATACATTAAATAAAAAAAAGAAAAGAAAGAAAAAAGCCTTTGTCGTACAAAAATTTTCGACCATTAATTCTATCCTCGGTTTTGACCTGCTGTGAAACATCGAGGAAAACTGGACGATTGTTAACCTGATTTTCTTACAGCGTGTACTGGACTTAACATGAAACTCAAAGGATTACAATTGACTCTTTTAGCAGTTGTACTAATTATATTTAAAATGAAGACCTACATAAACACAACACATTTTCTGCAATATATATAGTAATATAATACAAGAGGTGTTAAGCTACCGATACAATGACTGATATTGGGCTGCTTGATTGTAATGCCAGTGATAGTTGAACAGTGAAGGAGATAATGCCAGAGGGATAAATAAACATACAAGCATTGGAAGTGCTTGTTAGTGATATGTGGGATTATCCAATATGTTGCCCCCAAACAATTGTTCCCTTTGCTCCTTATAAGAAAGACATGCCTATCTATGACCAAATTCTACCCTGTTATAAGAAAGATGTTTCTGTCTAATGTCACCTTCTACCACCATGCAAGAAAAATCTATTTGTCTAAGGCCACATTTTACCACCGTATAGTAAAGATCTGCCTATCTAAGGCCACCATCTTATGGAAAAAGTTTTCCTGTCTATGGCCATCTTCTACCATCCTGTTAGGAAAGATGTGCCTGTCCAAGACCACCTCTTATAACTCTAATGCCCCGTACACACGGTCGGATTTTCCGATGGAAAATGTCCGATCGGAGCGTGTTGTCGGAAATTCCGACCGTGTGTGGGCTCCATCGGACATTTTCCATCGGATTTTCCGACACACAAAGTTGGACAGCAGGAGATAAAATTTTCCGACAACAAAATCCGATCGCGTCAATTCTGACCGTGTGTGGCCTGCTCCGACGCACAAAGTGCCACGCATGCTCAGAAGAAATTCCGAGACGGGACAGCTCATTCTGGTAAACTTAGCGTTCGCAATGGATACAGCACTTTCGTCACGCTGCAATGTTAAAAATGGTTTAATACAGCGCACTCTCTTCTTCTTTATAATGTGACAAGAATGAAGTAGTTTTGCTGCTCATATTCACACACACTTCTCACAAAGTTTTATTTGTGTTTTTTTAGTGGGATTCCCTGAATATATTGTTATTAGTTGTCACATCTGACAGTTTTATATTATTTTTTTTTTTGGATTTTCAGCCTTTTTTTTATTTAATGTTTGTATTTTTTCCAAGGCTGATCTTTGTTCAATGTTATTTTTATTTTTACTCCAGAATATTTTTGTGTGTGTTTTGTGTGTCAAGTTACCCTAACACCATTGATATCTTGTATTATTTAATCTCCAGGAGATTGTTTGTTGTTGGTGTCCCTTGTTCATTTCACATTGTATATTTGAAATGTACCTGAATCCTCACAAACAAACTCTGCTTTTTGAAGTAAAACACATAGGAGAGTAGAATTCAAAACAAAAATCCTTTATTAAGGGATCAGAACCAAACAAAGAGGAAGGCAACACTGGATCAACAGGAGAAATTAGCAAAGCCTGGGACCCCCACGGCAGACATCAATTCTTCAACATCAAAATTGGTGGCTTGAGGAGTCCATATGTAAGGGAGGGCAGTCTGGTCCAGAATTCGCAGAGATCCGGATAGCAGCAGATGACATCTGTGTCCCCAGGCTGTGGTACCACAAGAGGCTGCATCTTTTGGCTGACCAGACTGAACCCAGGGCAATCACTGTCTGGTCTTCCTTCCACGCTTCCTTCCTGGCTGTGGCTGTGCAGTTGGAGATGTGGCAGGAGGAGGAGTAGGACCTGGAGGAGGAGGAGGACTGGGAGGACCTGGAGGAGGACTGGGAGGACCTGGAGGAGAGGGAGGAGGAGGAGGACCTGCAGGAGGAGGAGGAGGACCATCCCAAAGGTGTGTCTGAGGTGTCATTTGGCCCCTCATACCTTTCTCAAGAGCCTCTGATATGAGGGCCTCACACATGAATTGTTGTCCCTCCTCCATCCTCTGCATTTTATATGCAATGAAGGCAGCAATGTTCTCCTCCATAGTGTGGGGTGCTCCCAGGACCTCTGTAGCCCTCCAAAAGAATCCTATAGCAGCCTCCTCTAGGGCACTCCTCCTACTGCCACTCTCTCTTTTCAGGGGGGGTGGAGGGACCTGCAGATCAGCCAGCCGGCTCGGCCCGGCCACCTCCTGGCTGAGACTTCCCTGTGTATGAAAAAGTGACATGGTTGTAATGTTTTGCATCATCAATCCCAATCCTAAATTAGTACTCCCAATTAACATCTAGTTAACATCATTGATTGGACAAGCAGAAATATTTAGAGGAATGCTATACCTGGCTCAATCTGGGCTCCTCCACATGTGGCCTGGAAGGCCCAGGTTGGGCATCAGAAGCCTCAGCCGGGGGGGAAGGAAGCGTGGAAGGAAGACTGGAGAGGGATGACCTGGGTTCAGTCTGTCCTGCCAGAAAATGTAGCCTGTCGTAGTACAACATCCTGGGGACATAGATGTCATCTGCTGCTCCGGATTTCTGTGAATCCAGGACCTTCTTGCGCTCCCTTAGATATGTGCTCCTCAGGCAACCAATTAATATCTTTAAATAGGTGATGTCTGCCGTGGGGATCACCTGCTTCACAATTTCACACAATTGCTCCAGTGCTGCCTTCCTCTTTGCTTGGTTCTTGAAATGGGGGTGTTTAATCTCCCACAGACAGGGCAGCTCCCTTAGCATCTCTAGGAATACTGACATGAAGTCATTATCTTTGAGTAGCATATCCATGTTCACTGCAAGACACAACACAAGACAAAGCCTAATGTCAGACAAAACTCTCCTAATCTTGTTACAATATAGGCCTCAATCTAGAAGCAGTATAGGCACAAGTTTTTCTCTTACCTTCGTTCTTACGATCGGCGCGTCCAATGCTCCTTCCTCCGCTCACAGATCGTATGTAATACGCACGCGTGTTACGCTTTATACACACTGCGCATGCGTGTAACTCCGCCCACCCCTGACGTTCTTTCTAGTCTATTCCCCGCCCCTTTTCGTTTGGCGCAGTGGGTGAAGAGCACATGGCAGAGTTACAGCAGGTGCATGCTAATTCTAGCAACGAGGAGGAGGAGACGTTTTAAGGCCACAAATATGTCCTTTGGGGAGATGTTGGAGATGAAGAAGTCCGACTATGACGGAAAGTATGGGCCTTACCCCAACCCCAACATCAGAAAGGCAAAGATCATGGCGAAAGTGGTCAAAAGCCTTCACAAGAATTTCGGGGTACGAAGATCGAAAGATCAGCTCAGGAAGCGGTGGTCGGACCTGAAGTTAAGAGAGCCAGAGCAGTACCAAAAGATCCGGAGAGTGCTGCAAAAAAGTAAGTAGTTGTGCTGTGTTCCTATTCTTTCTGTCTTTATTGCGTTCGTGCTGCTCCATATGCTTTTATTAATTGTAACGTTTAAAAGGGCAACTTTAATGTTCATGGGCCCATTATTCGTTCGTATCAAACATTTTTCTTTCGGCCTCTAAAACACCATTGTTTAGGCCATATGCATTTCCCACATTTTTTTTGGGCCTACTTGGATGCCAAATATTTGTTTGTGTAGATGGGTTTGTTACTAGAATGAAATGCCAACTAGATTGTGTGTAGGGAGAGGACACTGAGCAGCTGTTTTCACATCTGGACACTGGAGCACTAGTGTGGGACCCCAGAACACCATTTTTATTAGGGGGCCACACAGGTGCTCCAGTGTATACTATAGGGGGGTCTCCATCTGTGAAGCTTGTACTAAACAGGTAAAGTATTGCAGCTTGACAAAGGGCAATAAAAAAAAGACATCTTTGAACTCGGCTAAAATAGACAATTGTACCCCACTTCCAAGCAATGTTTCCTATTTCTAGTTCGGCCATCAAATATCTGTGTGCTAATTATACCATTTTTGTTTTACATAGGGGAGAAAAGACTCGGAGGACAGCCCTCATCCGAGGAGACCACAGACCCTCCACCTCTGGAAGAAGGTGAAATACCCCAAACCCAAGCTGAGCAGGAGGAAGAAGAAGACGTGGTGGAGATTGGCACCACAACAGGTGAGTGTCTGCGACCACAGGCTCAGGTAAAAGAGATGGATGGTGGCAAATTTTTGAGACCTGTTTTTTTTTTCTTTCTCTCTTTTTAGGTGATCGTGATGTGAAGGATAGAGAACGCTTTACTTCAGAAAGTGCCCAGATCCTGATCGGGGAGATCATGGGGTGTAATGCCGAACTGCAAAACATCCAGCAAAAAATCCATGATGTTATTAAAAAAAATAATAACATCATTGATGTTTTGGGGCGAATTTAAAACCCCACAAAATCACTTTTTGGATTGTGGTCCAATCTTTTAAATTTTTTTGCAATGTTTTGAAAAGCCAAATTTGGAGGATGCACACAGTGTGCCAACATGTGCTATCTGCCATCACGGGAGATCAATGGACGCGTTTTGGGGGTGCAACCCCTTCCTCAATTATAAAGTCGCGTTGAGGAAGGGCTTGCTCCCCCAAAACACGTCCCTTGATCCCCCCTGATGGCAGATAGCACATGCTGACATTTGTAAATTGGTGTGCATCTTCCAAATTTGGCTTTTCCAGGGGTGATTTCCCCCCATCTGAACGCTATATCAAACCCAGTTCCTAAATACTGATGTCTGATATAGCCTTCAGGTTTTACCTAATGTGAACTTTGTAAGTTCAAGTTTTTTGGCTTTCTTGTTGGTTTTACACAGGCCTGTTTTATCTGAAATGGACATTTCGAATTTTGCTAATGCTACTGCAAAAATTGTTATACAACAAACATGTTGGTTTGTTTTAAAAACCTTTGGTAAATGCACATGTGATTGTGCAGGTATAAAAAAGTGGCTTACTCAAGAATGTGTGGATTATTGTCTCAACACTACAACACTTTTGGGGTGATGTAATAGCTGTTTTATGCAAAAATGAGGGTTATTTCCTAAGGGCAAATCCTCTTTGCACTACAAGTGCAGTTTCAGTGCAGTTGCAAGTGCACTTGTAGTGAAATGTGTTTTTGCATTTAGGAAATACCAGCCAACAGTGCTTTGTATAAGGTTACACAATCACGACATTTTCTGCACTCAAAACATTTATGTCAGGGTCAGCTAAAACAAACACAAGCAGTAAATGTCCACAAAGAATTTCTTTTTTTTTTTATTATAAAAAGGCTTCACATATTGTCTGGCATATTGATAGCCCCCCTACCCGCAAAGAACTCCAGGTAGCGTAACCGGACATCACGGGCACTCAGGGAGGGCAAGCCAGGACGGCCACTTTCAAGCGCCGTCAGTGTGGTTTGATGTAGGATTCCGGCCTCAGGCCCAACTGAGCCAGCATAGTTGGCCGAATGTTTCTGTTAAAAGTTATGGAGAACACAGCACGCAAGTATTATATGGTTCAGTTTATACTCCGCCATATGGATAGGTGTCAGAAATAGGCAGAACCGGCTGGCCAGGATTCCAAATGTGTTTTCCACCACTCTTCGGGCTCTGGCCAGCCGGTAATTAAAAACCCTCTGTTCCGGGGTGAGGGTCCTCATTGGGAATGGCCGCATCAGGTGGTCCCCCAGCGCAAATGCTTCATCAGCAACGAACACAAATGGGAGTCCTTCCACATTGTCCTCTGGACCTGGCAAGTCCAAGCTGCCATTCTGGAGACGCCTGTAGAACTCCTCTGGGTGATGACTCCACCATCGGACATCCGGCCATTCTTCCCCACTTCCACATACAAGAAGTCGTAATTAGCCGACACCACCGCCAACATCACTATACTATTAAACCCCTTGTAATTATAATAGTACGACCCCGAGTTGGGTGGTGGGACGATGTGGACGTGTTTCCCATCAATTGCCCCTCCGCAGTTAGGAAAGTCCCACCGCTCGGCAAAGTGGGAGGCCACAGTCTGCCATTCCTGTAGCGTGGAAGGAAACTGTTGAGGAAAAAACAATAAACATTACTATTTTTACTCTGAAACATGGCAAGCAGATTAGACACAAACATTATGGGGCAACCTCCAGATAGCATTTATTAAGGGGAATTTAACAACACCAAAGTATAAGGTACACCTATCATATTCCCCCTCCCCCCCCCTCATGGGCCATTTCTAACATTATAGGGGGTGTGTGGAAATCTTGGACAGGTAACCCTCTTCACTTCATTGAGAGATGAATGCCTAAATAATGGGGATTACTTGGAACAGCCCCTCCTTAGTTACACTATTGGCAGACCACTGGACAGGTAAGAAGTGTCTGAATACAAAGATATAAATACACACTGTACACATTTGAGGACATTTGGACATTCTGCTATTACCTATCAAGATAATAATAGGATACAAAAACTTTAAACAGTACCATTGGAAAGTATACAGGCAGGCCCTTGCACTACATGCTTTGGGTAATTCATCCATAAATCTGACCAGTAAAGAGGTGGGTATTGTGTGTATGGGTTTGGCAAAGTCAGCAGATAGATGATTGAGGATAGATAGAGAATTGGGATCAGCTGACTTAGCAGTTGGGGGAGGGAGGGTTACTAAAAATCATTTGGGGACACCACAAAAAAAAGCCTCTGGCACTCTGCCTGAATTTAAAGAAAAAATAACATTTCCAAACATTTTAGGGGGTGTTTGGGGTAAAGCACTACTATGGAGCTGATAAAATACATTGTTAAGTGACTACATGAGGTGAATATAGGGCAGGAGACACCATGCTGGGGAGGTTATTGAAGGGCAAATATGTATGAAGGACCTAAAATAATAATTACATAAAAATCCAGCATGCATGAGAACAAAGGGGACATTCACAGCATATTACAATCATGGTAATTAGGGAATGAGGAAAGAAATACAAGATATTATCAAACATTCAATACAATAAAATGTGATATTAAAGGATAAAAATCTTACCTTCATATACTCCTTCTGCAGGACCTGGATGATGGCAGAACAGGTCTCTGGGACAATGATACCCAGAGCCTGGGGGGAGATGCCTGTCGAGAACTTTAAGTCCCGCAGGCCTCTCCCAAATACCGCAAGGTAGCGACCAACCTCTGCTCCGGAGTGATGGCTTGCCTCATGCAGGTATCCTGCCTGCTGATATAGGGGGTCAGCGAAGCCAACAAACGGTGAAACACGGGGTCCGTCATCCGGAGAAAGTTCCTGAAATCATCAGGATTATTCTCACGGATCTCACGGAGCAAAGGCATATGAGAGAACTGGTCACGCTGAAGCAACCAATTCTTGGTCCATGAACTCCTCCCCACCCTGTTCATGGACTGGACTTGTGTCAAGGTCAGGACCCCAACACCAAGTCCCCGCACAGCACGAACTCTACGAGGAGTAAGCATACGAAACATGGCTAGAAAATGCTCGGCTGCTCAGAACGAAGTAACAGAACGCACTGAAGAACAGCAAGGCCTGTGAAGAGCGACCTGAAAAACAGTAATGAACGAACAAGAATACAATGACTACCTAAAGTCACACGGAACTTGCTGCATGCACTGAAGAGCAGATACAAACCCACAAGCACAAACTGAATGGCAGAAAACGATCTGAAAGCCACGAGTCTGAAAAAGCATGAATCGTCTCTCACCAAACTTTTACTAACACGAGATTAGCAAAAGGAGCCCAAAGGGTGCCGCGCTTGGTTCTGAACCGGCCTTTTCTAGTCTCGTCGTACGTGGTGTACATGACCGCTTGGTTGGCGATCGGAAATTCCGACAACTTTGTGCGACCGTGTGTAGGCAAAACAAGTTTGAGCCAACATCCGTCGGAAAAAATCCTAGGATTTTGTTGTCGGAATGTCCGAACAAAGTCCGACCGTGTGTACGCCCCATAAAAGAATAATGTTGCTGTCTAAGGTGACCTTCTACCATGTTTTATAGGAAAGATATGCTGTCTGTAGCCACCTTTTACCACTGCATAGGAACAATCTACCTGTCTAAGGCCACCTTCTACCACCTTATAGGAATTACATACTAGTGGTGTCTAGCACTTATCATTAGTCGTACACATATAAAGGACACAGGCACTTAAAGGAGCCCACAGAACAATACCCATGACAGGCAACTGTGACAATAGTTGGAATAATATCAGTGAATTTTGCCTCCACAATTGTCTCGTGTCCACAAAAATGAAATGGCAGCCTGAGTACTAAGATTTTTACTAGTGGAGTAAATGTTCATGTACCCCAACCCACCCCCAATTGGATGCTTAAAGAGGAAGAAAAGCTGTTCTACATTGGTTTTTGCGCAGAGCTCATGATATTGAGAATGATGCCCTATCTTATAACACTAGCTCCCCTTGTAATTTCAACCTTCATACTAATCCTCTCTAATATAAACTTAAAGCTGAACTCCAATAACCTAAAAATCCTCCCTTGCAGTAGGGCTGTGCCTGCACTGCAAGGGTCAACTGCTTGATTCAGCAACTATGTGATGTGGAAAAACTGTTTTCTCTTATCTGATCCTGCTGCTGCAGGCTCCTCTGCACTGCTAGACTGGTCCCTGTAGCCTCATCTTCCCAATGCACCAGTGGTCCAAGGTCCTCTGACATCATCAAGACTGATGCAGGTATCATAACCCTGCATTTAATGTGAGGACACAGAGGAACAGTCCAAAATGAAAGCATGGGGTAGCCTTTCCATCCCCTAGACATAAATAAGCAAGGTTTTTAGGTTTCCTGGAGCTGTGCTTTAACCCCTTGTTTGCTTGCTCACTTCATCTCCACACAAGATTTTAGGGGCAGAGTCTACTGTACTGAAAAAGCTGTTCCTATTCGCTAGGGATTATGAGGGGATGCAAGGGACTGTGTGACGTCATCCTCCTGAACATCATAGCAAATGCAACAGCAAAATAGCTCAAATTGCAACTGAATAGATCAGTAATTATGCAGATTGTTTGCTCATCCCTAGTTGTAAGTGTACAGCCTAGCACACACTATAACTTTCAACCCAGCAGGCTGAACGAAAAAAAACGAATGCTCACGAGGAGATCATGTACTAACAATCCGATGTTAGAATCTGTCCGCTGAGCTGTCTGTCCGCTGAGCTAAAACACACCGGTCAGCGCTCGCAGCCATTAGCTGAGAGTGGTGATTGGATGCAGATCGACAGACCTTTTTCGGTCATGCCCCTTCAACAGAAGCTGGACGTGTATGTGTGTATGGGGCTTAATATGGTTGCAAACCCCATTCATGATATCTGACGTAGACACATATATATGTAGTGTTTATTTATCTATCTCCAAAGTTCCAAGTGCCGTGTGTTTCTGCTGCTCCATTCCCCTGTTATCAGCAGAGTCACTTCTGACAATTTCTCTGACACAGGCGATAAGAGCAGAAACAAATTTTGGGGGAGCTTAGAGGGAGATTAGCAGAGAGCTTGTCTATTCACAGTACAGCTATGCATGTTCCTTCGTTCCTCTGCCTATGTGGAGGGGGGGGGGTGCCTTTCCTCCAATCAGCTCTCACACAGTGTAAGCCCTGACTCCACACCCACTACTGAAAAAGGAAACAAGATTTGTAACATGATCTGCATTTTCTAAAGAGTGTAGAAAGGGAAAGACAGCAGATACAGTATCTCACAAAAGTGAGTACATCCCCTCACATTTTTGTAAATATCTTATTATATCTTTTCATGTGACAACACTGAAGAAATTACCCTTTGCTACAATGTAAAGTAGTGAGCGTACAGCTTGTATAACAGTATATATTTGCTGTCCCTTCAAAATACCTCAACAGACAGCCATTAATTAATGTCTAAACCCCTGGCAACAAAATTGAGTACACCCCTAAGTGAAAATGTCCAGATTGGGTCCAATTAGCTATTTTCCCTCCCCGGTGTCATGTGACCTGTTAGTGTTACAAGGTCTCAGGTGTGAATGGGGGGAGGGTGTGTTAAATTTGGTGTTATCGCTCTCACTCTCTCATACTGGTCACTGGCAGTTCAACATGGCACCTCAAGGCAAATAACTCTCTGAGCATCTGAAAAAAATAATTGTTGCTCTACATAAATTTGGCCTAGGCTATAAGAAGATTGCCAAGACCCTGAAATTGAGCTGCAGCACGGTGGCCAAGACCATACAGTGGTTTGACAGGACAGGTTCCACTCAGAACAGGCCTCGTCATGGTTGACCAAAGAAGTTGAGTGCACATGCTCAGCGTCATTTCCAGAGGTTGTCTTTGGGAAATAGATGTATTTGAGTGCTGCCAGCATTGCTGCAGAGGTTGAAGGGGTGGGGGGTCAGCCTATCAGTGCTCCGACCATACTCCACGCACTGCATCAAATTGGTCTGCATGGCTGTAGTCCCAGAAGGAAGCCTCTTCTAAAGATGATGCACAAGAAAGCCCGCAAACATTTTGCTGAAGACAAGCAGACTAAGGACATGGATTACTGGAACCATGTCCTGTGGTCTGATGAGACCAAGATAAACTTATTTTGTTCAGATGGTGTCAAGCGTGTGTGGCGGCAACCAGGTGAGGAGTACAAAGACAAGTGTGTCTTGCCTACAGTCACGCATGGTGGTGGGAGTGTCATGGTCTGGGGCTTCATGAGTGTTGCTGGCACTGGGGAGCTATAGTTCATTGAGTGATCCATGAATGCCAATGTGTACTGTGACATACTGAAACAGAGCATGATCGCCAACCATCGGAGACTGGGCCGCAGGGCAGTATTCCAACATGATAACGACCCAAACACACCTCCAAGACAATCGCTGACTTGCTAAAGAAGCTGAGGGTACAGGTGATGGACTGGCCAAGCATGTCTCCAGACATAAACCCTATTGAGCATCTGTGGGGCATCCTCAAATAGAAGGTGGAGGAGCGCAAGGTCTCTAACATCCACCAGCTCCGTGATGTCATGGAGGAGTGGAAGCGGACTCCAGTGGCAACCTGTGAAGCACTGGTGAACTCCATGCCCAAGAGGGTTAAGGCAGTGCTGGAAAATAATGGTGGCCACAAAAAATATTGACAATTTGGGCCCAATTTGGACATTTTCACTTAGGGGTGTACTCACTTTTGTTGCCAGTGGTTTAGACATTAATGACTGTGTGTTGAGTTATTTTGAGGGGACAGCACATTTACACTGTTATACAAGCTGTACATTCACTACTTTACGTTGTAGCAAAGTGTAATTCCTTCAGTGTTGTCACATGAAAAGATATAATAAAATATTTCGAAAATGTGAGGGGTGTACTCACATTTGCGAGATACTGTATATATGTAAAACTTATGTAGGGAGATTTGTTTCATCCCTGTGTATCATCTGAGGCTACTACCTTCAATGGGTATAGGAGAGGGTTTACATCCACTTTAAGTATACATATAACCTGAAATGCTGGTTGCTTAGGATGGCATGGGAAAGAGTTCTAATTTCTGTTATTTTTATCTGTGGAACCCAAAGGTAAGCTTTCCCTTTACTTCTTGCCCCTGTGATACCAAAACAAGAAATAATGGGAGGTGATGACACTAGGAAGGCACAGACAGCGATAAACACATCCTACCCTTTCCTCACGCTTTTGTTTTTGACTGTGGCCCATTTGGAGAGATTACCCATCACTTCCCATCTTTCTGGAAGTGTGGGGGAATGTTCCCTCAGGGATCATATACAGCAATAAAACCTGTCAAAAGTTATAGCTCTGTCCAAAGCAAAATAAAACATTTTGGCTGCAGCTGGCCTTTAAAGTGGGAGTAAACTTCCATACATGAATTTTACCTATAGGTAAGCCTATAATAATGCTTACCTATAGGTACTGTGAATATCTCTTAAACGTGCACCTTTTAGGAGATATTTACTATAGATGCACCTGGTGACGTCACCGCAACTAGCACTCTGAAGGAACGGCCACCTGGGCCGTTCCTTCAAAGTCCTGTGCTGTAAACCATGGCTCCATGCATGGGAATGACATCATTGCAGCTCCGACCACTCACACAGCCGGAGTCTGCGAACCCAGAAGGAAGACCAGGTGAAGATGGGAATGCCTTCAGCGGTGACAGCGCATCACTGGAAGGCTTCGTTTTCAGGTAAGTTTCACATAATGTGCTAGTATGCAATGCATACTAGCACATGCTGAAATTGCCTTTCAGGGTTTTAAAAAATAAATTAAAAATCCAGCGGTTTAGTACCGCTTTAAACTAAACCTTACTTTCTTATGTTCATAAATTGTCTTATTTTTAAAAATGTTTATACTATACAAACATATCTCCATTTCTATTTTTACAGCAGTAGATATGGTGAATCATGCCGAACACACATTCAACCTAGAACTGATTTTTTTTTTTTTTAATTTCACATAAAACTTTCTATACCAAGGCTATTAACTGGAAACTATACAATTTTTGTAATTAGACTACAGTCATTTTCTCAGTAGCACTCCAGATGGCATTAATTATCTTTTACAATTTCAGGGGTTATTATTTTCTTCTTTTTTTTTGCAATTGAACAAAGAAAGTCAGTTTTTGATTGTGTTCAAGTACAATGTACTTACAGCATTCTTGTTGCAGGTACATATAGTATCAATGACTGACAATTTGTCATTTCACCAGTGGATTTGTGGTAAATCATACAGTGTGGACTTGAGGGGTCCAAAAGACCAGCATACATTTTTTTCTTTTCCATGAAATAATTAAACATCAGTGAAGGACACAGTTATTCATTACTACTGTAATGCAATTTTAAAGAATGTGCAATCTAGTTATTGGAAAAACTTGTATTGTAAGACATTTCAAATTACAAAAAAATTACAATTTCAAATTACTCATAAAAAAGAACAGAAAGTCTTTAGATTTCTATACAGATTGACCAGCAACTGAATGAAATAGGGAAACTGTTTCCACCTGGGGAAGCAATTAGTGAGAGTGAATGATTTAATTAATGCTATTTGTACAGAGCAAAATGAAAACGATCCTGCATAGTACATTTGTAAATTAAATATTTTATTTCCTTTGCCCCTTCAGTTATTCCTTTGTTAGGAGAGCTGCCAAAACAACCTTATAGTTACAAATGAAGTGCCCAAATCAAGTACATTTTGCAACAACTAGGTGACTGCTGGTCTGTGTAGGGATTTTCTTAGATGACAATACACAATCACCACAACTACACCAACATAGGAGCAATTCTATAAAACTGCTGTGCCACTTTTCTGACGTTAATTTCCCTTGTTCCAACAGCGACATGTGCACCAAGTTCAGGTAGTTCTAATTTTCTCCACTTCTGCATTGTGGGACAACACTTATGACAAACCAGACCCTAATCTGAGCATGCAGCCTGGCAGGCACTACCCTCTTGTGACATTGACTGAGGGCATGCTGGGTCAGTGAAGTCACAAGAGCTGTTAGATGGCAGAGCTGTCAGATGTCAGGAGCCTATGTACCCCTACTCATTCACGTAGGGTGGGCCGGGATGTGGAGGCCCTCTTGTTAAGGAGGGCTTCCAGATTTAGATAAGCCCCCTGCCCACAGACCCCTGCAACCACCAACCATGTTTTTTGGGAAGAAGCCTTTGTCCTCCCCCCCCCCCCCCGTTTTCCTGGCCTGCCAGGTTGCATGCTCAGATAAGGGTCCAGTATGGATTGGGGAGGGACCCACACAACATTTTTTCACATTTTATTTATTGCCGGCAATGTTTTTTTACATTCAGGTAGTTCTAATTTTCTCCACTTCTGCAATGTGGGGCAACACTTATAAGAAACCAGACCCTAATCTGAGCATGCAGCCTGGCAGGCACCACCCTCTTGTGACATTGACCGAGGGCATGCTGGGTCAGTGAAGTCACAAGAGCTGTCAGATGACAGGAGCCTTTGCCAGGACCAAAATATTTTTTTCTTTTTTTGGGCTGTCGGTGGCAGCAGGCATCGTGATTGATGGATCTACAACAGGGGGCATTTTTCTAATTTTTGACAAAAACTTGTGTTAGGTTTTTATTTACTTCTTACACTTTTTTGGTGAATGAGTAGGGGTACTATGTACCCCTACTCATTCACGTAGGGTGGGCTGGGATCTGCGGGCCCTCTTGTTAAGGAGGGCTTCCAGATTCAGATAAGCCCCCTGCCCACAGACCCCTGCAACCACCAACCATGGTTGTTGGGAAGAAGTCTTTGTTCCCCCCCCCGTTTTCCTGGCCTGCCAGGTTGCATGCTCAGATAAGGGTCCAGTATGGATTGGGGAGGGGCCCCCACAACATTTTTTTCACATTTTTTTTATTGCCGGCAATGTTTTTTTACATTCAGCTGTCAGCGGGAAATCCCGCTGACAGCTGATGACTCATTCATTGTTCAGAACGCGGTGGCTAGCTTCCCCACCCACTCCTTCACAACCAGCTATTCACTGGTTGTTAAGGATGCCGGCGGCCCCGCTCCTTAATGCTGAAGCTACAAAACATAGCTTACACACTAGGCAAAACACTGCTAAACACCGACAAAAAACGCTAAAACATTTGTTTTTTGTCCAGCCTTTCTAAAGCAGTTTTTAGCTTTGTATTGTGCATGAAGCCTAAAAGAAACCATAACTCTATAGGCATTGGGTAAAAAATGATCCCAGTAGACGCTCAGTGTATAATGTAAATGAAAAGCAGTACAAAGGCATACAGATCTTGTCTGGCTACTAATTCTTATTTGATTAGTGAGATAGAAGTCGGTGATAGATGGGAATAGGTTGTTTTTTAAAATCCAATAAAAAAAGTCTAGTAATGTAAGGTATGTCAGAATAGCTTAGCTAAAATGCATTGCATTATTTGTATTTCTAAGAAATGGAATCCATAGTGGAGAAGTGAGCAAAATCATGTCTTGCATTAAGAGAAGTATGGACTTCAGAGACAGAGATATAATTTTGCCCCTGTACAAATCATTAGTAAGATCTCAACTGGAATATGCAGTTCAGTTTTAGGCACCAGTTCTCAAAAAGGATATCGGGGAACTGGAGAAAGTGCAGAGAAGGTAACCAAACTGATAAGATGCATAGAGGAGCTCAGCTATGAGGGACTAAATGTATTCTCTCTTGATAAGAGGAAATTAACCACTTAAGGACCAGCCTCGTTTTGGATTTTAGGTGTTTACATGTTTAAAACAGGTTTTTTTGCTAGAAAATTACTTAGAACCCCCAAACATTATATATGTTTTTTTTTTAACACCCTAGAGAATAAAATGGCGGTTGTTGCAATACTTTTTTTTGCACCGTATTTGCGCAGTGGTCTTATAAGCGCACTTTTTTGGAAAAAAATTCACTTTTTTGAATAAAAAAATAAGACAACAGTAAAGTTATCCCAATTTTTTTTAATATTGTGAAATATAATGGTACACCAAGTAAATTGATACCCAACATGTCATGCTTCAAAATTGCGCCCGCTCGTGGAATAGCGTCAAACTTTTACCCTCAAAAATCTCCATAGGCGACGTTTAAAAAATTCTACAGGTTGCATGTTTTGCGTTACAGAGGCGGTCTAGGGCTAGAATTATTGCTCTCGCTCTGCCGGTCACGGTGATACCTCACATGTGTGGTTTGACCACCGTTTTCATATGCGGGCGCTACTCGCGTATGCGTTCACTTCTGCGCACGAACTCGTCAGGACGGGGGGTTTTTAAAAAATGTTTTTTTATTTTTATTGTTTATTTTACATTATTTTATTTATTTTTACACTGTTTTTTTAAAAAAAAATGTCACTTTTATTCCTATTACAAGGAATGTAAACATCCCTTGTAATAGAAAAAAGCATGACAGGACCTCTTAAATATGAGATCGGGGGTCAAAAAGACCTCAGATCTCATATTTACACTAAAATGCAATAATAAAAAAAAATTTTATTTAAAAAAATTACATTGAAAAAATATGCCTTTAAGAGGCGTGGGCAGAAGTGACGTTTGTCATGGAGATGAGTGGGCGCCATCTTAGCCTCACTCATCTCCAGGCACAGAAGGGAGACGGACGCGATCGCCTCCGCTGCTACCGACGGCTCCGGCATAAGCGTGTGCCGGGTGTGCCTGGGCACTCCCTAATCACCCCATTTACATTAGCATTATTGCTCTGTGCAACTCTGCTTATGGAGAGAAGTGTGGAAGCATTTCTCTCTTATTCTGAATCTGCGGGCAAGAGAGATCATGCGCAGATGGGGCAGAGTGCCCCAAGGAAGACTGTATATGTGTGTGTATATATATATATATATATATATATATATATATATATATATATATATATATATATGTATATATATATATATATATATATATATATTATATATATATATATATATATATATATATATATATATATATATATATATATATATATTATATATATATATATATATATATATATATATATATATATATACATACACACACACACACACACAAATGTACAGTATATATGTTTGAGCTTTGATGTGCACACCCTAATGCAATAGGCTGCGCACACCTATGGGCTCCGGTAAGAGGCGGAGGGCACCGGATCACGGCGGGAGAGGGGCCCTCTCCCGCGACCGATAAAAGTAATCTTGCGGTGAATCTGCCGCAGGGACCACTTTTATCAGAAAGCCGACCGCCGCACGAAAACGGGGATACTGGGGTTATGGCAGCTAGCTGCTGCCATAACAACGATATCCACTGTTAAAGTTTGGACGTACATCGGCGTGCGGCGGTCTGGAAGTGGTTAAGGGATGATATGTACAAATACATAAGGGGTCCATATAGTGAGCTTGGTGTTGAGTTATTCACTTTAAGGTCATCACAGAGGACAAGGGAGCACTCTTTACATCTAGAAGAAAAAAAGATTTCCTCTCTGAATATGGAAAGGTTTCTTCACAGTAAGAGCTGTAAAAATGTGGAATAGACTCCCTCCAGAGGTGGTTCTGGCATGCTCAGTAGATTTCTTTAAAAAAGGCCTGGATTCTTTCCTAAATGTACATAATATAACTGGGTACTGACATTTAAAGGTAAATGTGATCCAGGGAGTATCCCATTACCTCTCATGGATCATGCTTTGCTGGGGTTTTTCGCCTTTCTCTGGATCAACTGTGGATAGGATTGTGTATATGGGATTGTATGATTTTTTTTTTTTTTGTATTGGTATGTAACTATGTACTTATGAATAGTGATATGACACTGTATGGCCACCATGCAGTGAATGTCCCACTGTTACATAAAGGTGAATTAAACTTGGAGAAGGGAGGGTGTTAAAAAAAAAAATCTTGTTTATTAGATACTTGCTTTTTTCCACAGTGGGACGAATCAGCAGTTCATGGTGAGCATTCGATCAATGTGAATTGGCCATAATTTACTCATCATCAATTTATGAAGGAAAGCAAAGTTGGTTATCACAGCAACCATGTACTGTAGATATTCAGAGTTATTTTTCCAATGAAGGTGAAGTTGTGCTGACCTCAAACATTCAGTCATGTCTAGGAAACATCAAATTTTTAAAACAAAATTTCCTTGGATATGATTGGATATTTTATGCTAGAAAATTACTTAGAACCCCCAAACATTATATATGTTTTTTTTTTTAACACCCTAGAGAATAAAATGGCGGTTGTTGCAATACTTTTTTTTGCACCGTATTTGCGCAGTGGTCTTATAAGCGCACTTTTTTGGAAAAAAATTCACTTTTTTGAATAAAAAAATAAGACAACAGAAAAGTTAGCCCAATTTTTTTTAATATTGTGAAATATAATGTTACACCAAGTAAATTGATACCCAACATGTCATGCTTCAAAATTGCGCCCGCTCGTGGAATAGCGTCAAACTTTTACCCTCAAAAATCTCCATAGGCGACGTTTAAAAAATTCTACAGGTTGCATGTTTTGCGTTACAGAGGCGGTCTAGGACTAGAATTATTGCTCTCGCTCTGCCGGTCACGGTGATACCTCACATGTGTGGTTTGACCACCGTTTTCATATGCGGGCGCTACTCGCGTATGCGTTCGCTTCTGCGCGCGAACTCGTCAGGACGGGGGGTTTTTAAAAAATGTTTTTTTTATTTTTATTGTTTATTTTACATTATTTTATTTATTTTTACACTGTTTTTTTAAAAAAAATGTCACTTTTATTCCTATTACAAGGAATGTAAACATCCCTTGTAATAGAAAAAAGCATGACAGGACCTCTTAAATATGAGATCAGGGGTCAAAAAGACCTCAGATCTCATATTTACACTAAAATGCAATAATAAAAAAAAATGTTATTTAAAAAAATTACATTGAAAAAATATGCCTTTAAGAGGCGTGGCAGAAGTGACATTTTGACGTCGCTTCCTCCCAGCAGTGTCATGGAGATGAGTGGGCGCCATCTTAGCCTCACTCATCTCCAGGCACAGAAGGGAGACGGACGCGATCGCCTCCGCTGCTACCGGCGGCTCCGGCATAGGCGTGTGCCGGGTGTGCCTGGGCACTCCCTAATCACCCCATTTACATTGGCATTATTGCTCTGTGCAACTCTGCTTATGGAGAGAAGTGTGGAAGCATTTCTCTCTTATTCTGAATCTGCGGGCAAGAGAGATCATGTGCAGATGGGGCAGAGTGCCCCAAGGAAGACTGTATATGTGTGTGTATATATATATATATATATATATATATATATATATATATATATATATATATTATATATATATATATATATATATATATATATATATATATATATATTATATATATATATATATATATATATATATATATATACATACATACACACACACACACACACAAATGTACAGTATATATGTTTGAGCTTTGATGTGCACACCCTAATGCAATAGGCTGCGCACACCTATGGGCTCCGGTAAGCGGCGGAGGGCACCGGATCACGGCGGGAGAGGGGCCCTCTCCCGCGACCGATAAAAGTGATCTTGCGGCGAATCTGCCGCAGGGACCACTTTTATCAGAAAGCCGACCGCCGCAGGAAAACGGGGATACTGGGGTTATGGCAGCTAGCTGCTGCCATAACAACGATATCCACCGTTAAAGTTTGGACGTACATCAGCGTGCGGCGGTCTGGAAGTGGTTAAGGGATGATATGTACAAATACATAAGGGGTCCATATAGTGAACTTGGTGTTGAGTTATTCACTTTAAGGTCATCACAGAGGACAAGGGAGCACTCTTTACATCTAGAAGAAAAAAAGATTTCCTCTCTGAATATGGAAAGGTTTCTTCACAGTAAGAGCTGTAAAAATGTGGAATAGACTCCCTCCAGAGGTGGTTCTGGCAAACTCAGTAGATTTCTTTAAAAAAGGCCTGGATTCTTTCCTAAATGTACATAATATAACTGGGTACTGACATTTAAAGGTAAATGTGATCCAGGGAGTATCCCATTACCTCTCATGGATCATGCTTTGCTGGGGTTTTTCGCCTTTCTCTGGATCAACTGTGGATAGGATTGTGTATATGGGATTGTATGATTTTTTTTTTGTATTGGTATGTAACTATGTACTTATGAATAGTGATATGACACTGTATGGCCACCATGCAGTGAATGTCCCACTGTTACATAAAGGTGAATTAAACTTGGAGAAGGGGGGGTGTTAAAAAAAAAATCTTGTTTATTAGATGCTTGCTTTTTTCCACAGTGGGACGAATCAGCAGTTCATGGTGAGCATTCGATCAATGTGAATTGGCCATAATTTACTCATCATCAATTTATGAAGGAAAGCAAAGTTGGTTATCACAGCAACCATGTACTGTAGATATTCAGAATTATTTTTCCAATGAAGGTGAAGTTGTGCTGACCTCAAACATTCAGTCATGTCTAGGAAACATCAAATTTTTAAAACAAAATTTCCTTGGATATGATTGGATATTTTATGCAAAGTCAATTCTTGTTTGACCTCATTCACTTACTTATGTGGACATTCTCTTGGAAAGTTAATATGTTCTATTCTTTTAGTCAATTGGGGTCATTACGTTTACAGACTGTGCTGAATACAAACTTTTGTCCTTGACATAAATGATCATTTCTCAGTTTTTGGAGAACTTCTAGGGAATGTGGTCTCTACAGATGTATTGTAGTGTTTTTCTATTGTAACACTTTATGAAGCAGTAATAAAATTGATTGTAAATATTCACCTTGACTTTCCTGGGCATCTAAAGGTGCTCCTTTCTCAACCAATAATCAGATCATTTGTTTATTACCCACACAAGCAGCTAAGGCAATTACAAATTCTCCTAAAATAAAAACACAGATACAGTATTGTACATGATTATTATTTATATACACTCATCTGCATTCACATAATCAGAGTTTAAACAATTTTTAGAATAAATCTGTCATGAAAGAAATCCAGGGCTGCTATTGGTGACCTCTTTCTGAAGTTTCAAGCTTGTTATTGTGACCTATTGGTCTTAATACTTTGAGTTAGTGACCTGGAAGAAGTATGCAAGGCACAGAAATGTCAATCGTCTTTATCAACATACTTATTCTGGGCCAGTGAATCCGAGTAGTGAAGGAAGAGGGTCAGCATAACAACCAGGCGAATAGGATTTTCAGAAGGAAGCTTTTTTTCATCTGGGTTTCTTTTAAACTTAAACTTTGTCAGCACATCTATTTTCACTGGTACCACTGTTATAGTTAGCTATAATCTTTTATGTTTAATCAATTGTATTTAGTATTTGCAGATAGTACCGACTTGCTGTACAAATACAAATCTTGCCTGAACAAATGCATCCAAACTTGTACAACCCAGATATGATGATCAAAATACAATGTACAACAAAAAAATTGTGTTAAACAATGGTTACGAGACACCGATAGCAAGTATAGAATCAAAACCTTCAGTACATCAAAAGCCAGTGGACTATATTGAAGAAACAGCAGATGTAAAAGAAAAGGTATGCATCATTTGGGATACCAAACAGAAACTTAAAGTTCAACTAGGGGTATGATATCCAAGTTAGCAGCCAACGTGGCAAAATGATCAAATAAATTATACAAAAAATAGCAGAAGTAGTAAAAAAAAGTAAGAGAAAAAGGGTAGAGGGAGAGAGAGAAAGAAGGGAAAAAAGGGGTGGGGGGAGG